>NC_138734.1:11576408-12176408 GCF_965113295.1 Leuciscus leuciscus | reverse complement strand
AGGTTTCACATTACAACGTGAATTGCAGCATTCTAGCATTGTCGCTGCAACTGAAGTGATTGACAGATTTCAGTCATTATAAGTGGAACGCTCTTTACTCGCTTTCTGTATACAATTATAAATTTTTTTAATAAAAGTTGTTTTTTTCATGTTTGTAAGAGGACCAACGGCCACATACACACTGCAGAGTTTCAGGAGAGACAACCGCATTTAAATGCAGAGTGAATCCGCTCAAATATCCGATATTTATATGACAGTAAAGGCTCATATTTTGCTATATGTTCTTTTCCTTTATGGAGACATCTCAGCATCTGTGATTTATGCACATTTGTTCAAAATAGCCTGTATGGGCAGATTGTTAAAAAAAAGTTGTATACTGTTACGGATGCACCCTCTTACCTTTTTTTCCTGTTAATTATTACCATTCTATTTTTCTTAAATGCATCAACTCAGAATGCCTAATGTTGGTTTGATTGCTTTCAATAAAACTTTAATTAATTGGCTGTCGGAAAGCTCGGGTGTTCTGTTAAAGTCCACCTGTGGTGAAAATCAAGCTTTTAATGTTGTTTATATGTCTATGTGGTGTTTTTAATATGCTTTAAGACAAACCATGTACAAATTCTTAACTCAACACCATTGCAAACTTTTCCGTAAAGTCAGAGAAGCTGTTTCAAACTCCCTCCCCCCCCCCCCCCCCCCTTAAGATTCAAAACATAATGCTTAAACTCCCTAGGAGGACATTTCTATGACCTAGTTTCTTCCTAAAACTCCAGGGTTTCAGAAAGAAGAGCTTTTTATTAAGGAGGATACACGTTGTGATATAACCTCCCTCTGAAAACACAGCATTTCTGTGTTAACATGAATTTTTTTCATCAGTCTTGTCTAAACTCAAATCTCTTTGCCGAGTTCAAGTTTGTGTGTGTGTTTGTTTTACCTTGATCATCTCATTTCTCTGGGACTCTGGGTCTCTGCCAGCCATGGGCAGAATTCGGATCTTCTGTGTCTTTGAGCAGCGGTCAGCAAGAGAGAGGGTCATTTTCCTGTGTGTGGCGCTGTCTGTGGAGTGAGGTCTACAAACACACATACATGTCAGCTACGTATAGAAATACACATACAGGCATCCTGAAGTGTGAAATGCTTTAATTAATCTACAACTATTTTAAACAACATTTTTAATTTTAGAATTAATACAAATGCATATTACTTAAGCATAGGACATTTGTTATTTTAAAATGAACGATGAGGGCGTTTGGCGTCATAACGGCTTTGTTTTCAGGAGCTATACTCAAACTTGAATTAAAAAATAAATAAATAAGAGTAAAATAACTGGATTAAATGGAGGAACATTATGATTGAAACTTGAAAACAACAACAGTTCCTATATCAAATACCATAATAAATAGAATAGCACTAAATGTATAGTTTTGTTTAGTTTTTTGCTATCATGCAGCCTCCTCTCGTGTGTAGAGGTACTTTTCATACACAAAATGTAAATTCAATGCAGATGCGCAAGCGGTTATCATGGTAACAAACAATACCTGCTTATGACAGTGAGTGAGACTGTCACTAAAGGATGAGGAGGACTTGGATGATGAAACCGGAAGTGCTAAAGTGCTAAACTTGTGTCCAGGTTGTGGCCTACAAAAACAGGTGATCCTGTAGCACTGGTTAGAAAAAATTACCCAATAGCACCACCTAGCGTCCAACCAGTGATATATCATCACTACCAATACTATGGCTGTGTCCGAAAGCTGAAAAACGCTGCCACTGCAAGCAGGAAGGCAACAAGACACATACTGAAATATCATTATTTGATCGATTTTTGAAGGCAGCATAGATGTATGCTTTGCTGCCTTTGATATCCCACAATCCTGTGTGTTTCATTCCATAACAGAAATATGGTGTCGGAAAGTTGCGGCTGGCGGTCAGATTGTATGTAAATGTCCATTTTTGACAAACTTTGTCCACTTTTGATGTAATTTCTAGCATGAAATTAGTATTAGGAATTATACATTTGTTTATTTATCACCAAAGCTCTCTTTATTTTGTTGTAGTAGATCATTAGACCGCTATGCTGCTTCAGAAGTCTGTCTGAAATTAGTTTAGTGAGGTACCGTCCTTCATGCGCCTGCAAAGTCATTGCCCAATATGGCAGCGAGGCAACAAGTCAGCTGTCTAAGCTTTCAGATGCAGCCCATAACCGCGTGTGTGTGTGTGTGCGTGAGTGTGTGTGAGACGCACCTGAAGGTGAGTTTGGTCTTAAACACAGCCTGACCCTGCAGTCCTGTGCCCTGGCGGATGAACAGGTGGTTGTGGTCACCCTGCAGTGGAGCTTTATACACATCAAACACCTCATTCCCCAGGTGCAGAGACATGCTGCAGAATGAGAAAGAGTGATACTGATTTCCAGATTTCTGCTGAATTTGATCATCCGAGCGATAATCAGCACCTGCTGAAATGATTCGGTGCAGTTTTCCAGCACCGAATTCTGCATGCATCTCCTCACCTGCCGTCTGACCATTTAACAATCCTTGCGTTGCTCTCCTTGACTTCGATGCCCTCCTCATCGCGCCTAGAGCGCCACCTGATGGTGTTCTCCACCTTCAGCTTGAGACGGGTCCGTCCTTCCTCATCCAACATCTCCTCATCCTCAAACTCATCCTCATAGTATTGAGGGTCAAACGGCCTGTGGAGAGACAGTGAGAGAGGAGACAAACTGCTGACTGACTGGGATTGTTAGGATGGAGCATTTAGAAACTCCTTCAGTTCTCCAGGAGACATTCACACACCTGGGCTCCACACTGAGAAAGTTGGGCAACTTGACAAAGTAGAGCTCACTGCCCAGATCTGTGCTGACTTTGGGAATCTCCACTTCGATCCTCGTCTCTGGAGCCGGCTCCTCCTCGGGATGATCTCCCTCCAGACCGTCCTCACCATCCTATTTATTCAGTTCAGATTAATTCAATTGATTAGTAATTTGCATATTGAAGGGTTACAGTTTATTTTAAGGTGCTATTGTTACAGTGTAATTACACAAATAAGTAGAGAGTAATATTTACCATACTATAGGGTTAGGATTAGTAACTTGTAATTACGCATAATTTACTGTAATTAGTATAGCAAGTGCATACTGCATGCAAAATAAAGTATTATCTACTGAAAATACAGTAAAATATAACAACCCGTTTAATTCTAGGTGTTCGAGAGGGGTGAATATTGTGTAAATCTAAATTATGACTCTTTTAAGAGCAAGAAAGAGGAATGAAACTCTTTCATGGGTGAGAAAGTTCATTAAATTATAAAAATCAATAAAGAAATATATTACAATAGTAATAATACTATTGTGCAGTAATATGGAAGTAGAATAATGTCAAATGTTTTTGAAATAAAAAGCCTGTTGAATTGCACTACTTGAAAAAAAATAGGCATTGCATTAACCATGCTTGCATTTTAATGCATTGTATTTTTAGTGCTTACATTTTTATGGGCTGAAATTCAACATGGTTGAATATTTAAGCTGTGAATATTTCAATTAAAAACATTTCAAACACCTTTTCATTATTAAAAATTCAATAATCCATATTCACCTTTCATATTTCACTTCCAAAATATCCAAACTGTTTAAAAATACAACCAATAATATTCAACAGGCAATTTTCGGTCCATTTTATTTCGCTTAGCAAATTCGCTTCCACAAATTCAGTGGTTCAAATTCGACAGTAAATTCAACGTGGACGTCCAGGAACTGCAGGAAAAGCAGTAGATTGCCGAGCATACTCTCCATCTGCTGTTAGTCGACCTCACCAGCAGATGGTGCAAAAGCGCGTGTTGAAGACCAGCAACAGTTAGAACAAGTCATTCATTCATAAAACTCATTTACAGCAATGTAAGTGTATTTGTGATTATTATGACGCCTGTTTTATGTTAAATTCAGTGTCTTCACGGTTACTTTTCCTGTGTAGCCTACATGCATCTTTCTCTACCGTGAACGAGATTATAATGTTATTCCCCGATGCGGATATACAGATCCAATGTTAAATTTTTGAGGTTGACATATATTTCTCATGGTTGTTTAGTTGCCTTAACTTTATATTGTGGATGTGCTGCATGCAGGCTATTAGGGTTTCCCTCAATACTTAAGGATTCCCCTGCTGGACACAACGCTTAACGTAGCTTAATGGACTACAGTGATGTAAAAGACCAAACTCGCAGGCAAGCAGATGGACTCAGAATAACGCGCAAAGCTTAAAGCTGAGTGTTTCCCAGTGATAGACTGGCATAAAGATGGCTTGATGTTGGACATTCGCACATTTAGGGACCGTCTCTAAAGTGTATACGACTTTGGTATACACGTTTCTAACTCCGATAGCATTTGAATAGAACGACTTACAGTCATAAAACCAACTGTAAAGTGTTCATTTAGTGTCAGGCATACTGCGCACCCTTTGGATTTTTAATATTTATTCAAATAAATTTAAGTTTGCTATTGAAGTTAGAAACGTGTATGCCAATGTTGAATGCAACTTTAGAGAGGGTCCCTAAATGTGCTAATGTCCAATATCAAGCCAATTTTTACATTTAGTCATTTAGCAGACGCTTTTATCCAAAGCGATTTACAGTTAAACTAACAATAGGAGGACAATATGCAAGTGCTGTGACAGTTTAAGCTAATGCAATACACGTATGCATACTATATATATATATGTGTTGATTTTATGCCAGTATATCACGAAACGCTCAGCATTTAACTTTGCGCGTTAAGTTCATATTCTGAGTCCATCTTCTTGCCTGTAGCCTATATAATAGCCTACAGCCTACTTCCCTAATAAGGTGCAAGATTGGTCTTTCATATCACTATTAACGGAAGGGAAATCCTTGAGTATGAGGTATTGAGGGAAACCGATTATAATCCTGTTCATGGTAGAGAAAGCTGATGACATGTAGAATACACAGGGAAAGTAACAATGAAGTTATTGAATGAAACATAAACACAGCTTTTGTGTGTTTATCATCTTTTCCGCATATACTGACACAGATAATCATTTTCATTTTTATGAATGAATGTCTTCGTCAGCAACAAGCGCTTTTGCACCATCTGATGGTGAGGTCGACTAACAGCAGATGGAGAGTATGCTCGGCAATCTACTGCTTTTCCTGCAGTTCATGGACGTCAATGTTGAATTTACTGTCGAATTTGAACCACTGAATTTGTGGAAGCGAATTTGCAAAGCGAAATAAAATGGACCGAAAATTGCCTGTTGAATATTATTGGTTGTATTTTTAAACAGTTTGAATATTTTGGAAGTGAAATATGAAAGGTGAATATGGATTATTGAATTTTTAATAATGAAAAGGTGTTTGAAATGTTTTTAATTGAAATATTCACAGCTTAAATATTCAACCATGTTGAATTTTAGCCCATAAAAATGTAAGCACTAAAAATACAATGCATTAAAATGCAAGCATGGTTAATGCAATGCCTATTTTTTTTCAAGTAGTGCAATTCAACAGGCTTTTTATTTCAAAAACATTTGACATTATTCTACTTCCATACAGTAAACTAAATAAATACATGAATGAATGAATAAATGAATAAAATATATACATGTATTTATTAGGGGTGACCCCGAATAGTCGAAGATTCGATGCTTCGATTGGAGGAGCCTGATTGGACTACCGATCTCACGGTCGAATCTTCGCAGAGGTGTTATGAAACGAGGATCATGCCACTTTGGCTATATGAGGGCGCTCAATGTCTGATTTGACAATACGTTAATATTCAGCCTATTATGATAATGCTGTATATAAAAATGTGCAAAGAAAGAAGGTTTTAATAAATATTTTTTAACGTGCGTGAATAAATCAAAACACCCCGTGACAGATTTAAGTTTCACTTTCAATCCGTGACCGACAGAGGAGCGTCTTGGCGGCAAGGATTTAAATCTTTAACAATGTCTGGGATAAGAAAATCTAAAGTGTGGATGTACACCATCAGAAAGGATATTCTCCAAGGCTGGATTTAGCATCAGGAAACGCTTAAAAGGCACTTTAACGTGGCTTAATTTATGTACACAGTACACACTTTATTAAGAAACCATACTATGTGTGCAGATAAGCAAATTAACCTAGAATATGAACGCAATACGTTCCTCCTATAGTAAAGCGTTTTCTTTACATAATTTGATATTTTAATTTAACTATTTAAGGAGATTAAGTCGTTAAACGTTTTTCACGTTAAGTGTTTTAGAGTGTATTTTCTCCGCGCGCACAATTTGAAAAGACTCCAACGGACACAGACAGAGTGAAAGACTGGATTTGTTCTCTCGATCAGGTAAAAGTGATTTCAAAACTTTTCAGCCGGTTCTAATTTGATTTTTGGATGCTGTGAACATTTTTAGCTAAAAAGACTGCCTCTCCAGTTTAGCATTTATTGTTGTTTCTGCAGTTAAAAAGACAAAGTTGAACATTCTGGCTACTATCGTTATTTTAATCATTTATTTATTTTAATTTTATTTATTGATCTGTCAGGGTTATCTAATCTAACTATTTGTGGCTTGTGTTTTGAATATATGTTCCCCTGCACTTTAGGCATTTTGCACACATTTGCTCCTCAACCTGTGACTTGATTCTGATTTATTTCGTTTTGTTTTTTTATTTATTAGAAAGGTATAGTTTGTTCTAATTTAATTTAGTAAATTAATTGTTTATTTTTTCGGTGCATCGATGTTGTGCTGTACTTAGAGCCTGCTCGCACAGGTAATTTAGCCGATTTAATTTGATTTGCATGTGAAATGCAAATCCTGTCTGCAGTATGGCCTTTCTGGAGTTATTTATGTTATTTCTTAGTTTTATTGATCCACAATGTTTTCATACATTTTTTTCTATATCTTTGTGGTGATTTTCTGTACATCGCGACTTTGAAATGTTAAAGCCCCACCCCCATACACATGATTCGACTATTAGTCGACTATAGGCAAGACTTGATGATTCTGATTCGACTATGAAAATCCATAGTCGGGGACACCCCTAGTATTTATTTTAGAGAACATCAGTAAAATTTAGTGGTGGGCCGTTATCGGCGTTAACGTGCTGCGTTAACGCGAGACTCTTATCGCGCGATAAAAAAAATATCGCCGTTAATCTATTCTCCAAGTTGGGTTGGGAGATGGCTCTATACTACACAAGCTATGATGACGCAATCTACCCGCGGCCGCGAGGTAAACCCGGCTGCAACGCATATTCGTCGTCATCTTAAGTAAACACGGCTGAAAGTGAAAGCTGGTGAAAAAGATCGGTGCAACATCCATTATTTGGACTTGGTTCGGGTTTAAGCCGTCAGACGAGCAGCAGCAAACTATATACAGAGTGTGTGGGGTAACAGTTCGGTAAGTTAACACACGACTAATCCGTTCTACCACCTCAAATTCAAAACGAAACATGATATCACTGAATACCAGCACGCGCGTATTATTCCCATTCCAATATATCTTAGTGGTGTAGCACATAATCTCGATTTTAAGAATCTTTGTTGTGTTTCTTTTTAACTGAAAAGACATCAGTTAGACAATATTCTAATTTTAAATTTGGGGTTTCATAAACTCCAAGCCATAATAAACATTAGACCTACTTAAGTCTCTGCAGCTAGTGTACTTAAATTTTATTTATCTGCAAAATTATGTTGTATACTTACAGTTTTGCACAATATATGTTCTCAAAACTACATACACCCTTTAAAAAAAAAATACATTTAGCAGTTGTTTAGCATGGGTCTGTGTAATCTGTTCTGAAATGGTTTTATTATAATATACTGTAGGCTATATCGTTATCGCAAGAGGCTGCAATGTATATCACAATATAGATTTTAGGCCATATCGCCCATCCCTAATTGATAGCCTATAGTAGTTGATAATAACATAGGCCAACCTAATGTTGCCTACGGACGGTAACAGTACAGTAGTAACCTTTTACAGTCTATGAGTAGAACAGCTTTCTCAAGCAGTTTGTGATGCATTTTGGAAACAGGAGATGAGCCCCTGGTCTAATGCGCCACCTGGCTTGAGAAACCCGTTCTCAAAGACTTAGTCATTATTTGGGTAGCACACATATTCTGAATGCCTTCGGCAGAATTCAAATGAGCCATTTTAATCTAGATTAATTTCAAAATTAATCTAGATTAAAAAAATTTATCTATGCCCACCTCTAGTAAAATTACAATAGTAATATTTATGGCCGTCTTAATTTGTTAGAACACTGTTAGTACATCTTCCTGAAAAACAAAGAACTGTTTATTTAATTTTTTATCTTTTGTCAGTTTTGTTTGCAATTAGTTTCTTTGTTCTTATTGTATTGCTGACCGTTTACTTGTCTTCTGTAACTGTTTTGAGGACTTTTTACTTACATTAATTAACCTAGTACTAGTTTTTGCTAAAGTATTGATAATTGTGAAATTTCACTGACATTTACAATTACTCATATCATGAAATAAGACTTTGATCATATCCCCCACCAATAATCGTGTTAAATAATCGTGATTTCAATATAGACCAAAATAATCACCCTGCATTTTTTCTTGTTCGTGAAGCCGTTCCACTCGGATATGTACATCACAACCGTGAAGAAAAGCCTATCACAACTTCCGTTTAATTATATGTGAACCTGGACCACAAAACCAGTCAAAGGTCGCACGGGTATATTTGTGGCAGGAGCCAACAATACATTGTATGGGTCAAAATGATCGATTTTTCTTATTTCTTATTAAGTAAATATCATGTTCCATGAAGAAATTTTGTAAATTCCCTACCGTAAATATATAAAAAAGATATATTTTTGTGAGTGAATGCAGCACAATCGCGAAAATAAATGGACAACTTTAAAGGCAATTTTCTCAATATTTCGATTTTTTTGCACCCTCAGATTCCAGATTTTCAAATAGTTGTATATCGGCCAAATATTGTCCTATCCTAACAAACCATACATCAATGGAAAGCTTATTTATTCAGTTTAATCTCACTTTCAAAAAATGTACCCTTGTGACTGGTTTTGTGGTCCAGGGTCACATATTTCAACCCCCCTAAGAAAGATAGCTTGGCTTGAGAAAATCCTCAAAAATATATAGTTAGTTATTCAGCAGATTCATTTTTTATTCTGATGTTGTGCGTGTACATGTCTCACCATTGGTTGCCCAGGTGTGAGAGGTTTCTCTGCGTCGCTGTCTGATGAAATATCATCTGCTTCCCCAAACAGATCATTCGCGGCGGGCTTCTTACCTACACGCAAACACAGATTTGAACAGAGCTGCTGTGTGTATGGCGCTGCGTTTCATCACAGCAAGTGTGTGTCACTCACCCCTCTGTGAATCACGGTCAGAATCCGAGTCAGAGTCTGAAGCGATTTTTTTCTTTTTCTTGCGTGTGAAGTCCTCTTCGCTGTCACTGCCCTTGATAGACTCTGAAATGAATGATCACAAACAGAAAGATTTGTTAGAACATGTTAATAATATCAGATGAAAACTAAAACTTTAGTTTTTGACACAAATACAATAGCTACGTTTACATGCATCCAAATGAGCTGTTATTAATCATATTGATTGCTCAGTCGGATTGAAAAGGTTTCACATAAACACCTCCATTCAATTGAGTTTGATCCAAATTAAATCTCAATCAAATTGAAAGGGGTGGTGTAGACCTGAAATAATCTGATTAGGGCTGCATGATATTAATTGAAGAAAAATGTGATATGCGATAACTCATTAAATAACGCGATATTCGATATGCGATACGATAATGCTTAAAGTGAGTAAAATAACTTAAATTATCTTTCAAATATATTTAAAATTATATAGCCTACATACGTGTTTCACATTCTTTTTGTGACAAGAAAACATCCCTACAACTTCTGAAAGTGAATAGCAGTGTTTTACTGTAGCTTAAGAAGTGTTATTTTAACATCAGTGTAAACCACAGGGTTTAGGGTTTCAGGAAGGCCTATGTTAGGTTTATTTAACAACAGAAACTGAATAATCAAATGTAAAAATAAAACATTGCTTAGTTTTCACTGTATGAATTAAATATATAATGATTCTTACTAAAGCTACAAAAGTAATTTAGCCAAGAGCAGTGAGCATGACCCCAGTAATTGCAAGCTGTTGAGATATGCATATCGCGATATATACATTTGCAATATTTAGATAATTTCGATATATTGTGCAGCCCTAAATCTGATCAAAAGGAAAAAATAAGCATGTAAACGCTTTAATCCCATCATCGTTTAATTTAGATATGTCATCAAGGCAAAAACTAACAAAATAAAAATGTATATAAAAAAAAACATCATCACCGTGACTCTTGTACTGAGTTGTATTTACCACTGGGAAGTAAACATGGCGGGGGGGAGAACGATTGCTGCTGTGACTTGCTATTCTTCATTAGTTTTTTCACAACAGCTACATCACCTTGTCTTGTCGTAGTAGTGCATATTTACATACATTTATAATCCTTTGAAGCGTATTGTATGTATTATACACAGCAAAAATAGCCTGTATTTGACCGATTCGTCAAAAAGCTGACTATACTGTAGATAGCGTGGTGAATGTTTATATGGTTGACAATGAATATGGGATGCTAAATATCATTTTGTCTTTTATCAAATTTTCCCAATCAATTGGCAATAATAAACCTGGTGTCCTCCATGGTTCCTGTTCTTTCTGACAACAAAGCACTTGAATGCGACAAGCTCGTAATCATGACTTCAGAAGTGGGAAGTAGGAAATTTCCAATATCATTTTAAGGCAGCATTAGTATAAGTTATAACATTATGCACTGTGATTTAAATGATAAATAAAATCCAGCTTTGGGCCAGAGTTTGTGCTGTACTCGTTTAAAATAAAAAAAATCACATCACGAATATACCACACCTGATTTTTGTCTTTCCCTTTCATCATCAGAATGGTCCCTTTCATCATCCGAGTTCTGTGGTTTGTCCTCGTCCTCTGATTGGTCACTTTTTCCATCCCTGCCCCACTTCTCATCTCCAGAATGGACATCTTTCCCTGACCCCTCTCCATCTGAATGAGGTGTCCCAGGGTCTGAATGACCGCTTCCAGCTTCTGAGCGTGGGCTGCCCGCCTCTGACACTGGACTTGCACTTCCTCTGTCAGACCTGTGGCTTCCTGCTCCTGAGACTGGACTCCCTACATCTGACCTGTGGCCCCTGTCATCATCATCGTCGTCCTCCTCGTGATGGCCCTCTGACCCGCTGTGCTCGTTGTCCGAACGCATGCTCGCCTCTGATTGGTTGCCTGATCGCTCTGACGGGCTGCCGCTGCGCTGGCTGCCGCTGTGCTGGCTCCCGCGCTCATCTTCGCTGTCGTCTCCAAACAGCTCTTTATTGCTTGGCTTTCCCCCATCTTCATCCTCATCTTCGTCATGATCCCTGTCGCTCTCGCTGCCAGAAGCATTGCTGGCAGATCTGGGTCTCTCATGCTCCGATTCAGAGCCAGAGCCAGAGCCGGAACCAGAGGCGGACGCTGGAAGAAACACATCAAAGCATACACTAATTTATTAACTTGTCATTTAGGATATGCTTTTATCCAAACTGACTTACAGCTTCAATATGGAACACAGATCATAAACAAGTCTCACATGCCAAAAAGAGCTACATAATGAGGATTTTTCCCAAATTTAACAGCTATACAATTGTACAACTAGTAACTGTTTATTCATTTTAATTAATTTGTCAATGCCATAAGAGTGTCTTCAATTAAAGAATAGTTTTTTTTGACAAATATAATGAATTAATAAATATTTTTGAGATTTTGGGAAGTTGCACCACATGACATTTTAAATCCTTAACTAAGCTTAATGATCATAACATATCAAATGGCAAAAAAAATTAAGCAACATGCACATCGTGAAAGAGGTTTATTCAGTCAAGTTTTTGCACTTGTTTATGCATTTTACAGTAAATATTTTGATGGGGAACAAATGTCCATCTACTCTATTATAATAATTTTTTTTTAAATGTATATAAATATTATAGAAAATAGACGTATTTGGAAAGACTACTACTTATTTTTTACTTTTTATTTTTTTATATAGATCATACAATTTTCAAATACTTCTAATTGTGGGCGATATCTTTGTTATTTTGTGAAGATAATACCGATAAAATGTGGGGGGGGAAACTGTCTGCAGTGCTGAAGCAATGACCGTCTTACAACTGTCTGCACATATCGCTAAACGAGAGCTCTGCTGAGATAAATATACTTAACACATAAATGAAACACATTTTCAAATATTAATGCAATAATGCAAGTGTAAAAACTACCTCGTTGCTCATTGTCACTATCGCCATCACTACCGAAAAGCTCGTCCATGTCCGCCATTCTCACCGGCTGTAAATAACGATCAACATCCGGTTGAAGGTTTGCGAACCCAAATCTCCAAATCTCCGGTAACACTTTATAAAATAAAAGCCTTTTTAATAAAGTAAAAGCCCTGGAGATATTTTTTATAGACAAAAGCCTCTTACATGCAGTGATTAATTTCAGTGATTTCCTCATCTGGCCGAATAATAAATTACCACACTGCATTGAAGTGTAGTGAAATTAGTTCATAATAATTTTATGTGATTTTTTAAAGCTACTGTTTAGCTGTACTGTGTGACATTAAACAAATTACATAAAGCAAATTAATTATCATTGCAAAGATAAGCAACACATTTTTAGCAAAAACAGAGCAAATTTTACAGATGACGTTACATTGTCCTCATTACTTGTGTACACTGTAAACCAGAACTCAATTACCTAAAAAAATACCTAAATTTGGGGAGTTCTGCTAACTTATTAGGCTTTACTTAATATTCAACAATATTACTGACACTATTGGATGAGAACTGAACTGAGCTAAACAACGACGTGACAGTTTTTCTGCAGAACTGCTTTATAGATTAAATTAACTAATTTAATGAATTGATGATCTGTACAACGGAACTGAATCAACACTGAACTGACTTCAGATGAACAATGACACCATTTTCTTTTAGAGCTGCTGTATCCGAAATGAACTGTTTGCATTCCTAAATCTTTTTCCTGTTATCACTGTAAAGCTGCTTTGAAACAATCTGTATTGGATAAAGTGCTTTATGAGTAAAGGTGACTTTACATACAGTGTGAAAAAAGGATAGTCTTGGGGGTAACACATTACAAATAACGTGAGTGTATGTTTATTCCTGTTTTGGTTCTGTCTGTTCTATGCTTGTGTGTGTTCACCTAGTTTCTTTGTGTGTGCTAGTTAGCCTAATTAGTAAAGTAACACATTACTTTTAAATTTACAACAAAATATCTGAATTATTTTTTAAATAAGTAACGTAAGTTGGGAGTAAATGCAGAGGCTGTCATGATTAGGACTCTTATTTTGATATTCTGTTTTGTTTTTTTCCTTTAGTTCCTGTATCCATGCTCTGTTTAGTCCCTGTTTCATTAATCTCTTCCTCGTTTGTTCCTATGATTACATATTATCTGCACCTGTCAGTCATTATGTTCGCCTTGTATTTATACTCCGTTTAGTCCATTGTCGGTTCTCGTCTAGTTTGCGTGGTTGTTTTATTTTTCTGAGAATTGTGATTTAAAGACTGTGTTCTTTCTGATACCCTTCTTCATTGTGTGAATTGTTACCTACACTACATGTGACAGAGGTGTTGTGCCAGACAGCAACATAGTTTCGGCCCACATCTGGTACGCGTTGAATCCACATGTACCAGATGTGGCCCAGATATGGGACGACACTATGTTT
The DNA here is from genome assembly GCF_965113295.1 of Leuciscus leuciscus. Classification (NCBI taxonomy): domain Eukaryota; kingdom Metazoa; phylum Chordata; class Actinopteri; order Cypriniformes; family Leuciscidae; genus Leuciscus; species Leuciscus leuciscus. Next base: position 12,162,618 of record NC_138734.1, on the reverse strand, counting down.
CTGTCTGGGATGTGCACTGTGTAAACAACATGATGATTATTGTAGTTCTAGACTAAATGTGAGCATGCATATATTCATCTCACTTGCACAAAAACAGATTCAGTATTCCTCAAAATGAATAAATCAGTAAAAAGCAAACTCAGAGCAGACCTGTCATAATTAAAAGTTAAATAAAACAAATAGCTACTTTATGTATTGAATCTCACTTTATTAATGTCTTTGCTGCTGACCTTTTGATGATCCAATTCAACCATATAAATAAGCAAAAAATACCTTATAGTTAAACATCACATAAGTGTTTTTTTAATTTTATTTTATTGCTGAATTAAGAGTGTTGAACTTTCTCCTGCATCCTATTCTTCTGCAATCGAGAATGGCAGCACAGCTGAAAAGCTGCACGCTCTACTGTACAGATGTAAATGTGCATTTCCTTCAGCCTCAGCAATTTGCATTTCCTCAGATTCATTTCACTTTTGGTGTGAAAAAGCCTTTATATTTGCCAAAAATAGAACTTTGGATTTTATTTATTTATTGTTAAAAAAAATAAAAAAGCCCAGGAAAGTAATGCAAAAGTAACGTAAAATTACTTTTCATAAAAAGTAACACAATTAGTTGGGTGATATCAGGTAAAATAGGCAATTTAAGGTTTGTGAGTCCCAGCCCCTCTGGAATTTAGAGCCAATGACTGCAAAGGATTTCAAACTGTTGTCATAACTGTGCTTAACAAGTAACAGGTGATTTGATTGGTTTATGATTGCTATGGTGGGCGGGGCAATCATTCTAATCAAGACTGCACCAGAAAGTAGTCTGGCATACCAAATGTGACTAAACTATTATAAGGATGATAAATCTATAAATAAAAAAAACATGCACATAAAAAAATATGCATAATATCTGTCTTGATGGCATCAATCAGAAATAATGTTGTTAGTTTGGTATCTGAACATATTTTTTGATAAGGAGATGATTTTCTTGGTAGCCCAATTTACCTTAACCCACTATTGTAAAATGGGCTACATGGTTTCAGCTAAAATGGGCCATTATCTCTGTCACTCACAAACACATACGTGTGTGTGTGTGTGTGTGTGTGTGTGTGTGTGTGTGTGTGTGTGTGTGTGTGTGTGTGTGTGTGTGTGTGTGTGTGTGTGTGTGTGTGTGTGTGTGTGTGTGTGTGTGTGTGTGTGTGTGTGTGTGTGTGTGTGTGTGTAAATGTTTTATTACACACATTTTTTATATATTTAAATTGATAATAGCCTATATTATTTATAAAAATGTATAAATGCAGTGCATGTCACATTCACACACACACACACACACTCACTATGACAGTAATAATGGTAATAGATGGTAATAGATATTTTATTTACAGTGAGTATGGCAAATGAGAAGGAAGCGAGTGGAGATGGGAGAAGGAAAGAGAGAGGAAGTGAGAGGATGAGGAAGGATGAGAGAGGGAAAGAGAGAGGAAGTGAGAGGATGAGGAAGGATGAGAGAGGGAAAGAGAGAGGAAGTGAGAGGATGAGGAAGGATGAGAGAGGGAAAGAGAGAGGAAGTGAGAGGATGAGGAAGGATGAGAGAGGGAGAAGGAAAGAGAGAGGAAGTGAGAGGACAAGAAAAGATGAGAGAGGAGACAAGCAGAGGAGACAGAAAAAGAGAAAAGAAAGGAGCAAGGACCAGAAAGGAAAGAATACAAACATAAAACAGGGAGAGAAAGGAAGACCTTTCACCTATGGTGACCCAGATGACCCTAAGGCTACTGAGGAATGGGTCAAATGTGAACCATGTTCTGCATGGTTTCATGAGAGCTGTGGTGAAGAAAACGGAATATGTGATGACGATGGTTTCATCTGCAAAGATTGTCTTTGAAAAATCTTTTCATCACACACACACACCAATTATCAATTTTGAATGAGATTTTTTTTTATTTGTACATTTTGTTCTAAATGTGTTCACACACACACACACACACACACACACACACACACACACACACACACACACACACACACACACACACACACACACACACACACACACACACACACCACACACACAACACACACACAACACACACACACACACACACACACACACACACACACACACACACACACACACACACACACACACACAAGTTCACTGATCTATATATGCTGTTCCAAAATGACTTTGTTTAATTGCAATTTGAATATGGGTTTGACTTTGCACCCAAAATGTTTTTTTTTTTTAATAGCACAATATTAATATGTTTGTTTAATACAGTTTAAATGTTATGTGGCTGTATAAGCAATTGTGTTTTAAAATTTAATTTGATTGTAAATAAATATTTCCCTTTGTAGTTTGACTGGCCCATTTTACCTGAAACTGCTCATGCAAAAAAAAGTTGGCACAGCTAATGTTTCAAGAACTGTAGGGCATAAATAATTATATTTTATTACATAATTTTAGCACAAAATTATCAAAAACAGTCATTATTAATCATAAAAACACATGGAAAAGATATATATGGTATTGTATTATTGTCCCAAACGATTTACCAAAAAGTGGCCCAATTTAGCTGATATCACCCCCTTTTTCTTTTTTTTTTTATAGAAATGCAATAAAATATGCAATATTCTAATAAAGTACTTTTAAAAGTAACTTCCCTTAACACTGATTACAGAGTCATCAAGGCAAGATAAAAAAAAAAAAATAGCATTCAACATTGAATTTAATTGAATACTGAAGTTAATATTATGGAGTAGGTGTAAAAAGTCAACCACAGAATTTTAACCATTTGGACAGTAAAATGTTTATTTATTATTATTACTTTTATTATTTTTTTCTGCATGGAATTTCATTATTTGATGGATTTTAATTTTTTTATAAATATGTTGTAGAAAATTCTTAAATATTGTTCAAAAGGGACGTGTAAACACAGTTTGTCAGGACTTTGGACTTGTTTTGACCACTAGAGGTCCTCATTGTGTTTCATTTTCAGTTTTTCCACCATTGTATCATGTGTCATTGTTTTGTTTTGACCACTAGAGATCCTCATTGTTTTTCACTTTCAATTTTTCCACCATTGTATCCTGTGTCGTTGTTTTCTCCTGGGTCTTGTTTCCAATCAGGGTATTCAATTTGCTCTGTTCCTCTGTGTTTTATGTGTTGTGTGAACAATCTGTAGTTACAGTTTGAAATAACTTTATGGATTGGCTTGGATTTACTTTTTGGACTTATTAACAATATTTAGACATTTTAAGAGTTCTCCCTGACTGTGCACTCCTTTCTGCCCCATTTCCTGTGTTCGGCCCACACAGCCTAATTCATATCTCGGTCCTGACAAAGTTTCAAATCTTTGTTTGTGTGATTTGCAATTTACTATTTGTTAACATTAAGCATTCATCGGTTAGACTGAAACTGAATAATTAAAGATGATTTAATATGATTATTTGAAAAAAGAAAAACATGCCTAAACATAGGAAATAAATGTCCCCACAATAAAGACCTGACATACAATTGCTTACTGAGGAAAGTGAGTAAAGGGGGCAGCACAGTGTTTTATATTTTCATTTATTTCCCAGAGAGTGGGAGGACACAAGTGTTTGTTGTTGGAAATGGACGGTGCTTCCTGAGGGGAATCATCAGACATGGGTACTTCTTCCACTCTAGAATATAATTCAGGGGACCTGTTACCACAGCTTAAATAAATGCATGGTTGCAAGTTAAACATTCTAATTTATTGATTTAATTAAACCTTTTAGGTTGCAAACATTACTTCGAGTTCTTTTGAAATAATAATGTTGATCATTGCATTAACTTACAGTTTTTTACAATCGCTATGACAGTTTTTTCAATACATTTAACAAGTTTCCTAAACTCTTAACGCACCAACACACCTAAAACACACAATTGGCAAAACGGTTAATTTCATGCTCAAAATCACACATTGTAAACTAAACTCCAAAACTAATTTTCAAAATACAATAATACAATAATACACTAACACAATACACTATGTCTAACAAAACACTGCAAACATGTTTCAAAATCAAATAATTATTCAAAACACTAACACATGTTCTCTTCCAACAGGAACATTTAGTCAATCATAACACAATGACAAAAAAACCACTATCATCAGCTGAAATTACAGAAACTGCATTATTTTATGTGTCAGGTCTGCCCTTATACAACAGACAGTATATTGTATTGATCATAGATTGTGTTTTGCACTGCAGTTTATTTATTTTTTTGAAGTCGCTCTACATTTTTGTTTTGTTTGTAATGTAAATGCATGCATTTTGTTGTTGTTGTTTTTTGCAGCAGAAATTCAATACAACAAAATAAATGACCCTTCTTAGAGTAGCTTTATAGAATGTATGGTTTATGAAAAAAAAGAAGACAGACACAGAATTGCTGCAGTAACGGCTTTATTTGCGACAGGACATTTCTGCAAGATAACAAAAATATGCAATATAGCTGCCATTTACAGTATTACTGTATGTGAAAATACAAAATATACAAACAGAAAAGGCCATCTTCTAATCTGCCCGGTCTTCTGCATTTGTCCACATGTTCTCACCCACATCACACCTGATATCTTCCCTGGCAAGGCATCTTGGGAAGAATCGTTTACAGTAACATGCCTTATCCACACCTGGCAGTGTTCAACTGTGATGTCTTGGTATGCAGCATCTTTTGCATACAGGAGGGACATTTGGTCCTGTGGACTATGGTCAAAAACCTTTCATCTCCAGGCTGAGAAAACTCATCAATGGGGTTGAGGAAAGGGAAGTAAGGGGCAAGGAAAATGGACATCATCCTCTGATGGGCGTCAAACCAGGCTGTGACTAGACGGGAATGGTGGAATGCCACATTGTCCCATATTTGCATAACTTCAATCAGCTGTTTCTCACTAGCAATGGAATAATGTGAAAATACAAAATATACGAACAGAAAAAGCACAAAAAAAAAAAAAAAGAGTCATCTTCTAATTATTTGCATAATTCAATCAGCTGTTTCTCAGTAAGAATAGAATAAAATACAGGGGATATATTTGTGTTTCAATTCACAATATAAACAGCTGTTTACCTTGACTTTAGCCTGTAAGGTTAGGTTTAGAACATGGTGTTATCTGTTCTGGCATACAGTGTTAAAGCATTGGTAAATTTGGCAGTAAAAATCCATTGTTTTTTTCTTGTTTGAGCTTGTGTGTAAAAGAAGTTCAAGCATTTTAAATTTGTGTTAATTGCATGCATTTTGTGTTAGAGCAACAAGAAATGTGTTAATAGTATAGCTTACACAGACGGATGTAGTGCTAACTGTGTTAAGAGTTTTGGAAAATTGTTAAAAGTATAGAAAAATCTGTCATAGCAATCGTAAAAAACTGTAATATTGTGTGTCTGTAATTTAAACTGAAATTTAATTCAAAATTAAGTTGTGGTAACTTAATGAAATTGTCTCGATATCTTTGGAAACTGGGTAGGCTAGTGGATTTCTAGTTCCCAGCATGCCTTGGATAGATGTGAATAAATGTTTAAATTAAGTTTTTTTTTTTGTTTTTTTTTACAGATCTGTTAGTGTTCAATGCTGTTATGTTTGACATTTAAAACAGTTTCTGTAATGTTGTAAAAAGTTTGTGGTTATTTGTGCTGAAGAGTTGATAAATGAAGGTAAACACTACATTGACTCTATAAGCAATGACTGCACTAATGCCAGAGACCTAACCACAGCCTCAGACGTCATGCCAACGTTGGTTGAACGTCTGATGCATAATGACACACTTAACTGGAAACACTTCAGGAGTTTCGAAGTCGTCATTTGTTGAATTCTACAGGATTTCTGGGAGACGTGTATATGCCTGGAAACAAAGCCGTTGTGACGCCAAACCCCCTCATTGAAGAACAAAGCCATCATGTTTACAACTGTGACACTGAGTGCTTATCAGGATCAACTAAATGCTGGATTTTCAAAAGTATGTGATTGTAAAGTATGTGATTTAGATTTATACATCATCTGAAAGCTAAATAAATAATCTTTCCATTGATGTATGGTTTGTTAGGATAGGGCAATATTTGGCCGAGATACAACCATTTGAACATCGGGAATCTGAGAGTCCAAAAAAAATAAAAATCCAAACATTGAGAAAAATCTCCTTTAAAGTTGTCCATTTATGTTAATGATTGTGCTGCATTCACTCACAAAAATAAATGTTTTATATATTATTGTCAGGTTTCGTACAGGAAGCAGACAAGATGGTAAGTTGTAAGTGCTTTATTTGCAGAACGGATCCAGTGGAGAATGGTGAGTATGCAGATAACAGATAAACAATGGTAACTTAACTCAATGATGATAATAATGTCTCTATTGCAGGTGATGATGGCAGATGAACCAGGCTAAAGAAGATCAGGAAAGCAAGTAAGTATCCAGATGACAAGCGGTGAGTCTGTGTGTCAATGTATAGACAAGACCAGACGAGAAGTGAAGGGAGAGTGCTGAATATATAGGGCTTGTTAACGAGGGAGTGCAGGTGATGATGATGATGGCTGATAGAGTGCAGGTGTGCCAAGGAGGATGATGGGAAGTGTAGTGCACACACAGATGAGGAAGAAGATGGTGAATGTGACAATTATAACATGATCTTTACTTAATATCCTAATGATTTTTGGCATAAAAGAAAAAATGTATCATTTTGACCCATACAATGTATTGTTGGCTATTGCCACAAATATACCCATGCATGCTACTTGTGACTGGTTTTGTGATCCAGAGTCACATAATGGTGTCAATGCAGGCAGATCAATAATATTGTTGAATATTAAATTGAATGTCCCCAACTAAGCAAGCCATTAGGACTAATGACCTAGTAATGTCCCACTTGTTCATTTACATGCTAAATAAGTTACATATGGCATGTGCTATGATAACTCTGGATTTTAACTGAAATAGTAAGCCTAAGATTAATTTGTTCCAGGGCTCCAGCTGAAGTGACTTTTTTTGAGTAATCAGCTTAAAATTTTTGATTTATGTTACAAATTCAGTTCCTCTAACTCAATAGTTTGTTAGTTGAACACAATTTTCACACAATTTTCAGCTCCAGCTCCAGAGGGATAAAAGGAGTGACAACAGTGCAAGACGAGAGAGAAGCAGGCCTGGACTTTACATGTACTTTACGTTTACTTTTGTTTTGGTGTTTGTTTATTTTTGGATTCAAGTTTTATGTTAAACGTTTGCTGGTTACCACCTCCTTCTTCCCTGAACTGAGCATTGCTACACTGTTGCGTAAATTTCTTTGTTTTGTTGAGACACATCATTTTTAGAGTGATTTTTCATCGTTTGTCTTACTGGAGAAAAAACTAATTATATATATATATATATATATATATATATATATATATATATATATATATATATATAAATATATATATATGAAGGTACCCCCTGGACGTGGTGCCCCTGGGCACTTGCCCAATTGCCCATATGGCAATATTGCCCATATTAATCAAGCACAATGCAGTCTGCATTCATAATCTAGGTGCTTGATTTTATACACCCGTGGAAAGGGACCTGATGAAACCCATGAATAGGTTGTATTTTGAACGATTTTCAACCCAAATTGGGTTACATCAACCCAGCATCCTTACCCAACAGTCTCAACCCACTGTTTGGGTTGAAAAAACAACCCAGCATATTTCGAGTGTATGATGGGCACGGATGTTCCCTGGTTCCGGGAAAACCGGTGGGAAATCGCTAATAAAAAACCTTGAAGGTTTCAGAAGTGTAGACAATGTCAAATGTGTCCCATTGAGTAAACAAAAGTCTCAAAACATTTGGATTTAGTGTACTTTGACATTTTTTTGATCTGGGACAGTCTTGTGCACTTACGTCTTGTCAAGTTCAAAAGCCCTCAAGTGTCCAAGACTGCAAGTGTGTGTTTTGGGACAGGCCCTGATATTCTCTGATTACTGATAAACTGTGACGGCTACACCAAGCTCTCCCTCACCTTTGTCACAGTCACCAACACACACACACACACTTGGACATTGTTAAACTGCAAATCAAGGACTGTATTTATACTCAGTATTCACAGTCACTCTAGTCTCTTCTGTCTTACTCCCAAAGACTGTTCAGACTCTTATTTATAATAGTCCTTTATGACTGTTGCTGGTCAGACTGTACGAACATGAGCCCCGCTGTAAGACATGCCACACTGTGGGATCTCAGGACTGGTGTCATTAATGTCAGACTGTACAGCAGTCAAGACGAGTTTCATCTCTTCTCTGGTGACGTGTTTTTCTGTGCGAGGGCAGGACAACCTGTCACTCACATGAGATCACAGATTCGCAACAACTGAAAACCACAACGTTCCAACAATCCAATCAATTCCCAATGGACAAGATCAAGCCAACATATATTTTTTATATTCTAGATGCTGTTTCACAACCAAAGGCCCTGTCCCAAATGGCACCCTAAACCTATGCCCTAAACACTCGCAAGCTGTGTCCCGATTCAGAAGCTGCATCCTTCTAAGTCCACGAAGATCGGAACAAGCGTTGTTAAATGACACGTTTCTGTTTCATGCCGACTTGCGGTCACATTTACCACTGTACAAATTTTCGCAACAGAAAACTGCTTAGTTTAATACTGACTTCTGTGTGAGCTCTGTGCTTCATGCATCTTTATAGGCTACTATTGGCAACAGAGAGAGGACATTTTATTTCAGGTGGATCATGTCATGTGACACGTCATTCAGCAGTGTGTGCACTGAACTTACCAGTTTGACTGCAGGTCTTCACAAGTATGTTATTCTTTGTAAAGGAATGATTTGGATGTTTCGATTGTTAAAAAAGGATTGCATACTCAAAAAAGAAAAGAAAAAAAAGATTGATTTATCTGAACTTGAGCCCACCTGAGAAATTCTCATTTAATAACAATAATAGCCAACCCTCTAATGGTTACTAATTAATAACAATTCAGTACAATAAATAATTTAAATAAATAATGAAATACTCAATAATAAATAAATTATTCAATTTAAATAGCGACACAATCGCGTAAAAACAATGACGCCATCAGTGGACTTCATATTCCAAGCTCCTTTGTACCTCTAAAACTCTACAATCTCTGATTGGTTGCGTGCTTCTGGTAGGCGGGAACAATGCTTTGTGGGCGTGCTCTTACATTCCGATTAGCTGTTGTGAATGTCAATCATCAGAGCAATTCTAGTGTCTGGTTTCCTGTGTTACCGCCCTTGGGCTGAGACAGTGAAGACGGGTGCGGGAATTTCTTTGCTTTCCGACCAAGAATAGGTCAATAAAGGGTACAACACTTGCAGGATTTTTTCTAAGGTAAGAAATATGTTTCGTCCTCTCTCAGCGTGAGGGTTACATTTAGGTAGAGTTCATAAATGTAGAGGTTTGTGTGGTTCAGGAGTTAGCTGGCTAAGCGCTCGAGCTCTGATATCCGTATGAGCGTGAGCAGATGGGCCAACAGTTTATGATATTACAATGATCCAAACTATCAAATGATCTTATAAGCATAGCACACTGAGTCTATTATATATACTTCGTAATAACGGATACATGATTAAAACTTATTAACACATGCTTCACTGATTTTATCAAGGTAAGTTAACACTTCAGAGACCATATGTGATATGGGCACCCATCATAGTAAATAATACATGTAACGTTACTGTAAAAACTACACACACATTTGATTCAGTCTGATTTCTTATAGTTGTATTACAATATAGCTGGATTTAATCGCATAATGTATATTTGAAATCTGATTACTACATCCTAATACATAATTTAGGACTTTCGGGCGTTTTGATCGTTATTTAAAAGGGGCTGCGTAAATGAAGTTTTGTAACGTTATTATTGTCCATATGTGTATACTGTAAATGATTTAGTATAATAATAAAAATGTGAATGCTTCATTTAGATCCGTTTATAAGCATTGCACGCGCTGATGCTGATGATAATGCGGTCTCGCGCAGGTCATGGCTTTTGCTTAATTGTATGTTTATAGTGTAACGTTATTATTAGTGTTATTATTATTATTTAGCTGTCTCGCACAGAGCGAGCGCAGCTGTACAGTGTGTGAGCTCTTGTGTCTCGTTATAACGGGTGTGGTCTTCACCCGGGGCTTGACTCTGCGTGGTTTTACATAACTGACTCATGGGATTTAATGCATAGTATAACACAATATAGTTCACTTTCCGCAAAGGCATTATGAAGTAGTGAGAATGAAAACTGTTCCCAAACAAACATGTGCTGCTTTTAGACTTGATGATGGATGAATTAAAGAGCTCATGAGCCTTTTTATGTCATCATTTCTTTGTTATTAGTGAAAACGATCACTGCCAGGGCCCTATGAAATTCGTTTACTATCTATCTATCTATCTATCTATCTATCTATCTATCTATCTATCTATCTATCTATCTATCTATCTATCTATCTATCTACCTGAAGGCTGGACATTAAATGCATTTTTATCTTCCTGAAATGGCACTTTTAAAGAGCACTCTTCTAAAGTAATGATCGCTATGCACCTCTTACACAATAAACATTTCAAAACACACCCTCCATCTGGGTTCGATAAGCCTCAGTCTCTGTCTCTCAGAGGAAGTGCTTGATGAGAAACAACCAAAGAAAAGATTCTCAATGTTGTCACTGTCAGAAGCACAGATAATTTTAGCTTGTTTTCCCTTTCTAGAGTAATGAAGCAGATCTCCTCACGTTTCCTCTTTTGAGTTAAATTTGAGTGAATACAGAACCAATATTGACACCAGTAAGTCAATTATATACCCCATAAGTTTGTGGTCAATACCAGTCAAAGGTTTGGAAACACATTTTTTTATGTTTCTCTTAAGTCTCTTATGATCATCAAGTCTGCCTTTATTTGATCAAAACTACAGATTTTTTTATTTTTATATTACAATTTAAAATAATGTTTTTCTGTTGTAATGTACTTTAAAATAAAATTTATTTCTGTGATCAAAGCTGATTTATCATCAGCCATTACTCCAGTCTTTAGTGTCACATGATCCTTCAGAAATATATATATATTTTAATCAATTTAACACATCCTTGCTTAATAAGTATCCTATTAATATTAATATTAAATTCCCCCTTTTCATTCATCAAAGAATCCTGAAAAAAGTATCACGGGTTATAAAAAAATATTATTAAGCAGCAACTGTTACCGACAGCATTTTAGAATGATTTCTGAAGGATCATGTGACACTGAAGACTGGAGTAATGATGCTGAAAATGTATGCTACTATATCAGCAAAGTAAACTTTCAGATTGAACGATGATTCTCACAAAACTGTATTTTCTGCAAGCTTTTTTCGTGGTATATTTAGTTGTCTTTCCAAAAAAAGGACACCAAATAACCAACTGATATAAGGAGTCCATATAATTCATACATTTATGCACATCAAAGCACATGGAAAAATAAACAACATTACAGAACAAAACCTTTCAGAACACCGTGTGCATTGTGTATGGTGCAACAGCAAAGAGCTTTTTAGAGCTTGTTTACATTTTAGACATGCCAAGTTGCCATACTGAACTACATGGAGATGCCCAAAAAACACACACAAAAAATCCTAAACCAACCACCTTGACCTGACTACATTATATGCCTACACAGATCCATTCAGATTTACTAGACACTGCAACATACACATGACAGATAAAAACATTATCTTGAATGTGTGTGGAAACAACGTAAAAATGTGTCTGCGCATAAATACAATGTGTGATCATCAGTGTGTTGAGAGCACACGTACACAGTTTGTTTGCGCATCATTCAAACAGACACCCGTGTGCTAACTGTACGACTTCTGTGCGTCACCGCAATCGTCTTTACCTTGATTACAATCCGCTTCCATCAAAACTTATTGCGAGACGCTAGTTTGCTTTGTCCAGCTGAGAAACGTAGTTTGCTACTGACTATTTAAACGTGAGTTTTGAGCAGTATAGAGCAGTATTACTGTTCTCTCTGCCATCTCTGATGTAAAAGCCTGGTTTTCTTTACATTAGCGCTGTTTTGGACGGATTGTTTGAATGTATTCGCTTACTGGAGAATTGGACTGAAAACTTTCCAGAGTTTAGTGGCTTAAAATGATCTGATCGCAAACAGAGAAGCAAAATCGGTTAAAGGGTTAGAATTCCACTCTTCAAGTGCTTGTGCCATTGTAGATGCTCAGTTTGATAAACTCCCGACTTCTAAGATCATCGTACAGGGTGAAGTAAATTACTTGAATGACGAAATTTCACGTGCTTCAGTAATTTATTTGCATCAAATTAGTTTAACCCAATAAGGATTTTTTTAATAAATCGCATGCGTCATTCGCATAAATAAATGTGAATAAATCGCATGCAATGTTTCGTGTAGAGTGTTACTTACAACAATGTAGGCATCAAAACAATACAAATGTTGTCTATGAATAAAGACAATGTAACTTTGAAAGTAACATTAGTAAAGGTTGTGTAAACTATTTTCAAGATTTGAGCTGAACTCATTTTTAATTGACGATAAAAACTTTCTTTTTTTTTATCTGGAAGAAGTGTCTCAACATGTCTTGTCATTCTGAGCTCCAGAACATTCGCTGATGTTCGTCTCTGTCATGGTTCTGACCTTTTACCCTGTGTCTTTTCATCCTTATTATGGATTTGTCCCGTAATGCACTTACAGAGCAGGACTGGCTTCCTCTGTATTGTGTCTGTCTGTCGGATTAAGAGGCGTTGATGAGGTTTGTCTGATGAACAATCACAGAGAATAATAACATAACTAGATCCCACCCCCAGAGTTCTCTATTCTGGCTTTATCATTGTCCTACAGACAAAAATCAGATCGCAAGAAGTACCAAAGTTTAATATCTAGTATTGAGGCTTTGTTCAAATACTCAGTATCACTAAATGCAGTGTTCCCCCTACCATTATATAAGGCCCCCCCCCCCCCCCCCCCCCCCAATGGCTCACCCCCCACCCCTGAAGGTCAAGTAAATTTGATTTGATTTTCTTTATAGCGCCAGATTACAATTTGTTATTTTATAAAACAAACTAAATGGTCCTTAAGTAATATGTTATTTATCTTATTTCCATGATGGCATGTCTTTTCTGTCTGTGTTTGTGCATTTACAATTATCCTAATGAGTGAATGAGATGTTAAATTAAAATCAATTAGAATGGATAAGTGCGGATTCATCGTCACAGGAATAAATACGCAAAATATATTTAACTTAATTAACAGATTAACAAAACGGAAGGGAACAAAACTGTACGATGACGAGTAGCAGCTTATATGCTGAGTTAGGTTCATTTTTGTGACGCGCTCCAAGAACCAGTTCACGGAAAGGAAACTGAGATGGCAGAAAGTGGTTTGTTGTTTTCTTTATTTTATTTAATTTTGGCCAAAAATAGTATTTTAAGTATTCAAGTGATCGCGCACACAACATATTAGTTCAAGCATTAAGTTTGCATCTCAGCCTGTTCATTATCAAAATGAAAAAGTCAACCAAACAAAATTACACTTTTTTTTTTTAGCATATTTTTGTGATTGATGTTTACATTGATGATTTCTCTTTATTTACTGATATTTTACATTAATGTAATAATAAAATGTGACTTGTACGCGACTTATGTTTTGTTTGTTTTTTCTCAAAACCTGAATTTTATATGTATAGCATATTTTTTAACCATGCAGCAAATGTTTCTTGAAAAATTACTTTTAAACCGTTTTACCGATAGTATTAATCTATCAAAATTCTTACTGTCGGTTAACTGGTTAATTATGAGTATCCTCACTTTGAGTCGTTTTGGATTTGGATGTGTTCAGGAAATGGAAAGAAGCTTGTGGTTAAGGATCTTGGCTGTTTTGATCTAAGGGGCAGCCTAGGATCAAAAGGGATACTGAATTTGTTCCAGTTTTAGCACCATTTAGCCATTAAGCCACATTAACCCCTGGTTCAGCTGTTCCTTTGTCTCCTACAGTAACAAGAAAAATTGTGAGTGGGGAATCCTTCAAATAATGCATTGGCTCTTCAGTCAGCTGCTGCTAGTATGTAATGTCCTTAATTTAGCTTTCACTTGTTTAATTGAAAGTTAATGTGACCATTTATGGATGTTGACCTTGTGAGGGTCTTAACACAGTCTTAAGATGAGGTGAATAAGCTGAAACCAATCCTGCTGAGAAGCCCAATGGTATTTTACCGGATTTAACACTGGTTTTCTTAGTATTAGCGAAAGTCTACTTTACTTCTCCATTAAGCACTGGAGTCTTGAACATAAAGTCTTGCTGTGATTTGTTATTGCGTTTGGCTCAATGCAATAGTAGCACTGAATTTAAAACTCTTCATGAAAAAACATGTTAGTTCTTTGATGAATTGATGCGCAGCTTGAATTCTCTCTCGGCTTTGGCACAAGCGCTAGTTAAATACAGCTCCATCCAACATTATATACAGCGTTTTATTCCCATGCCACAGTCTGATTTAATGCTTTTGTCAACCTTCACATTTACTCTAAACTCTTCAACAACGTTGACTGCTAGGTTCAGTTTCATTACTCAGTCAAGAGCTCAAGTAAATGAGTTGTAATTGAAACGAAGAAATTCTGTAATTGTAGGATCCATGAATAAACTATAATCTTGTGCTGTGGTATTTCCCAGGGTTTGTCATTATATACTTTGGCAAAATCTCATTTTTCTTTAGGATGCCCTGTTTTTAGTCTGTGACTCATGGGCAAAAATGACTATTTATTCATGAATTGGTGAATAAATGACATCAGTTATTCCTGTGGTATTTTTGGTTGCTGGAATTTCCTCACGTTTTATGGGTCTGATGGCTGACTTGAGCTGGCAGGGCTTTATTTAGGCTTCCCTGTCTAAAACCACAACCTTAAAATCACAATTCGCAACCCAAAAATCAAGACTATTTTTGCTGAGTGTCCCACTCAAGAGTACAGCAATGATGATGATTCATATCTTTACTGAAACAGCCTGATGAAGTGGCTGATGAATTTGGAGATGGTGCAGTTCTGCAGGGGAGTGAAGTTCAAAGGTCAAGGTGTTTCCATATTGGAATGAGATTAAGAAAATTAAGTTCTAGCCTGAGGTTAAAGGTCATGCGAGGGAGGCTTACATGGGGAACATTTGTCGGATATCACACAGAGGACACGTATCAGTTCAGTAAACTCTCTCTCATTGATTAGTGGAAAAATCTGTTTGTGTTTAAGTTAGTTATGTAATGCTAGTCATTCGTATGAATGGAAGTCAATGGAACAATCAGAATGCATTCGGTAATCAAAGCTAAAGGCGTTCCAACGAAATATTAGTGTGTGACTTTTGTTTGCTACTACCACAGTTTGCTATAGGAGAATAATACACTGGAAGCTTGCATAGCACTGAGATTTTACAGCAACAAATAGCCTATGTTAGTCATTCATTGTTTTGCATTGTTGTGCTCCAAAATCTGTAACTCTGAGTTGCCACAACAGGCGCTATTAGTTTACTGTCTTTTACAATCAGTTTTCTTCCTCAGATCTTCTGTCATGGTAACAGTTTGAAGAATCTTGCTGTACTTGTTAGTTAAACAGTTGACATTTCTTTAGTTAGTTACCTGAATAACATATTTTTCTGTTTGCAGACACTCAATCAAACTGGACCACAGTCTCTCTCTGACGGACATTGTGAATCATGGCTCTTCCTTTTAAGAAAGATCTGGAGAAGTATAAGGAGATCGATGAGGATGAGATTTTGGACAAGCTGTCAGAGGAGGAGCTCAAGCAACTGGAGAGTGCTCTCGATGAGATCGACCCAGAGGTGAGACACACTTTTATTCACTCCTTTCAGACAGTTTGTCAAAATCTATCCAAGCTTCATTAATTGATTTCTGTGCAGAAAACTTGCAACGTGGGTCATAGTTCATATCCGGACAGGAACAAGTGTTTGTTTTAATGGCCACATTTCGTATAGCAAATCATAAAGATGGAGTTCATGACACTTTAATTTGATTTAGGACATTTGTTTGATGGTTTCAGCACCACAGGCATTAGCAAAAGCAAAATTATAAACTCAGAGTTGTAGAAGTATATCTCCCTGCATTTGTGATGATATCTACAGCATTGTTACAGCATTGGATGGAGATATACCAGAATTTGATTACACTGCTTGAACAAAGGGATCAGTTATTAATGTTTATTACCCCAAAATCTGAATGACTTTTTCTTCTTCTGTGGAACATAAAAGAAGATATTTTGAAGAATGTTGGTATCAGTTTTGGTGACCATTGACATCTTTTGTGCATTAAAAAAAGCATTGAGACATTTCTCAAAATATCTTATGTTACTCAGAAGAAAGCTACAAGTTGAGGTTGAGTAAATAATGACAGAATTATTATTTTTTTTAATATACTGTTCCCTCTTGAAGCACTTGTAATAAATGTGTGGAAAATCAGTCCTGAAGATGGGAATTTAATAATTTGATGTTGTATGCAGAGCAAACATGCTTAGAAAAACCAGACACAAACAATCACCCTGTCATTTCTGGTAAATTGCCAATAACATGGTGATGATGTAATTCACAATGATGTCATTGTGATTATGGGTGTGGTCATATGTTTGAACTGCTGTGTTGAGAAATCAGTTGTTTATCAAACTGGTGAAAAAAAGCCATTTTCCAAACTGTGTAAATCTGCCTTTCTGGAGTTTCTGTTAAGATAAACAACTCTCTGTCTGTTTGTTTACGGATAAACAGAGCTCAAGTTTGCTCCCAA
Organism: Leuciscus leuciscus; assembly: GCF_965113295.1. Lineage (NCBI taxonomy): Eukaryota > Metazoa > Chordata > Actinopteri > Cypriniformes > Leuciscidae > Leuciscus > Leuciscus leuciscus. The sequence goes on along the minus strand of NC_138734.1, from coordinate 12,145,852 downwards.
ACACAAGAGCTTCCTCTCAAGCAAAAATATCTCAGCAGTTTGTTTTCCTACTAAGCAAAAATTAGTAAACAACACAAATTCTGACATTCTGTGTTCAGATCGATCTATGATCATTAGGAAACAAATGCAAATGATAGTTTTTATTTAAGAAGTGAATGCTTCATTAGATGTAACTTGGTGTGAAAATTGTGAAGTTTCTGTTTCATACTATAACTGGTACATCTGTTCTGAATCCATTACCCAGAATGCTCTGCTGCCAGCCGGACTCAGGCAGAAGGACCAGACCACAAAAGCGGCCACCGGTACTTTTAACCGTGACAAACTCCTGCAGTATTTGGAGAAGGAAGCTATGGACCATAAAGACAGAGAAGATTGCGTCCCCTTCACCGGAGAAAGGAAAGGTACAAGAATGAGACGAGACGTGTTTGATATCAGTCTGGTTTTTGATACAGCAATAAACATTACTTTGTCAGAAATGCCACACATGAAATTTCCGTAATGGTCCAGGTCTCGAAGATTTGCTGCATTCAATTTTTTGTAGTTTCTTAGAATCAGAGTTTGTATGACACAGCACAATTGAGGGTTTAAAAGAATCTGTTTGATTGAAGATCTGAATGGTTCAGTCAAATATGGAAAAGTGTCACATGTCATTCCAGACTCTTATGACTTAGTTTTCTTCCAGGAACACAAATGATGTTTAATAGAGTAGTTATAGAAGTTGATAGGTATTTTTCCAAATGATGAGCTGCCAAACTCCAAAATGGCTCCAAATCTTTGTGTATTACAGAATTGTTCTTTAAATCATCTTATTATTATTATTATTATTATTATGGATCAATCTCCATGGCTCTACCATTGGAGAAACATCCTGGATCATATTTGCCAGGATAACCAATCACATTACATCCTTAACATCATTTAATTTCTGTCAGAATTGTGCGACAGTTTGCGGATATCATAGAAATGACTGAGAAGTGCTTTACACTGAATCCTAATCCTAGTCTTCTCTCAAAAAACAGCAATTAAAAATTAGACAATATGCTGTCAATTTAAGTGATAAGCTGTTTCCTCACAAAAGCAGTTTATTCCGCGTACTGAAGACTCTTCTCCTTTGACATCCATTCAAAAAATGTACCTCTTGTGTCTTCCCCATTGTACCGCAGCACAATGGCTCTATCATGGCTCTGGTTATGATACGTGTATGATACATTTATTTGTCCTTTTGGAGCTTGACTGTACACGTCGCTGTACTTTTTTGTTTATATGAAAAGGAAAAGTTATACAGGTTTAGTGTAAATAAATTACAACATTTTCATTTCTTTGAGTAAACCGTTCTTGTAATGCTGCATCCAAAATCACATACACTCTGATTGGGTTCTTATTTAAAAAAAAAAAGTACTTACTGTGTGACTGTATAAACAGAAATGTATGTTCTATATAGTATGAATGTAATCTGGATGTACTACATTCGTCATGTTATTGTCATGTGACCTCCCGCTTCACTGCCATTCACAACTCCTCTCCCATGGTCTCTTGGGATAGTAAAGTGTCCGCTGGATGTGCACTTCAGAATCTCACCAGAAGTAGTAGGTCATCCAGGATCTTTTTGTGAATTTGGACATGCTACTCATTTCACATAGTGTTTTTCGTCTACTATATTGTAAGGGAATTAGGGATATTTACATCCAGCCATTGAGACGATTGGTTAAGGGACCGGAAGGGGTTATTCTATGTTTTGGCTCCGTGTTGGTCACTGATGTTTTGCTGAAGTTTTTAGAGCCTAGTTGTTGTACTTGTGACTCACTGCATGTGTGTGAAAGCCCTAATATACTCAGGACAAAGTTATTTGCTTGGGGGTAAAAATAAGTTTGAAATCCCTTCAGGAATATACTCTATCTCGACGCCGCCTACGCTGCTGAGAGCTGCGTTTAGATGAATATGTAAATATGTGCTGCACGCTTTCCTCTCAGGATCAAAATAAACGCACAACAAAAGTGACAGCAGTAAGAAAACAACAGTTAAGAAAGCAAATGAACCCCAAACGAAGGTTTTGCCCTTATTTTGTTTGAGTTTACATCACACCAGTTCGTTCTTTTATTTCGCTTGAAGTATATTGGGGCCTTGACTCTTCCATATCCTCCTGCTGTGTGTGTGTTAGTGAGAGTGCTGTATCAGCTCCTGAAGTGATTTAAATTCTGCTGTCTCTGCAGGTATGATTAGTTAATACTGTCTGTTCTTACATAACCACACACACTGAAGCTCAGATGCCCCATATCTGTCTGCGTTTGTGGGATTGTCTGTGTGTGTATTAACATGTTGGCTTAGCACGTGAATGCCCCATCTAGTAAATGCACACTGCTTTTTATCTACTGAAGTTGCTGAGATACACGCTCATTCACAGCTCCATGATGCAGATAGTGTTTGGAGGGACAGGATGTTTAATAGTAAATGATAGTGTCTTAACGGTAATGCTGGAAGTTTAAATTTGTGTATGCACATGTAGATTTAAGGCCTGTTCACACCATGACGAATATTTGGTGCGACGATTCTGTGATAAACAAACATTTTCATTTGAATGAATGGCTGTTACTCCGTCTGTTCAGACACACGACGCGACAGATTTTTTTAAAAGAGAGGGTCTAATTTCTTTTCCATCACACTGTAGAGAAAACTGGCCAGCCAATAGCATTTGTGCTTTTGGTCACATGCCCACAGAGTTACATCAAACTAAGACTTGGTGGTGCTCATGAGTTTTGCTAAGTGACAGTGAAGAGCAGAGGAAGAATCCGGAACCGGCTGTCATTCTCTGTACTCTTTTATTGGGTGTTGATTGAGAAACACCATAGTGAATACATAAATATGAATGGCTGTTTGAAAATGGTGTTTGACTTCCTTTCTTCTCCGTTTTGTGTCCTGGAGTAACAAGGGTGTTTCTGCTTTTCTACAATAGCCACCTACTGTCAGAGCGCTAAACTGCATTTTCATTCACACAAATCACAAAGAGATCTGAAGCACAGTTTTGGTAATGGGCGTTTGGCCTCTGACATGCACAAGCGGTAGACCAGTCACAACAGACTGGGCCATCAGGCCAATCAGAGCAGAGTAGCTTGTGGAAAGGAGGGATTTACAGAGACTGAGTCGTCATTTGAGAATCATTGAAAAATGTGGTAATGTGCAATCTATATGATGAGCAAATGAAACCTTTGATGCATGGAATCCTGTTGTTGGAGACCTCCAAATCAAAATTGGGAGCCTTTAAAATAATATAATAGGGGCACTTTAATGTTAGTCTGTAGTTATTACTTAGCTTTATTTAATAAAAACTCTAGTTTCTATGGTACGTCCTAAATTTAGATGCATGTGACTTTACTCACCTCTCCTGTTGTTCACAGCACAACTTAAGTTGTTTGTTCTTGATAGGTGTGTTCCATTCAATCAGTCACTGAATTTGATGATAATTTCCTGTGACTCGACTGTTAATCTCTTAACTTGGCAGATCACATAAATTGATCACAGTTTGACAAGATGTGAGCCTACTTTAAGAATTAATCATCGGTTTCATGTCATCACGGGTGCGTCAAGTGTCGAAATAATAAAAATGTGTGTCCAAAATATATACAGCATGGGCAAATATTAGCCAAAGGTTGTAAGATAACTAGCCTGATTCAGCAGTTATATAAGATACACATGAGAGGTGTGGAGAATTTGGAAAGGTTGTTTAAAGGAACTAAAATTAACAAAATAATTCTAAAATCCCTGTTATATCACATGTTTTAGAACTGCAAGATATTTACAAAAGTAGTAGTACTGAAAGATTTGCTACAAATGCTATAACAAAATACTTTAGTTTTTCTCTTAAATTAATACATTGATCTTTATGTAATTTCTGATTAGAGGTGAAATCCATCTACTAAATATTAACTTGACTGACTGCTTCAATTTCCACTTTAAGCCTTTTTATTGTTAGTAGGCCTATTTAAAATAATGTAGAACACCTCCTGTATAAATGGCAGCATGTGTTTTGTTTGTGAACTGGGATTCCTTATTCTAGCGAGATGATAAACCGGTTCTGCAAAATCAGTATTTCAGCAGAAAACCCCACTAAACTCTGTAAACCGGTTACTAATGAGCAGACTGGTATTATTTCCTTATGACTCGTATGATAAATGTTTTTCCTGAACACTTTATAGCCGTTTCCAAATACAAGAATCCATGAAGATGTTAATGAATGTATTGGTCACCTGTGGTCATTCTCATTTGATTGATTTGAGTATATTTAGCTTTATGACAGCTGGGGATGACATTTTCTGGACTGTCGGGAAAGTAAAACTCTACAGGAAGAGATCTAAAGGTCTTTAGAGTATGTGTAATGGTTCCGTCTCTGGCATGAGCTTCTCGTCTGTTAAATCCATCATCTCAGATGGGTTTAATATCATATTACACACACACACACCAGTTTTAGCATTAGTTTGAACAGTAGTGTGTATATTAGTGTTGACTGAGTAATACTGATTCAAATTCAGTTATTTACAGCTCAGACCTGTGAAAAACACACACACACACACACACACACACACACACACACACACACACACACACACACACACACACACACACACACACACACACACACACACACACGAGTGTCTCCAACACACCCTTGTCCTGTTACTCATGGTTCATTTGCAATGTGTAATGTTCTTTAGGTCACTGACTGCCCATTAATTCAATTGTCTACAGTAATAATTAATTACATTTTATATAGCGCTTTTCTCTGCACCCAAAGTGCCGGAAGGAGGGAATCTCCTCAACCATCACCAATGAGCAGCATCCACCTGGATGATGCGACAGCAGCCATATTGCGCCAGAACGTCCACCACACACCAGCTTACTGGTGGAGAAGGAGACATTGTGATTGTGATGAAGCCATTCAGTATTTATATGAGGGTGATTAATAGGCCATGATGGTGGATCGAGGCCAAGAGGCCGGGGTTAAACCCCTACACAGAGAGTCAGGACCTCAGTTTAGCGTCTCATCCGAAGGATGGATACAGTAGAACAACAGTTTAGCAGTTGCTTTAGTACACATTTAAGTCACCTGTTCATTGTCCTCCACCTTTACTGTTGTTGTAGCAGTTGAACTCTCAATTTGCTTATAAAGCTGATCGTGTTTTGTGCATTCCTAGTAAGTTATTTTGCGTTCATTATTACACGATGCATTCGTGTAAGAAAAATATCCAAATGAATCGCTTCACTTCAGAAGGCCTTTATTCACCCCCCCAGAGCCGTTTCGAGCACTTCTATCAGAGATGGATGCGCTTTGATGGACTTCCAAAAAAAAAAAAAAAAACTATTGACTCCCATTATAAGGCTTGGAAGAGCCAAGAATTTTTTTTATATAACTCCGATTGTATTCGTCTGAAAGAAGAATGTCATATACAGTTAAGGATGGCTTCAGGGAGAGTAAATCATCGGCTAATTTAAATTTTTGGTTGAACTATCCCTTAAATTAATTACTAGAGTAATTAACTTAGAAGAAATTTTGGTTTGCAAGAATGAATTATATTTTAAAATATATTAAAAAAGAAAACATTAAAAGGTATTATTTCACAATAATATTGTTTTACTGTAATCAAATGAATGCAGGCTTGGTAAGCGTAAGAGTTTTATTTATTTTTTCTCTTTTTACAGACCTCAAACTTTTATAACCAGTTTGCAAATACTTTTTCTTGTTTTCAATTTAAAATTGTCCTTTTTAACCTATAAAAACTTAGATCTGCTCTTAAAACTACTGATAAAATGCTGATTAAATGGTTGTTGTAATATGTTCACGCTCAGTCTTTTTCACCTTTTAACTGCATAAAATTCCTTAAACTTGATAATTATTGACAATTATAGAACAAGTGATTTCACAACTTCTAGTTCAGGATTTGTGGGACTGGAATTTGAGAGTGTTTGTTCAGTCGCAATGTCTGAGAACAAATGAGGAAACAGGAAGTGCTGGAATTCCTCTGGGATGAAATCTAAATGGCCCTTTGCGACAGAGAGAGCATTTGAGAGATAGGCATCTCTGCCAAGTGCTGTCTATCTCTTTCTTGTATGTTTCCTTGGTAATGCCGTCAGGGAAGGGTACACATGAGACGCAAATAGTTTGTTGAAGCATCATGGGATCCACATCGGTGGCCAGATCTGTTACTTGACTTGATAGTGAGTTAGAATGGAAAACTTGACAGCATGGATTTGTTGATGCTCATGTGTCTTCTCTCTGATTTCCTCTATTTTCTGTCCTGTCCTGCTGGAGCCTTCAGAGTACAGCTGGCTGTGACATAGCCTCAGCAGAAAGACTCGTCTGTACTGGTCCACAGGGGAGGACACTGTGATTGGGTCGGGAAAGGACAGGAAGTAGTTTGGGAGGTAGAGGTCAGCCAAGATCAGCCCAGCGGCACAGCTGAGCCCAGGAGACCCACTGAGCTCCTCTCTTCTGGTTCGGACTGGTTTTGTGCTGCAGGCTTTTCTCTGAACCACAGTGTTTTACATGAACAGAACAAAAAAAAACAACCGCTAAATAAAGGGCTTAAATAAAGCTTTCCCTCTTTTCTATGTGTGAGGTCCGCTTAAAGATGCTCCTTCAGAACCAGTACAGAACTGCTCTGTTCATATCTGGCCTTCAGATTCAGATTTCTGTTCATTTTTTGTCCAGTTCAGAATAAACTACAACTCTTTTAAACGTAGCGGTTTGGATTTAAACTGTAGGAAGTATTATGAATGCCCACATATTTAAAAAAAAGGATGTAAAGTTTTCATTTATTGGTTGTCTTTAGGCTCCCAAACCATGTACCGACCAAACCAACTGTATGCTGACAGATCTGTTTGGAAGGAATACAGTTTACGTATAAGCAGACGAACAACCAGATTGCTTTTACAGATAACGCAAGTGTCCCAATGCCCAAGTGTAAATACCCCCATGTTGCTGTTGTTTTGGATGCCTTTATGCTGAGGACATTATTGCACTCCATAGCCTCGAACATAAGAGATTTCTTCTGAGAAACCAGCAGTTTTAAGCAGCCAGTTCACTTACTGGAATGGTTCCAATCCCCCCAAAATGAAAATTATCCCATAATTTATTCGCCCTCAAGCCATCCTAGGTGTATATGACTATCTAGTGAAACAATGGGTTTGTGTAAGAAAAAAATCTATAGGAGTAATATAGTTATGGGATAATTAGATTTTTTGGGGGGGTGAACTATTCCTTTAAGATTGTTCTTTAGTACTTTCACTTTGGCTCTTGCATCAGATCTGCTTTGTCATTGATCAAAGAAAGATCCGTTTTTTGTGTGTGTTTTTTTAAGATAGTTTTTAAAAATCAAACTACTGTTCAAAATTTTGCGATTGATGGGATTTCTTATTTATTTATTTTTATAAATGTCTCATGCATTTCATTGATAAAAAATGCAGTAAAAACAGTAATATTGTGAAATATCACAATTTAAAATAACTTTTCTGTTTTATTATATTTTAAAACGTAATTTATTCTTGTGATTGCAAAGCTGAATTCTCAGCATCATTACTCCAGTCTTCAGTGTCACATGATCATTCAGAAGTTAATTTAATATGTTGACTTGGTGCTCAAGAAACAGTTATTATTATTTTCAGTGTTGAATATTTTTGTGATACCAGGATACATGATAGAGCCATTAATACTTTTTTAAGAGATTTTCATGAATAGAACGTTCAAATGAACAGCTTCTATTTAAAGTAGAAATCTTTTCCAACATTATAAAGCTTTACTATAACTTTTTAAAATTTATATTCAGAATAAAATGCATCCATGCCAAAAACAAATATTAGTTTCTTTCAGAAAAAACTAAAATCTTACCAACCGCAAAGTCGGTAAGTGTAGTGTACTAGTGTAGTGTACTAGTGTAGTGTACTAGTGTAGTGTACTAGTGTAGTGTACTAGTGTAGTGTACTAGTGTAGTGTACTAGTGTAGTGTACTAGTGTAGTTGTACTAGTGTAGTTGTACTAGTGTAGTTGTACTAGTGTAGTTGTACTAGTGTAGTTGTACTAGTGTAGTTGTACTAGTGTAGTTGTACTAGTGTAGTTGTACTAGTGTAGTTGTACTAGTGTAGTTGTACTAGTGTAGTTGTACTAGTGTAGTTGTACTAGTGTAGTTGTACTAGTGTAGTGTAGGTTCGTCAAATGCAAGCCTATTGGTTGATGATCAGGGCTTCTTAAAGCAAAAGAAAAAAAGGCAGTAGCCCAGATAAAGGTGACCTAGGAATGAGTAAGTAGGTTACTAGAGAAGAGAAGCTGTGCTGATAATGTTATACTTCGTCTGTGTCACATTGAATAACCAAATCCTGCTTACTGCGTTGACATGAAGAGATCATAACACTACACTCAGTCTCCATTACTACAGCAGAAGAGAGTTTGCTAATTTTAAGCATGAAGCATGTTTTAATTTGTTCTTGTTAAAATAGTTGAGGAGTGATCTAACCTGTCCTGCATCATTTCGTTTTTTCCCCCATTCCACCCGTACTGTTTTATGTTGTTCATTTAAATCACAGAGCTTTGAAGGCATTAACTTTGTGTGTATGGGGGGGCATAGAAAACTTTAATAACTGAATATTATCAAATATGTTATTGTAGTTGGCTGTGTGTATGGTAGATATCCTCTAAACACACATGAAATCATCTGTTAATGGCAAATATACTATACTCTATAATACTCTTTTAGAACACAGAAGTCTATCATTTCCCCACCAGTGACCCTGCAAATAGTTTTCAATAATCTTTTGTTTTATTTCCTGGTTCACTAACATTAATTGTTTGCATTGATAACGCGTTTGGAATTCAGCCACACCTCAAACACAAAGCCTGTTCTTGTGTCCAGAGCAGTGAGAAAGGTCTTAGGACCCTCAGCCTGTTCCTGTTAGGAACTCTAGAGCACCAGGGAAAAACTAAACAATAACCCATGCTGTGCCCAACAGCACCCCTCAAAAGTGGTAAAATCGCTGTAATGCCTGGCTATGCGGAATAATGCAGGAGAATAAGAAAAACGTGTCTTTGAACTTTGGTGGTGTGTGTTTCCAGACCTCACAGGCCTGAGTGACGTACTGTTGCCGTCCTTTATGGAGGGGAAAGAAACTACGTATGAGGACAGAGTAGATAGTTCTAGTGTATGCCATTGCCCAGACCAGAGCTGAGGTTTATTCACGTCTTGTGTGTAATGAGAGGTTTCTGAGCTGCCAACTGCTTTTATGACAGTTGGAAAGATTCTGTCATACATGAAGGTCTAGAATCATCATTTCATGAGTCCTTAAAGGAATACTTCACCAATAAATGAAATGTGCCATGTTTCAAACCTCTTATTATTTTAGAGTGCAACAATGCCTTTTTTTTATTTTTTTATAGGGATCTTAATTCAGTTTGTTGTAAACCACAACATTACAAACTTTGATTTGAAGCAAAAAAGTATTTGAAAATTGGACAAAAAGACAAAGGTACAGGACTGTGTACTTAAATATTTGCATGCATATTTCGCATCATGTAGTTTGAGAGCATAGGACTTTACATCATTCACAGGTCTTCATGGGATTTAGTGGGCGCTAAAGTGTTCTTTTGGCTCGATTTACTTGTTGCGGTTCTCCTGACTATTGGAGATTTCTCAGCATAATAATGGCTAATGTAGTTTTTTATCTTACCAGGCAGTCCTCTATTAAAAAAAAATAATTTGATATAATACGGACTGTCAGCTTCAACAATAGCATAACATCGATTAACAACCTTGTAGGATACTTTTGAGTGTGATCCAGACTTAGTCTTAAAGATTTTAGAAAAAATAAATCCTAAAAGTTTTTTTTTTGTATAACTATACCTGGCTCTCGCCATGATCATAGCCGTAGAAGCTGGAATGGCATTAAAGTAAAGAAGAAAAAAACCTTGTAGCTCTCAGTAGATCCTGACTATTTTTCATAATTTTTTTCATGGGGCATGAAAAGAGATGTTTTCAGAAATGTTAACGCTGCTCTTTTACATACAATGAAAGCGGATAGTGACCAGGGCCAGTAAAAGGTACCATAGAAACACCTTGAACTTGGTTCAAGCGACTAATGATGACAGATTGTTCATTTTTTGGGGGGGAAACTGTTCCTTTAAATGTGTCTCAGAATCAAGCATGAGTTGGAATATTCCATATTTGCTTCTAATGTGCTGAGGAGCGGAACAAATTTTGATGGACATTGAAGAATGAATTTCCGGTAGTCTTTATACTCTATGTGAAAAGTTGAATTCAGATGTGGGGTTTTATTGAAACACGAGCTGAATGCTTTCAGCTTAGCAGAACATCCTCTCTCCCTCTCCGCAGTCACATGTCCTGAATAAAGAGTGTGTTTTTCACTGTCCAGAAAGAATGAGCTTGTCACAAGACCAGCATCATATTACCCAAACTCATTATCAGTGACAAAGAGAGTCAGATAGTCTGACTGGAGTTGGGTTGAGGTCAAGCGGTGAGTTCTCATGATAGGCCTGCTTTAGCCGCCAATATCTGTCGAGTTCATAAATGTTAGCCATTTATACAGCTGGACATCATGTCTGACCACTAACCCTCTCTCTCTCTGCTGTGGTCTTCCTCGGTAGCGATGCAGTATTTTGGCAATATTCAGTGAAGTAAAGTGGTGTTCACTTTTCTCTCATGTTTTTATCATTTGGCTGAGCTGCAAAGAAATAATTTTATGTTATGGTAGGAAGAGGCTGAGTTCAAGTATTGATTAAACTTAAACGTTTAAGTGGAAAATTTTGCTTTGCCGTCACTGGAATAAATGATATTTCAAAGTATATTAAAATAGAAAACGGTTATCTAGAATTGTAATAATATTTTACACAGTAATACTGTTTTTACTGTATTTCTGCAGCATTGTTGAACATATGAGACTTATTTCACAAACATTCCAAAAAAATCTCACCGAAACGTTTTGAACCAAGTTAAATCTTAATGTATTTATGTTAGTGACATTAAAAGAGTCTAACTGTTAGAAACAATGTGCCAGAATAACATAATACCTTGACTTGTCCTGTGACGTTTTGACAGGACATGTCAATCGTAAAAAAAATGTTTTTAATAACGAGTTCTACGAGGACTTGAACGCTTTTTACAAGTTGTAATCTCGTAATTACAGCATGGCGTGAATGCACCTTGAAACTCCTTTTAAATAGCATTTTAAAAAATGTATTAATTGAGAGACTACATGGAATATTTTGCTTAAGTCATGAAAAACTTTGTCACAATTTTTCAATTTAATTGAAACAAGCTGTGCCATTTACTAATCACTTTTTGTCTTTTCATTCTACAGGAAAAGTATGGATTCCCAAACAGAAACCAATCGAGTTGCTTAAAGAGGAAGTCACGACCCTTGACCCGGAATTGGAAGAGGCACTGTCTAGCGCTACTGACACAGAACTGCATGACCTGGCAGGTAAATAGACTCACAAACAGAGGGATAATGGGAGATCAACATGCAAATGCTAATATCACTAGGATTCGTTTTATTGCTCGAATAAGCCAGAATGAATAGCTCTGTGGCGTCTATTGTTCTAGTGGTTTTCTATCACTCTCTCTGCAATAAATTTCCTCTGTGGATATGAACGCCCACAATGCATCATCACAGCTCCAGAATACAACAGCAAACACTCATCTCAACAGCTCTCTATCTCTGTCTCTCTATCTCTGTCCCTCTATCTCTGTCCCTCTCTCTCTCTCTCTCTCTCTCTCTCTCTCTCTCTCTCTCTCTCTCTCTCTCTCTCTCTCTCTCTCTCTCTCTCTCTGTGTCTGTCTCTCTCTCTCTCTCTCTCTCTCTCTCTCTCTCTCTCTCTCTCTCTCTCTCTCTCTCTCTCTCTCTCTCTCTCTCTGTCTGTGTGTGTTTTGGTCAGCTGCAAACAGGAATGTGAATGTGGTTTCATGCAGTAACATGCACACAAACATGAAAAATAGTAGTGAAATAAGTGTTAGAGCATTTATTTTTAAATGCATTGCAAATTACAATACTTCATACAGTGTTATAATATTTTAATCCTATCACAGGCTCTTTCAAGCACTTGTTGTTTGTGTATATTGTATAATAACAGTTTTGTGTTGTCTAGCTATTCTTGGTGTGAACACACTGGTGACGAGCAAGCAGAGTTATGACGGCACCTATAAAGACGGTTATAACAGTGAGTTTATTCTTTTTTTGATGTATTTTAAGTTGATGTCATCTTTCTACAGATATTGTATTCATGTTCTTTTCAATGCCTTATTTCTTATTTCTAGTTTTAAATGCCTTAAGCATATGTGACAGTAGCTGCATTTACATGCAGTGTTAATTACATTGACGAATAATTTTCGTAATTTTTTCACTGACCAAAAAGAGACGATGATAACTAAATAACTTGTTTGTGAAAGGAGTGTGTAAAAATCAGTTTATAATAGGATTGATCGCTCAGTTGGGCTAAAACCTTCACTTAAACAGTTGAAAGGGTAGTGTAATGACATGTAAATGGTTTAATCTGCTATTTAAATCTGATTCAAAAATACCTATGCAATTATGTTCATATAAACAGAACTTTCAATATCTGGAATCTGATTGGATTCATTTGGATTGATGAAAATTTGTGCATGCAAACATACCTAGTGATGGCTCATTTGTTGATTTTGTGTTTCTGTCATAGATGTTATTAAAGGAGAAAAGGTAAATCCAGTTTTCGATGAACCACCAAACCCTACAAACGTGGAGGAAACTCTACAGCGAATAAAGTCCAATGATTCCTCACTGACCGAAGTTAATCTCAACAACATAAAGGTAATAAAAAATCAGTTTGGTGCACAGAATAGAGTGGTGCAGGAAGGCTTTTGGATCATCGCAAAAAACAAGCACTGCGATCAACAAAAGTTTATAATACTTGCACGTTTTGTCCATCAAGATAATTTTCACAGATAAACACAACTTTTATGAATTTTGAATCCTAAATGCAGCTGCCAGAAGTAAAAATCTAAAGGTAGGCTATAACCGAACTACACCACGTTCCCACGAAATCAACGTCACCATCACTAAGCTTCCGACAACTCTTTCAGTTTTTATCTAAAAACATTTTCCCACAAAGTTTGAGTTAGAATAGTTTATAAGAGTATAATTATAAGCATAACGAGGCTGTAAAAGCGGACCGAGTTTATCTTTTCGTCCTGATGGCGTTTACTCTCCTCGACAGCCTCTGTAGTCCTCTTTAGCCACTTGTTAGCAACCGCCTTTTTCAAGACACTTAACAGCTTAAAAAATCACGAGTGGAGCAGTACTGATGTATTTTATGTCGTAGAATAAAATGTGAAAGTGTCCTGAGCTTGTGTTCACCACAGACCTTATTTCAGTAATTTAACCAAAAACCCATAAAAAAAACCCATTGATTTTGGGACGATGAAACCGTAAGTGCTAAAATGCTAACTCGCTACCACGTTTTGGCCTACTAAGTGATGTCATACCTGCACCACTCTATATGTTAAAATGAGGCCCCCTTACACAAAAGCCATATGAAATTGAATGGCTAAATAAAAGTTGCATTTATATTACCAGCAAAATACTTTAGTCCAAACATCTGATGCCACATTGACGAAGATTGGAAATAAAAGGGCATAAAATACATTTAAAAAATATTAATAATATTGTGCATTATGCATTATTTCCAGGTCACTAAATAAATGAGTAACATTGGTCATGTGACTCATTTGTACAGACGACCTGATTTTCTTGCTTCCACTAAAGGACTGGACATATGCAAAATATGCTGAGAATACTACAACACTTTTTCACTTAAATTAATTGATAATCTAATTTATACAAGCATTTATAGTGGTCTCAGAATTTTGGACTCTGTTGTACTTAATTAAATATAAAACCCATTTGTTTTAGCTGCTTAAAGTCTTCTAAAATATTTTAAATATTTTCTATTAAATAACTATGCAATAAACAGACACACAAACCAGAACTAGAATAAATATTCTTAACAGCTCCCAGCCCACCATTTTTTCTTTTAATGATTGAATTATGGCTTATCATTTTGGTTATCTCTTTCACTGGGAGGAATGTTATTTGGTTATATAAATTTACATGTCCTAAAATGGCACACATTGACTCCAAAGCCCCAAAATGTAGAGTATGTTGTATAATCTGAAGACCATGGCGATAGTGACATTTAGGAGTCAACATTTAATTGTCAACAACAAACCTGTTTTAATGTTTCCTTTCTCTTTTGTTCCAGAACATTCCAATCCCGACTCTTAAGGACTTAGCCAAAGCCATGGAGAGGAACACTCATGTGAAGAAGTTCAGTCTGGCTGCCACCAGGAGCAATGACCCTGTTGCCGTGGTTAGGGACATCATTCATTCGCTTGAGATGTTCGTGTGTTCTGGGTTGAGATTGGACAAATGCTGCCTTTAGTCATGGACCTTGAAACAGTGCATTGACTCTTCCATGTACAGCCCAGTACTGCATGTCTGATGTTGTTTTCCCATCATTGCTGGTGGTTTCCATCACCAAACAATTCATTTTAAATAGGCAGCATTTGTGTATAGCCAGTTTTAAATATACTGAACTCTAAATAATATATATTACAAGGTAAGTCCTTGTAACTGTGGTTATTGGTGTTTCAAGTAATTCTTCACTTAAAATGAAACTCATCTTGAAGTGATGATCGCATTCAATCAAAACATATTTTATGTGTAATATATAAGGACTATCCAGCATGAGCAACAAGAATATAAACCAAGTGATCGAAGACAATTTGCAAACTAAGATAATCATAGAAGAGATGCGGTTCTCTTGTAAAGCTGTGTGTGTTTCTCTGTTCACTACAGGCTTTCTCAGACATGCTACGCGAGAATAAGACGCTAAGGAGTTTGAATCTGGAGTCTAATTTCATCACTGGTGCAGGAGTTCAGGCTCTGGTAGAAGCTCTGCGGGACAATGACACGCTCTCAGAGATCAAGATCGACAACCAGGTACCACCACATGGACACAACCACATCCTTTTCTAAAACCAGCAAACTATTTTCTACTCTGCACTGGTAACACCTGTCTGACAGTCTGCAGAGCAACCTGCCACATACAATACTGTCACAGGTTTGCATATTTTGGATAGTTTACTGCATCTTCAATGTGGTTCATCTAGACAACTTTATGGCATACAGGTTGGAGAGGGGAATAAGATTAATACTTTTATTCAGCTAGGATGCATTAACCTGATCAAAAGTGACAGTAAAGACATTTACATTGTTACAAAATATTTCTATTTCAAATAAATGCGGTTCTTTTGAACTTTCTGTTCTAAAGAATCCTAAATTTAAATAAAATTGGAACATTTCTGAAGGATCATGTGACACTGGAATAATAGCTGCTAAAAAATCAGCCTTGCCATCATAAATTACATTTCAAAATATGTTAAAATTTAAAACAGTGATTTTAAATTGCAACAATGATAACACTTTACAAAAAGGTTGAATTTGTTAACATTAGTTAACTACATTAGTTAAAATGAACTAACATTTAAAAAAAAAATGTTAATGTTAATTTTAACATTTACTAATACATTGTTATAATGAAAAGTTTTATCTGTAAATATTATTTAATGGACCTGAGCGTATTGCTCATTGTTAACTTTAGTTTTCAATGGTTTGGGGTTACATTTCCTGCAAAAAATGGCCACATCATAATAGTATAGCTACTAAATACCTTAATGCTTAATTACTCAAACTGACCATACTCTCTAAACCAATCAAATGAAAGTACATCAAATGTTAGTAATGATAAAGCAGTAAATTCTTATAATTTTTGGTTCATAATTTCTCATGGTTTTTGGTTCATTGTTCTTGCTTGTAATGTTGACTCTTTCATTTTCAAAAAAAAAAAAAAAAAAAAAAATATATATATATATATATATATATATATATATATATATATATATATATATATATATATATATATATGCACGCGCAACCGAATGGATGTGAATTCAGCTTTGACAACAATCTAAATTATATTTCACGAAGAAATGTTTCTCTAGTTACAAAAATAAAACAGGATTTAGTGTTTAGTAGGCCACTGCATAAATGGGTCTGATTTCAGTGATGAATATAGGTTGTATCTGTGTATAATTCAGCACTGGTGTGGGTACTAAATGTGTTAAAACCTTGCTATTTTCAGCCACTATGCAAAATGAATGCAAACGTTACTCATAGTGAAATGTCTATGAGTGTGGGCTTACATAACTAACAGAATGTGTGTGATGTTGGCTCTCAGCGGCAGCAGCTCGGTACGTCGGCAGAGATGGAGATCGCCAAGATGCTGGAGCAGAATACGAGCGTCGTGAAGTTTGGGTACCAGTTCACCCAGCAGGGTCCCAGATCCCGCGCCGCTGCTGCAATCACAAAAAACAACGACCTGGGTGAGAACACGACCTAACACGCATACACTGATGGACAGATACACTGGGAGGAGGGGCTTGCTGTGAGTCATTGGTCATTTGCCATTCTGCAAAGCAATACTGCTTTCTCAGAACTCCGTCCACAGAATCTGCTGTTACCTTGGTAAAGCTTTGAAGTGGTTCTAAGATGGAAAACAGTGAGACGTGGTTAAGAAACGTGTTGGTTAAGAACAAGTACTCCAGTTCATTACTGATGCACATCTGTAATTTACTTATTCAACGAAAGCAGATAAGACGGATAAAAACACCAGGTATAAATAGGGTTGGGTATCGTTTGAATTTGAACGATTCCAATTCCGATTCCTTGTTTCGATTCCGGTTCCTAACGATTCTCGATTCCGATTCTTTTAAGAGGCAGGGTCAAAAAAGTTTAGATCAATTTTAATTCTATGAACTTTTTACTTTTTATGAAATTTACTATGAATTTCTCACAGGGCTGTTTTCAACTACAATATAAATGTCAAATCTATTTTAAACAACTTTTTTGACATTTTAAATGAGCTAGCTAACCAACGGTCTTTCTGAAGGAAATAGTCTGACCTTCTCCATCAATTGAAATATAAAAAAAATTGCATCACAATAAGTGTATTGTATTGTATGTGATTGTCACTAACATTTTAGTAACTAAACTGAATTTTATTAGGTTTAGTGACAACATGTTACAATGTTTACATGGTACAATTTCTGGTAAGCTACGCTTTTTTATTATTTCATTTCAATTCAGTTATTGTGATTTGATTTAAAATTGACTCATTTGGATAAATATTAGGTACTCAAGATAGGCGTTAATTTTTCTCAAGAAAAAAACAACTCCCCTAATGCTGTAAACATACAGAGAGCCCTATCAGCTGGCAGTATTATTTAAGGTTAAAAATAACTCAAATTAAATATAATGTTTTTTTTATTTTTATTATAATAACAACTATATTTAATGATATAAGTACAAATATAATAAATATGTAATATAGTACACATATTTAGCAAAATACTCTCTATAGCTCTTTTTTTCTTGCCAACTATGTGCTACAGCCTATATGTTCATTCAATTTCTTTCCTGAGGTAAATATGACATAATTGTTCTCCAGCTGTGTTATTGACCTCTTCACGCTGATAAAAAACACTGATTGATCGATATTATGTATGAGGAATATACAGTTAGGTAAGTTGTAGTCTACTGTATCTTTCAACAGTGTTCGTGTTTATTTACTATTAGCTAGTCGAGATGATCGGTTCACGTGCGCTAGGGATCTGTCGCGTCACATTTACAAGCGCCAAAACGGTATTTATTGTTTGAATTTCGTAATAAAATTGACAGAATCTGAGAGCTGAGATTTTTTTGTATATCATAAAGTAACTGCTCTGTCTAGTCTGTCGGTCTCCGTGTCCTCTTTGCTTCACGATTTTATTGTGCGTGAGAAAATGGATGTGTGGTGTGAGAAGTGTCAATTGCGTGTGTCTCACGGTAAATGCGTGAGAGTTGGCAGCTCGTAAATGTGTTTTCATGAATATTTTTTTTTTTACGTTCGCCGGCATCGCGCGCAGTTTTCAAACGGACGAGCAGAGGACGAGAGAATATGGTTGCAACTTGCAAGATACCGAAGAATAAGAAAACATCATATGTACGTTTTTAAGGTTTAACGTCAGGGTTGTTTGCTCTGAATACATTTTATGAGACGCTGTGTGAGTTAAAAAGGCAACTCACACAGCGTCTCATAAAATGTGTCGGTTCGCAGTTTAGCATAACAATCAATATACGCTTACACCTGTGCTAGTACACGCATTTACAAATGCCGTGTGTACGTTACAAATGTTTAACTAAAGTGTCAGCGAGTTAACATTTGGCAGTTTGAAATCGATTATGTAGTTACTTCAGTTCAGAATAGGGCTAGAAATGAATTCTTCTTCCGGTCGGCGGACTGTGAATCGAAACTATAGGAATCGAAATTTTAACTTTTGAACGATTCCGGGAAAATCGCAAAGCTAGTCCCGGTTCCAGTCGATACTCGATACTCGATACCCAAGCCTAGGTATAAACGGGAATGTGTCTCCTATATCTACTCGTGATCCGATGGACCAAAACGCATCTTAATACCAGGTGTAAACAGGTCCAGAAAGTTATCGTCCAATGCAAAATATTGGTCTTGCCGATATATTGGTGGACCACTACTCAAATTATAAAAGGACTTTAGAAGGGAAAAAAACTACTACAAAAGTGTAGAATAAGGTCCTTTGAAATGGTATTTTATTCATGGGACTTTCTCTTCCTTTCTCTGTTTCCTGGATGAAGTCTGGATCTGTCTCCTGTTCGCCAGTCTTATAATGATACCACGCACACACGGTGTGCTTTACACGTGCGTGAGATGATGTCATGCACAGAGCTCTATTCCAGTGTCTTTAGGTATTATGTGTGAGCGCATGGGTTTGACATTTACCCTTCGGCATGAATGCTAACAGCACATACTTTTAGACGTTATGTGAGTTTTGTTTAATTGTGTTTGTTTGACTCACCTGTACATTGTACAGTGTGATAAGGTATCAGCTCCTCACTGTTGTGAATTCAGACCTTATATAGATGTGAACTAGGCAACACTGATTAACCAAACACACGATCCACTTCTGGAAATGCATAAGAACACTAATATGCTTCAGCTCAGAGCGGTAGTCTTGTGTATGCAGACTGCAGTTATCTGATTTTCAGCATAAAGTCTGGTCCACTTTGCTGCTTATTCTCTCCAAGAACTGCCCACTCAGACAGAACCTGTTGAAATTTGCATAAAATGTGCTTACCGATAGGGACTGAAAATCCAAAACTAATTGTCACAGCTGGTTTATAAACAGTATGTTTGATATATTTTTTGGGAGTATGAAAAGTACCTTATAAATAACCCATCGGTCTGATTAAAACGTGTGTCCTGACTCCCAGACATTGCGTAGCAGTCGGAAATCTAATTGGATCATTTTGACTGCAACATGCATTAGATAAACCGTCGTCCTGAATAAATGGGTGAAAGGTCTTTTCATTTTTACTCCAATTACTCCTAATTAGAAAACCTTCAGATTTTACATGTATATTTACATATGTAGTCTTAAAGGAACTGTATGTAAGAAATGTATTTCAATTAATCATAAAATGGCCCTGATGTGTCACTAGACATTAAGAAATCATGTTCATTTCAAATACTTATATCACTGACAACAGTAGTCCGGCCAGGATATTGTCATTTAAAAGTGAAGTTGCAGCCCTCAACTGATGTTGATGTTGTCATCTTGTGTTTTGGCCTGAAGCGCCACCCTCCACCTATCTACCAATCACGAAGTCAGTAGTGTTTCGGCATCCGGGTTGCCAGCTCTGCTCTAGTTACCACAGCTGCAGCTACAAACGTGACATTTTTGCGATACATAATTTCATAACTTCGCAAAACATCTCTCATGAAGCATAAACATAATTAACAGAAAAAAAAACTTACTGTGTAGGACTCGTCACTTGCCATTGGAAGCTCCTTGTATCAGCCTACGTTCCTGCTGGATCCTGCAGCCTAACTGGCAACCTGGAGTCAGGGGGGAGGGGATACACTGCTCTACAGTAATTTTAAAGTGATTGCAGTACCAGTTTTGGCCACAATCTTACATATGGTTCCTTTAAAGAAATAGTTCACCCAAATCATTTTATTTCTATTTTGTATACTTTACTCACCATAATGTCGTTCCAAACCTGTATGACTGTAACACAAAAGAAGATATTTTGGGAAATTTCTCAGTGGTTTTTTTTGTCAATACATTAGAAATCAATATGCATCAAAACAGTTTGGTTGCAAACATTCTTCAAAACATGACATGAGGGACCTTTTAAATTGTATATTGCATATAATTGTAAATAAACAAAGATATACATTGAAATTAAATATTTATTTCACTACTTAGCATACTTGCTTAGCATCCTGTTAGCCAGCTAGCTTATTAAATCTCATATTTCCATTGAACATCTGGAAAGAACATGCCAATACTAAAATGCGAAACAATAAAAAAAGTAACCACTTTTTGTAGAAGCAAAAGCAGGCTAAAGTAGTGCTAGCGCACTGTAAAAGAGAACGGATGGCAGAACTGCCACAATTTGAATTGACAATACCATGGATCCTAGTGCGGACCCATTTGTAAAGGGGGACCTGATTGTTCATGACACCAATTTTTTTGGCTGAATTTGGTAATCTTGTGTAGCTCTGAAACAGGATAAAGGATTGACTAACGCACCTTTGATTTATTAAGCCTCTTAAATGAGCAGATCTCATTAAAGTTTCACTTATCTCACAGCATGTTCTCACGGCATGTTGACAGGACTGTGAATGTATCCGATTACTAACACGTCTCCGTTTTCTCTTTCAGTGCGGCAGAGACGAGTCGAGAGGGACGTGTAGAGCATATTCTCCTCTCTCGCTCTCTCTCTCTGATCAGACTCTTGTGCCAAACCCTCTGAGGGAGCCGCTTCACCTGAAGAAGGGACACAACTGGATACTTTCCCTCCCTAATGTTAATACTCAATGATCTTTTTATGTATTATTATTATTGTTAATTGTTGTTGGTTTTTATAGCTGCAACTGTTTTGCAGCTTTTTTTGTTGTTGTTGTTTCGTTTATTTTTTGCTCATGTAAAACTCTTTTCTTTATAAAAGTTCTTTTATAAACAGAACAGGTTACGACGGTTACATGCACACAAGTTCTATAGTGATCTCTTCACGGATCGGCTGGATCAGAACCTGTCGCCCACATTCACTCTGAACGAATCTAGACTCAACTGGACTGGATCTGCTGTGTTCCCCGCTAAATGTGAGCTAAATCTAGATTTGTCGAGTCTGGGTTTGGAGCACAGGTTTGAACAGGGCCGCATTAGCCAATGAGTCGCGCTGATCGTAATAGACACTCCTTAATAATTCCTCTATACTCTTGCTGTTAGCTTAACCGTGAGGGGTATAGCGTGGATGTCATTGGGCAGCTTGGTCGTCTTACAAACACTCTGCTTCCACACTGCACCCTCACACGTTCTGATACGTTCTCCCACCGCTTTTGCCACCGATCGAGACGTTTCGTATGGTAAAATTCACCTCCATTCCCAAGACACACCAGCTGATACCGTGTCTGAAGAATTACAGTGCTAATTTAAGATCAGCGCCCCATTTTCATCCAGTGTCATTGGAGATGGAAAAACTTGTTCTAGATCAGCACTAATAACAACTTTGGGTGTGTAAAATGAAGGTCAAAGGTTTGACCGGTTTCACATATGACTTAACTAGATTTGTAAGAGGATTCTTTCCACCAAGCAATGCACTAAGGGATATTTTCTTCTTTTTTCCTGCACAAGTAAGCATTTATGTTATATAGTTGTCAATTATAGATTTAGATGAGAGTATCTTTCCTGTAGATAAATCTAAAATGGCTTTTCTAATACCATGCCAAAGACTAACACCTAAATACTCTCATTTTCAGGACTCTAGCTGAGGTCAGCCAGGAAATAGGAGTTTGGATTTTGTTTTTGAGTTTATTAAAGCAATAGTTCACTCTGAAAAGAAAAATCTGTCATTGTTTTCTTGCACTGATTTGTTTCAAACCCGTATGCTGTTGATATGTTTTATGCAGTTCATGGTAATCACGGCTGCCAATAAAAAACCACCATAAATGTAGTTTAGTAATGAATGCATATAATAGTTTTGTGTCTGGTACAAACCTGATGTCATATCAAGGTTGCATGTCAATGACATCAAAAATCATTGCTTCACCGTATAGCTTGGAATGTAGCTCACTATAGTCACTACACACTTTGTATGGAAAAGAGCTGCATGAAGATTCTTCAAAAAGTCTTTTTTTGAGAAAAGCAACAACCGGATATGGGTTTGGAACAACATGAGCGTGAGTAAATGACAAAATGCTCAGTTTGGGGTGGATTATGCATTTAGTTTATGTAAGATCTCTGCATCTGGGATAATATTTTTGAAGCACATGGTCTGTGCTGAGGAGGAAATTAGGGAACTAGTTAAATGAGAGCGAGAGGGATGGGAAAAGGTTTCATCTTAAATAGCAACCAATTCTGGGAACATTTAGTTGTCCCGTTGCAGCCAGAGCCCCGAAACATACACAAATGCACGTGTGTGATCGCATGCATGTTTGCAATGTAAAGCAAAGCTTTATCTTTTCACTAATCGAAATAACAGTGTAAAAATACTGCATTAACCTTTATACTGCTTGCCATGTTTTGTGAGCTTGTACTTCTTACAAGGTTCATTGATTGTGGTATATGTTGTGAAGCACAGATGCTTTGGCAGAATTTTGTGGAAGGTGGTGAATGGACCTTTAGTGCAAAAGTATGGCATCTCGGACTGAGCCGTCTGAGCATGGCCGGTATGGATTATATAGCTGGATTATACAGGGGAACATGTTTTTTTTTAAATGCAAAAGCTAGGACCAAGTTTGAAGTTTTCCTTTTCTCAACATTGACGTTGTGTTTTATTGTTTTGTACCGTTCTGTTTTGTAAGAGCCGTGTGTATCAATTGACTTTGAGTTTGTTTGTCCGTTATTTTTCTTTTTGAACAAATGCTGAATTGTGTGTATGAAATTGTAGGGTTTTTTTCAGGTTAGATTTCATGTTTTATTCCATCATTGTTTGATTTATGGGTTAAAGGTTCATTATTTTGCTGAAAGCTTATGCTTGTAAGAAGGAGCTCTGCAGTCTTACCATGAGTTTATTTGAAATATCCATCTCAAATCCTCTTCAGAAGACTCCATAAATATAAAGATTTGCATATAAATATCATGTATCGTAAATGCCTCTTATATTGCCGCAATTTTCTATGTTGATAATACATGTCTGGATTCCAGAAGAGGAAATCTTATGTAATGTTAATAACACATCTCTGTAAAGTATCAGATGTCCTCAATAAAATGTATGTTTTTACAGATTTGTCTGTTCATTTTCTTTCTCTAATCCTACTGTGAGTTTCAAAGAGTTTACAATTGATCGTGAAACGTGTTTCTTTCATAAGTTTAATGACTAGTTTTTTTTATACACACACACACATATATATATATATATATATATACACACACACACGCATGCATATACATACACACACAGTTGTGTTTAAAATAATAGCAGTGTGTTTAAAAAAAGTGAGTAAAGCTCAAAATACTAATAACTTTTATTTCAATACACACAAATGCTTTGGGAACTGCACATTCTATTCAAAATCAAAACATGAACATTTATCAAATTTGTTATTACTTTATAGAAAGTGAAGAAAAGGGAATATTAGGCTGTTCAAAAAAATAGCAGTCTGCAATTTTCTTTAAAAAGTCAAACATTTACTGTATAAACTGAAAAATGCTTGAAGATTTTGCTTTCTTGTGAATCACTGAGCTAATATTTTGTTGTATAAGCACAGTTTCTGAGAACTGCTTCACATCTGTGTTGCATGCAGTCGACCAACTTCTGGCACCTGTGAACAGGTATTCCAGCCCAGGACGATCGCACTACAGACCACAATTACTCTGCATTTCTTGGTTTTGCCTCAAAAACAGCATTTTTGATGTCACCCCACAAGTTTTCTATTGGATTAAAGTCCGGGGATTGGGCTGGCCACTCCATAACGTTAATCTTGTTGGTCTGGAACCAAGATGCTGCTCGCTTACTGGTGTGTTTGGGGTCGTTGTCTTGTTGAAACACCCATTTCAAGGGCATTTCCTCTTCGGCATAAGGCAATATGACCTCTTCAAGTATTTTGATGTACTCAAACTGATCCATGATCCGTGGTATACGATAAATAGGCCCAACACCATGGTATGAGAAACAACATCATATCATGATGCTTGTGCCACCATGCTTCACAGTCTTCACAGTGTACTGTGGCTTGAATTCAGTGTTTGGGGGTCGTCTGACAAACTGTCTGCGACCCCTAGACCCAAAAAGAACAATCTTGCTTTCATCAGTCCACAAAATATTGTGCCATTTCTCTTTAGGCCAGTCAATGTGTTCTTTGGCAAATTGTATCCTCTTTAGCACGTCGTTTTTTCAACAATGGGACTTTGCGGGGGCTTCTTGACGATAGCTTGGCTTCACATAGGCATCTTCTAATTGTTACAGTACTCACGGGTAACTTGAGATCTTCTTTGATCACCCTGGAGTGGATCATTGGCCTTGAGTCTTTGCCATTTTGGCTATTCTTCGATCCATTCGAATGGTAGTTTTCCGTTTTCTTCCACGCCTTTCTGGTTTTGGTTACCATTTTAAAGCATTTGATATCATTTTAGCTGAGCAGCCTATATTTTTCTGCACTTCTTTATACGTTTTCCCCTCTCCAATCAACTTTTTAATCAAAGTACGCTGTTCTTCTGAACAATGTCTGGAACGGCCCATTTTATTCAGATCTTCAGAGAGAAATGCACTATAACCACCATGTACAGTCCAGTACTGGCTTCGTCCTTAAATAAGGGCCACTTATTGACACTAGCTTTTTCACAGAATGATTAACCTCACTAATTGAACTACACACTGCTATTATTTTGAACACACCCCTTTCAATTAATGATTCAATAATACAGAATTAGCAGCATACATGTCATCACTGTTGGGTCTGTTGTTTTTCTATTACTCTACTACACCTAGTACATTATTTGCCATGTAGAAATATAATTTCTACCAAAAAAGTGATTGATCTGGTTAGTGATGTTGGACTGCTATTATTTTGAACACAACTGTATATATATAAATATATAATATACAATTAGTAGTGAACAAGTGAACCCCACTCCGAGGACACCAGGCCAACAGTGTCAGACCTGAAGTTAGGGTGGTGCTGACAATTGCGTAACCCGCCCCAACCACTAACTCTACCCTTCACTATAACCAGCCTGGTGCTGCTGTCCTCAGACTGCTGTGACACATGGTTCTGCGGTTTGTTATTACTGGAGTTGAATAAACCTCAGGCTTGAGGAAATGCTAATTCACACCTGTACAGTAGAGGGCGCAACTCAAACAAACCTTTCAGCTGTGCTGACATTCTGGATTACAGAAGAAAGTTCAACTCTCTTCAGTAATAAAAAAAAAATGTCTAAAGTCATTTTTTTGCTTACTAGTATGGTTAAATTGGATCATCGAAGGTGAGCAGCAAAGACATTAATAAAGGGAGATTAAATAGACTGCATTTTTGTGTTATTATTTAACATATTTAATAACTGGAGGTTTGCATAATATTCTGAGTTTGCATTTCACAGTTTTTTTTTATTTTTATTTTTTAATACGGAATCTGTTTTTGAATCTGAATCTGTTTACACAACGCCTCTGACCTTCCTCCTGATTTCTTTCAACATCGGGACAAGAGGTGTCAGTCAATAAATGGGAAAAGAGAGTAGCTTGCGTTACTTATTTAGAAGAATATTTTTATATCAGATATTTTGATGTAATTGTAAAAGTAATGCTTTACTAGTTACTAGGAAAAAGTAATCTGATTACATAACACACGTTACTTGTAATCCTCAACACTGTTCATAAATGTTCTAGAATAAAGCTCAGCCTGTCATCTATGATCAGTCAGCTATAGTTAAAGCCAGGCAGACACTTCTATCCTCGGAAACTAACTTTAAGCACATAGATGTTTTCAGAAACATGAGCAGTGCGCTGTGTGCTGAGGTAAAGTGAAATGCAGGTGAGGTTTTATTTTAATCAGATCCAGTTTCTGTGATTATTTGGAAATGCCAGACACATGATGTCATTGAGACTACATCACTTCTGCCGTGTGTTAAACTCCAACAGAGCTTATCTCATCCTAACCAACACCAGCCCAGCAAAACCACACTGCTGCTACATGGGAAATGAGTCATAAAGCTCTCTCTCTCTCTCTCTCTCTCTCTCTCTCTCTCTCTCTCTCTCTCTCTCTCTCTCTCTCTCTCTCTCTCTCTCTCTCTCTCTCTCTCTCTCTCTCTCTTTCTCTCTCTGTGTGTGTGTGTCATAAAGTGATGGAAAATGTTCCGCTCTGGGGCTGACATCATTGAAACCAGATGTATTCATTTTCTTCAGTGATCAGACTTTTCCCAGATGACCTATGGGGTTTCCTGTGAACTCCTCATGTTGTCTATGTGTTGTTGTATTCGAGGAGAAACCACATTCCTCAGCTCCAGTGAGTGATCTATAGATTGGGTTTGGAATCAAATTTCTGAACCTCTATAGTGCATTACTGGATCTGTGGAAAGAGGAACAGAGAACAGGGTGTGTGTGTGTGTGTGTGTGTGTGTGTGTGTGTGTGTGTGTGTGTGTGTGTGTGTGTGTGTGTGTGTGTGTGTGTGTGTGTGTGTGTGTGTGTGTGTGTGTGTGTGTGTGTGTGTGTGTGTGTGTGTGTGTGTTTTGCACTGTGTATGTTTTATTTTCCCACCCCTTCATTTCTATGTGCTTTTCTGCATCATGTATGATTTATAGATTAGAATTTTTTTTTTTAAATGCTCTGTATTAGGCTATAATTATTTTTATTTTTTGTATTGCCTATTTGTTTCCCTTTTCCCATTTTCCCCAGCACAAATTGGAAATGCATTTATATTATATTATATTTAGGGGTGTAACAATACCCGATTCGCTACATATCACGATACTGAACTCACGATACGATATTATTGCGATACTCCAAGACATATGATAAAAGGTTAACAAAAAATGTACTATTGATTAAAATACTAAATTTGGTTTGACATTGGGAGTGGAAATTAATAGGCTTGGACTTGGTGCAGGTAACCCAATGCACAGGACATTAGTGACACCAGAATACAAATATTCATGATTCTGAAGCTGAAAATACAGAATTATTTTAGACGAACATGCTTGCACTGTCACTGGCTGGATATATTTTAAATAATGTAGGCCACTTTTTACTGGAAAAAAGACATTTGGCATTATCAAGAACCACAAATATTCCCCCCAATGCATTATTATACATTATATTTAACATAATATATAGTAGTTTAATGTAGTACTGACACTAAAACTCTGCAAACTTTGAATTTTTTTCTCACACAGAAATTTTTATTTTGAGTGAACTATACACAATACATATTGTCACTATCCACAATACATATTGATGCATTTTTTCTATTGCGATATATTGTTAGACCCTTAATTATATTATATTATTTTCTCATGCGTGAACCTAACTTATGAATGTGTGTAGTTCAGATAACATAAAATCTGTTATTTTATATGTGTCAATGAATGAATGGTGTAATTCTGTCAAATAAAATAGATTATATGAAAAAGAATAATGTTGGGTTAGTGTAAGGGGACAGAATATACAGTTTGGACAGTATAAAAACCATTAAGTCTATGGAGAGTCCCCACAAAGATAGCGAACCAGACTGTGTGTGTGTGTGTGTGTGTGTGTGTGTGTGTGTGTGTGTGTGTGTGTGTGTGTGTGTGTGTGTGTGTGTGTGTGTGTGTGTGTGTGTGTGTGTGTGTGTGTGTGTGATCTCATATCTGTAGTATGTGAGTAAACACTGACTGCTTTGTGTTAAATGTCCTTGTGAGACAGAGGACAAACCAGGTGTGACAGAAGTTAAACATTGACCTGTAAACTGTTTGTGATTAGCAGCATCTGAATCTATGTGACGCAGGAAGGCCTGTTCTCAGACCGAATGTCCATAGAATAACATATTCAGATAGATAGATAGATAGATAGATAGATAGATAGATAGATAGATAGATAGATAGATAGATAGATAGATAGATAGATAGATAGATAGATAGATAGATAGATAGATAGATAGACAGACAGACTAGGCTATTCCTTTCAGTTGGACTTAGAGCAAATTAAAACATACAGTTGTTTAGAAACGACTTACATACTTGCAATGTGCTCTTTTACAACGGTTTTACAAACAGGTTTTTTGCTGAGTCTGACACACTCTCTGCTAGTTGAGGAGTGAAACCACATGAGGAGTAATGAACAGACATAATCGGTTAATGTGCGCCATCTATACATAGAAAGACGAATTACATGCGATAACTACAGCGACCAGTAGAGGTCAGTGTTAACCTGATATTATTAAAGGGGTTGTTTTTAACAACAGGAGAGCTAAAGATTACACAACAGTGCCTTTTCCAGCGACCCTGGGTCTGAGCCATGAACCAAACACAACTAGCTCAAAGATAAATCACATTATACCGGTAGTTCTAATTTAGATTATTTTATGAGTGACTTAATTGGCTACTTTATTCCAATGAAGCACATCAAGTTACATAATTGGACCAAAAACTAGGCCATTGGTAAAGTTTATTTTTTTTAATTTTTTTTTATTTTTTTATTATTTAAGTTTACTGCAAAGTATTCCAATAAACATTTAAATACTTGAGAGTGAGAGACTAGCTTAATTCGCAGTGCATCATGGGAGTTGGTGGTCGCAGCTGAGCTCTTTTGGTGCGATTTTCACTAACATGGTAACAATAATTGAATTCTAAGAATGCATTTTTCTTAAGTATTATGTGTAGTGTTAATAAAAAAAAAAAAAAATTATTAATTCAAATGTTCAAAATATTGCAACATTGTTTAAGCATATTCAGAAGATAGGCCATAGTCCCTGATGTTCCGTTGTATAGTTGAGTTGGTACATTATAACTGGTACAATATAGTTTTTCCCCCATGAGTGAAATACTGTATTGACCGACCTCTTTAATGATCTTTTGTTGGATTAAAAAAATGTATTGTAAATATAAGCTATTCCACCTGACACATGTTCCTGTGTTTGATCAGGAGCTTTTGAAGAAGAAGCTCAGAATGTTTGAAGAGGAAGATGACTGTATAAAAACTGATATGAGGGACAAGAAAAAGATGAGAGATGATTATGTGGAATAAAGGAGACAAAATATGTAAATAGTATTAATAATATTACAAAATAGTAAACAAAAATGACATGACTCATCCCTTTTTGCAGCATTTCCATTAAAACTATCTACCATCTAATGATAAAAGGCCATGAGATGACCAGTATATTTTGAGTCCCTGAGGTTCCCTTTGTTTAATAGCATACAGATGATGTTTTCACACTTCATTAAATGAAATGGTGCTTGTGTAAGTGGCATTAGTAAGAACTAACACATGAGAATGAACAGATGCTGTGAGCTCGTTCAGATTAATAATCCTCCGGGATCCTTGAACACCTGTTGTAAGAACATCCAGAACCCAAAACAAACCACTGTGACCCCTCCAACACTGATTGCTTATGTTCACACTCACACAAACCTTGACATTTGTATTCAATTCTTGACATTTGTATTCAAACTCATTCTTATTAATAGTATGATGATACTGGGATATCAGATACTGGGATACTAAGCATCACTACCTAATGTAGTGTAGGCCCTAGGTACTGTTTGTCCTATGAACCTGAATTAAAATGTCAAATCATGTTGATTGTTAAGGAGAGGTGTGCAATTATTTTGGTTGGACTTATGGTTTTTGTCTTGTGAACAATAAAAAAGAGGGACCCTATGGCAGGAAAGGCACCAG
Source organism: Leuciscus leuciscus (assembly GCF_965113295.1). Lineage (NCBI taxonomy): Eukaryota > Metazoa > Chordata > Actinopteri > Cypriniformes > Leuciscidae > Leuciscus > Leuciscus leuciscus. Next base: position 12,115,818 of record NC_138734.1, on the reverse strand, counting down.
GATGAAGTGCCCTAGGGGGCATTCGGAATTTCGAAGGGGGCACCTATAATTTTGAAATAAATTAAATTATACGACATATTAATAATTACAGACTGTCAAATTTATTTATTTAATTAGCTATGGGAAAAAAAAGGATAGGTCTTTTTATGCCAACATTTCATAAGGTTGACTCATTTGTCTGCCAGCAACCACCTGTGACAGAATACCAGACCAAACAAGTGAAAGCGTTTGTAAGATTTTTTCCTTTCCATTTTTCGTGTTCAGTGTTTTTTTTGTTGTTGTTTTTTTTACCCCTGCTTGCACCATGGACTTTCCGGCAGTTAAACTCATGTGCCTTGAGCAGGGAGAATGCTCTCTCGAGGAACATTTAGTAAAATTTCTGGATCTCGCCCATCAGACCACCTTCCTGGATAACTGTCTGTACACCATCCTGGATGTCGGACTCAACACCGCCACACGTGCACAGTTATCCGTGGAGGTTCTGCATTAGACTTCAGTCTCTACCCCAGTCTCCAACCATCTGTGCCACCCAGTCATCTCTGTCACTGTTCAGTCCCTCGGCACCACCTCTGCCTCTCAGTAGCGTGGTACCACCTCAGACCTGTTGGGAGCCATCTTCTCCTGGGCATGAGGAGCCAGAGGCTCCGCCTGCAGCCTCGGTGCGCTACGCTCTGCCTCGACCTGTCGCCCTGGCTCCCAAACCTGCGCTCCTTCCACCCTCGACTTCGGCTTGGACCATCGGCCATTCGGCTCCACCGAGGTCAGACATCGCTTCACCTCTGCCGCGGACTTGCGGACCGTCCGCTGCTCTCTGGTCCTCCACCCCTTCTACTACGGCTTGCTCTGCCCTACCTTAGGCTACACCTCCTTCCTCGGTCGCGTCAACTCGCCCTCAGACCTCTGGATCCCCACCTCGCTCTCAGGAGGTTGTCGCTGCAGCTCTGTCACGGCCTCCAAGATCTTCACCAGCTCTCCACAACCTCGGCTCATCGGCTGCGCGGTGGTCTCCATCCTCGCCGTCGTCTCCGGTCAGCCCCATGGCGGCGCTCATCAGTATTCCTCCATGGCTCTTCCCTCCGTCAATGCCGCCGTGGGGCAACACTCTGGCTGTGGCCTGGATGAACAGCCATCATCCCCTGCTCAAGGCCAGCTCTTGGCCCACTCCACTTTTATCACCACCCTGGACTTTGTTGTTCATCCTCCTCCCGGTCATCTGACCAACCCCAGAACCATCATATGCCTGTCTTTGCCATCCCTTTGCCAGCCCCTTTAACCATCCCTTATCCATCCCCTCATCCCCTCTGCCACCATTCAGCTGTTCTATTAGAGAATATAAGTGCATGTGTGTGTGTGAATATAAGTGTATGGTCCTAATAAGGTCCTGGATTCTCACATTGACATTAAGTCGTATAAATTATTATCATATGATTATTAAATCAGGCTGCACTACCAGAAACAAAAATATATTACAGCAGTAAATGGATCTGGGAAGTTCCATCCATCCATCCATCCATCCATCCATCCATCCATCCATCCATCCATCCATCCATCGTTAACCAGTATTACAATTTAAAATGACTGCTTTACATTTTAATATATTTTGAATTTTTTATGTGACAGCAAAGCTGAGTAGCCATTAATCCAGTATTCAGTGTCACATGACCCCTAAGAAATCTAAAATGCTGATTTTGGTGTTCAAGAAACATTCATTATCAGTATTGAAAATGGTTGTGCTGCTTAACATTTTTGTGGAAACTGTGATACATTTTTTAGGATTCTTTGATAAACTGATCAAAATAACATTTATTTGAAATAGAAGTATTTGATTACAGTGTTAAAGTCTTTACTGTCAATTTTGATCAATATATCTCCTCGGAGAGGAAAGTTATCTCGACAGATGCCTCCAACCTAGGTTGGGGGGCCCTTTACGAGGGCAGGCCCATCTCCGGCGTATGGTCGATCCCGGAGAGGCGCTTACACATAAACTGTCTAGATATGAGAGCGGTCGCTCTATCGCTGAAAGCTTTTCTTCCATACCTAAATGGACACAACGTCTTGTCAGTGGTATCCTATAAATTACCAAGGTGGACTCAGGTCAAGCAACATGCACACCACGGTCAAAAACCTCATTGTATGTGCTCAGCACAACCTGCGTTCGCTGAGAGCGGCGCACGTGCCAGGCATTCTGAACCAGGGGGCGGATATGCTATCCAGAGTCAAAAGTTCCCCCAGGGGAATGGTCGCTTTCCCCGCGAATGGTTTAGCATATATGGAGCATCTTCGGCAAGGCAGAGGTCGTCCTCTTCGCCTCAGATGACAACGCTCGTTGCCAAACATTTTTCTCCAAGACAGGGATGCGCTAGCCCACGATTGGCCAAGCCGCCCGCTGTATGGATTCCCTCAGGTCACGATGCTACCTCAGGTCATCGAACGGATCAGGGAGAGCAAGTGTGCAGTGCTCTTGATAGCCCCTCTCTGGAAGAACCAGCAATGGTTCTCCGAGTTGACTCAGTTGCTGGAAACAGCCCCATGGCCGATTCCACTGAGGAGAGACCTCCTCACACAGGCGAACGGGACGATTTGGCATCCCCATCCCGACTTTTGGGCCCTCCATGTATGGCCCCTCAACGGGTATCCAGGTACTTCCCAGAAAGGGTGCTGAAAACCATCACTGAAGCGAGAGCGCCCTTGACCAGGCGTCTTTGCGCTCTAAAATGGTCAGTGTTCTCAGGCCGATGTACAGCACGGTGCCTGGACCCCTACTCATGCGGAGTGCCAAAGGTGCTCTCCTTTTTACTAGAGCTTTTGGACGCGGGTCGCACCCCCTCCACGCTCAAAGTATATGTAGCGGCCATAGCAGCATCTCACGCTCATGTGGCCGGGCAATTACTGGGAAGAAACGACCTGGTCGTGCACTTCCTCAAGGGGGCCAGAAGGCTAAACCCACCTCGACCCCCCTCTGTACCTCTCTGGGACCTCGGTCCTGGAGGCCATGAAGGGAGCCCCATTTGAGCCGCTTCAGTCCGCTGACCTGAAGCCTCTTTTCACTCAAAACTGCTCTCTTGCTAGCACTGGCATCAGTCAAGTGAGTAGGCGATTTGCATGCGCTTTCAGTGGGCGCTTTTTGCCTTGAATTCGGGCCCAACAACTCCAGAGTCGTCCTTAAGTCAAGGCACTCCGTTCAGAGCGCAAGTTATTTCGCTATCAGCTCTTTCCTCGCCAGAGGATGATAGAGACGCGAATCTACTCTGCCCTGGCAGGGCTCTCAGAGTCTATTTAGAGCGTTCTGTCCCGTTCAGGCAGTCAGAACAGCTCTTCGTATGCTTGGCGACTGCACCAAAGGGCTCGCGGTCACAAAGCAAAGATTATCACGCTGGATAGTGGACGCTATCTCGCTGGCTTATGAGTCTAAGGGCCTCCATTGTCCCATAGGCGTCAGAGCTCATTCCATGAGAGGCATGGCCTTGTCATGGGCATGGTCGAGTGGAATACCAATTGAAGATATCTGTGTGCGGCTGACTGGGCCTTGCCGTCCACATTTATGAGATTTATAACCTGGAAGTTCCCGCTTTAACAAGCAAAGGTTCTTTCAATACAATGAGTGTTAAGCACAATTCACCATAACTATAAGGCCCGATGTATATCTGGTCCTGGTTGAACTAGAACTACGGTTCTATATACCTTACAAAAAAGGAGCTTGGCCCTTTTTAAGGCCCATTCCTTGGTTCCCTATTTGAGGCTCGTCACTGGTCTGGCCTCTATTAGGACTCATAACTTTACTCTTATATGGGTCTCGGGTGCTCTGCCCACGGCTATAGTATGGTGTTTTGAAAGGGGTTCCCATAGCGTAAGCTACTTAAACAATACAAGAGACCTCTCGAAAGGGAACGTCTCAGTTACTAACGTAACCTCGGTTCCCTGAGAGAAGGGAACGAGTATTCCTTAACCCGCCATGCTACTGTGCTTAGATCAGGGGATCGCTTCAGTCGATTTAAACCTGATTTTATGGCGAAAATGGGGGCTTATAGCTATATGCCGCACTCATTCTGGCGGGCTCTGATGCGCGCCTGAGCCGACTCGCCATAGGTTTGTGCAATTGCCGGAGCACAGCCAATGACCACACTAGACGCTCAGCTATGTGTCTGCTGTGCAGCTGCACTGCGTTTTAAAAAATTGGCTTCAATATTCTCGAGAAAAGGAGTTTTCCCATAGCGTAAGCTATTTACGCAATACTTGTTCCCTTGTCTCAGGGAACTGAGGTTATGTTAGTCACCGAGACGTTCTATACTGTCAATCAAACTTTTCATGTACATACTTTTTTATATCATGACGGAAAGGGTTATACCACTTGTACTTCTTCTGGAATCACAGAGATTTCACAAAACTGGCCAGTGTATTAGGCCTATTGTCAAATTTGTGAGAACTGACTAATACACACAAACATACACTGAGTTACATTGTGAAACATTTTTTTTGTTACAACAGCCCGGGTTCCCCTGAGTTTCAGTTCAGAGGAACAATAGAAAATGGCTGGAAATCATAAAAACACAGAACTGTGTAAGAGAGCACTACACGGTAACATATTTATTGTCAAATTAACTTACAATTATACAGTAGTTGCTGGATTTCATAGTAAAATTACCGTAAAAATAACTACAGTAGTATGAAGCATACTTTAAAATAAAGTACAGCATTATACTGTTATTTTTATTATGACTTTTTTTTTTTACTGTTACATATTCAATAACACAATTTATTGCTTCACATCAACAGCTTTATTCAGGTTTCATCTTTTACATTTCATAGCTGAACTTCAGGAGAATATACTGATTTTCCATCATATGAACCATATTTCATCAATGAACAAAATACAATTATAGCCATACCAGTAAAATCACAGTAACACACTGTGCCAGTGGAAAATCAATGTTGGAAATACAAAAATAAAAGTTTGAAGAGTTAAAGTACTTAATTAATAGCAGTATACAACAATAACTTAAAACGTTTAAAACCACATGCTATAAAGAAGACCACTCTTCTCGCCTGTCTCACGATGGTCCAGCCGGTCTGCCAGAGCTGCTGCGATCATTTTCTACTGTATTTAGATTTACAGTAGTCTAATATTTTCCCAGAAAGCATTGAAAATCTACAGTAATGTACACAGCTTATACAGTGTGAAACTGTTAAGAATACAATAATAATGCGGTGAAAACGACAAAATCGGCAGTAACAGTCTGTGCTCAGATTCTAAAGTAAGGAATTGTTGAGAATACAGTAATATTACTGTGAAAACAACAGAAATCATTCAGTGTGTCAAAAGTAAAAAGATGTTTTGTCCATAGACATTCCGAGAGAGATTGTGATTGACCTACACGATTAATGTTATTAATTTAATTGGATAAAAAAATTAAATTAATAATTTCTCTCTTGTCACGAAGGAGGCGATGTCAGTTTTCTCTATCACTCTGGGCAATGTGTCAAGGCGAGCCAATCAGGGATGAGTTCCCTAATGAATATTCATGAGTCTTCCCCTGCCACCCTGCAAAAAATAAATAAATCGCATTTCGCTTATGGACAATTGTTGACATGGCTGAGAAGAAAATATAAAGTTTTTTATGACCTAGATGTACATTTTACCAGTTGTTACCTACAGTTTATCCAAACATTATGGTCATCGACCAGTGGTTGATGTCTCAAACATAATAATAGCGCGTTGAATAATACGATCGCATTATGATTATTTAAATAAATAGAACCGAATGTCAGGGCTTTACTGAGTCATATCATATGTAAACATTGAAACCTATAAATTCATCTGAAACTCATGCACATTTTCATTATGTGTTAAAATTGTAATCTTAGTTCAAATGGAACATTATGCATTATTATGTACAACTGTAATCATTTAAATAAGCATGATGTATCTATTGTTTAATGCCCAGGTGGCATGCATAATATCAAAATACAGAACTGTAAAATTAGGCTGTGTAGTTGACATGGATATAAGACATCGGAGCGCAAAAAAATGTGATTTCTCCTGTCTAACAACAACCAGACTGTTATTTCCGGCATGACGATCGAGTCTGTCCCAAAAATACCTCTCAACGCGCCCTCGTGGAATCGCGCCAAGGGCACTATAGGTCTGCACTACATGACGTCACCAAAGTGTGGAATCTGAGGAAGTCCACAAGTCCAGAGTGTGCCATTTGGGACAGGGCCATCCTCTTCATGTTCTCCTCATGGTGCGAGGTCGCGCCTACCGGGAGGGGGCGTTCTGTCACATTCACGTTAGTTTGGACTTGTTATGTTTTGTCCATAGATATATATGTCACAGGGTGACTAATGAGAAATGAGCAGCAGGTGTTGAAGGGGAGGAGTTAGAGCAATGATTGAAAGCATGCTCCCCAAACTGGATTATAAAAGGACATTCTCTGGAGAGGAAAGAGGCAGAGAGCGGGAGGGAGGCGAAGAAGCAAGATGGAGCTCTAACTGAGTGTTGATGATGGGGGAGAAGTGCTTTTGTCATAGAGGAGAATGTGAACTAGAAGAATGGTGTCTGTGGTATGTTTATTTCCCACACAGTTTGGAGATCTCAAAGTCAACTGTATGAAGGATCCCGGGGAAGATACGAGTGGAGGCTTAACTCACTGTGAGATATTGTGGATTGCAATGTCTAGTGTGGAAACGAGCACGTGTGGAATGTTGAAGTGTTTGGATGCATGCACAAGTGTGGGAAATTCTAAATTCTACTTCCACTCGTAATCTCATCTGTTGGCCTTGCCGATGTCAGGAGGTGTTATTGATGACTTTTGTATGTTGAGTGTACACTGCACAGGAACCAGTTCACAACTGCTGTCCAGAGATCCAGTCACCTCCCCGCCATTCTGGTTTACCCGAAGAGGATTTGCTGTGTGTTTGCTTACCACTGCTGTCCAGAGATCCAGTCACCTCCCCGCCATTCTGGTTTATCCGAAGAGGATTTGCTGTGTGTTCACTTACCACTGCAGACCAGAGATCCAGTCACCTCCCCACCATTCTGGTTTATCCGAAGAGGATTTGCTGTGTGTTTGCTTACCACTGCTGTCCAGAGATCCAGTCACCTCCCTGCCATTCTGGTTTACCCAAAGAGGATTTGCTGTGTGTTCGCTTACCACTGCTGTCCAGATATTCAGTCACCTCCCTGCTATTCTGGTTTATCCGAAGAGGATTTGCTGTGTGAATACTTACTACTGCCTACCTCGAAGAGGAGTTACTGTGTGACGATCTACTCCAATCCGTTTCGAGGAAGAGTCCTGGTGCAGAGAGTCCTTTGCTGCTGGCCTAGAGAGAAAAGAAGAAAGTACGTTAGTGACTCCCGGAGGCTTGGCTCTGAGATTTAATTGCTTTTAATGTTCAATAAAACAAACTTGTTTGTTTTTATCTTGTTGTCCTGACTCGTGGTGTCCTCTGGTGTAGCTCCTTGAGGTGGTACTTTTATTAAAGGTGGTCTGGTGCATACCCCTGTGACCTAACTTGGCGTAGTCGGCAGGATTCCACCTTGAGTTGAGCAGCCAGGGGCTCGCGATGGCGGACGAAGATCAGCCGATAGGCCGGCCTCCAGTTACACCTGTCTTTATGGGTGCTCCTTGGGCCCAGAAGTATGGGGACCCAGATTGAAGTTGTGAGCTGTTACTGACACTCTGATGTTCAGAGCTGGAGGAACCATCGAGCTGGTGAGCGAATGTGAAGTTGTGAGCTGTTACTGACCCTCTGTTATTCAGAGCTGGAGGAACTATTGAGCCGGTGAGCGAATGTGAAGCTATGAGCTGTTACTGACCCTCTGTTATTCAGAGCTGGAGGAACCATTGAGCAGGTGAGCGAATGTGAAGTTGTGAGCTGTTACTGACCCTCTGATGTTCAGAGCTGGAGGAACCATTGAGCCGGTGAGCGAATGTGAAGCTATGAGCTGTTACTGACCCTCTGATGTTCAGAGCTGGAGGAACCATGGAGCCAGTGAGCGAATGTGAAGTTATGAGCTGTTACTGACCCTCTGTTATTCAGAGCTGGAGGAACCATTGAGCCGGTTACTGACCCTCTGTTATTCAGAGCTGGATGAACCATTGAGCCGGTGAGCGACTGTGAACCTATGAGCTTTTACTGACCCTCTGTCATTTAGAGCTGGAGGAACCATTGAGCCGGTGAGCGAATGTGTAAGCTATGAGCTGTTACGGACCCCCTGAAAGATACGGCGAATGGTCCGAAGCTCACCGGTCCTAGGGACTAGAACCGAATGGTGGGGGGGGGATGTCACAGGGTGACTAATGAGAAATGAGCAGCAGGTGTTGAAGGGGAGGAGTTAGAGCAATGATTGAAAGCATGCTCCCCAAACTGGATTATAAAAGGACATTCTCTGGAGAGGAAAGAGGCAGAGAGCGGGAGGGAGGCGAAGAAGCAAGATGGAGCTCTAACTGAGTGTTGATGGGGAGAAGTGCTTTTGTCATAGAGGAGAATGTGAACTAGAAGAATGGTGTCTGTGGTATGCTTATTTCCCACACAGTTTGGAGATCTCAAAGTCAACTGTACGAAGGATCCCAGAGAAGATACGAGTGGAGGCTTAACTCACTGTGAGGTATTGTGGATTGCAATGTCTAGTGTGGAAATGAGCACGTGTGGAATGTTGAAGTGTTTGGATGCATGCACAAGTGTGGGAAATTCTAAATTCTACTTCCACTCGTAATCTCATCTGTTGGCCTTGCCGATGTCAGGAGGTGTTATTGATGACTTTTGTGTGTTGAGTGTACACTGCACAGGGACCAGTGATGCGCGGGTCAATGTATAAACAACCCGCACCCGACCGACGTTTTCAACTAACCCGCCCGCAACTCGGACCGCAAAAAAAAAAAGAAGAAAATATTGTACCCGACCCGCTTCCTGACCCGCATTTTTTTAAAGTAGTAAATGCATAGCAAGAAGTAGGCTACACATGACAAAGCCAGCACTTTGGTCATCATCTTTCATTATTTCGGCAAATGTCTCCCACATTTTGCTCTTTCTGTTTTTTGTATTTGCGGAGCTTCCACTCCCCAGTCTTCACCTTTTCTCTTGCCGCCTCCATCTCTACCTGCAGACTGAGCTCGTGCCTTCGCGCCAGTTATTCAGCCAATAAAGTGTAGGCCTATGTATTTCATAGAAAATTGCATGTGAGCGGAGTGTGGAGCGGGAGCGAGCGGGCGGATCTTGGACAGAGCGCAGAGCGGCATTTTTAAAAGGATGGAGCGTCGCCCTATTTCCCGCTCCAATTTCGCTCCGCGCACACCACGATTCTGAAGCATGCTCAGCCTGACTCAGTTGATGACTGCAAGATGGATTCTATTTTCAGTCAAAACTCGGCTCAATAATGGAGTTCAAAAAGTAGGCTACTTCAAAAAGGAAAATAAGAAGTCATACAGGTAGGCTACACTATAATATAAAACTAACTATAATGTGGTAGAAGAAAACGAATGTGGAGACATCGTTTCAGTCAGTAAAGATTCATTTTGGAATCTAAAAAGACACATCTCTCGAAAACATGCAGTGTGCTATCTGAACACGCTGGGAAGAAAGCAAAAGGTTAGCAAATTGAATGGCCTACGGTAACTTGTAACAAAGTGTAAATTAAATATAATGTAATATTCAAACAATTGATACAAGCCCATTTCAATTTTAATCCTGCGCGCTGCGCAAAAGTTCAGTTATAAGAATGTTGGCCTAATAGAATTTAGCCAACTTTTAAAACGTTTATGTATATTTTTTTATATTTTTGTTTATATAAATTTTATTTATATTATTAGGCCCATTTATTCGTTTTATTTTACAGCAGTTTATGTGTACAATGGATATAAGCCCATTTAAATTTTAATCGTGCGCGTTGCGCAAAAGTTAACTTATCAAAATTCTGGCCTAATAGTAAATTTATTTAAAAGAAATGTATGTAGGCTATATTTTTGTTTATATAATTGTTATTTATATTATTAGGCCCATTTATTCGTTAAATTTTACAGGACTTTGTGTAGGCTATATTCCTTATAGCCTATAGGCCTAATTTGAAATAAAACATTTCTATTTGAAAAATTTTGTTGTTGCTCATTAGTTGTTTAGGAGGTAAGGCTGTGGTCTAAGCTAACAGTGATATACATGTAGATTTTTTTTTCCTTTTTTGGAGCGAGCGAGGGGCGATTTTGGTGGAGCGCGGAGCAAACTGCGTTGAGCGCTGAGCGATAAGCGGAGCGGCCTGATGTTTGAGCGGGGGAGCGGAGGGGTGGACAGTTCCGTGAGCGATGAGCGGAGATTCTCACCGCTCCACTCCGCTCATATGCTCTCTAGTACTATATAAATTACAAAGGTTTAATTGGCATCTTTATTTCAAACGACCCGACCGACCGCGACCCGAATATCATTAAAAATATTTTTGGATGACTCGTAACCGCGGGTGATCATTTCGGATCAACCCGCGCATCACTGACAGGGACCAGTTCACAACTGCTGTCCAGAGATCCAGTCACCTCCCCGCCATTCTGGTTTACCCGAAGAAAATTTGCTGTGTGTTCGCTTACCACTGCTGTCCAGAGATCCAGTCACCTCCCCGCCATTCTGGTTTATCCGAAGAGGATTTGCTGTGTGTTCACTTACCACTGCTGTCCAGAGATCCAGTCCCCTCCCCGCCATTCTGGTTTATCCGAAGAGGATTTGCTGTATGTTAGCTTACCACTGCTGTCCAGAGATCCAGTAACCTCCCTGCTATTCTGGTTTATCCGAAGAGTAGCCTATTTGCTGTGTGAATACTTACTACTGCCTACCTCGAAGAGGAGTTACTGTGTGACGATCTACTCCAATCCGTTTCGAGGAAGAGTCCCGGTGAAGAGAGTCCTTTGCTGCTGGCCTAGAGAGAAAAGAAGAGAGTACGTTATAGTGACTCCCGGAGGCTTGGCTCTGAGTTTTAATTGCTTTTAATGTTCAATAAAACAAACTTGTTTGTTTTTATCTTGTTGTCCTGACTCGTGGTGTCCTCTGGTGTAGCTTTTGAGGTGGTACTTTTATTAAAGGTGGTCTGGTGCATACCCCTACCTGTGACATATACACTAGATGTCGCCTTGGGGTTCTAAGCATACGTCAAAACCACTGCCATCTTGGAACAGGGAACAGGGAACACGGGTCTTGTCATAGGAAGTAGCTAGGTAACGCTGCTATCTTTGCCTACATTGACGCTGATGCATTAAAGAGGAGGGGCTCCCCTGTTCCAAGATGGCGGCTCTATTGACGCATTCGTTCCAATGAATTGCCGTAGCCAAGGCGACATCTAGTGTATAAATCTATGATGTTTTGTCATCGCCTGCCTACATCTCTCATTTGTTGTCACGGACACTAATCACGTTCAGCTGTGCACTCATCAGTCACCATCATTAACACCTGTATGTTCAGTTCAGTTTCAGTTCATTGTCCGGTGTTGTCTATTCAGTGTGTGTTGCTATCCGTTTGCCTTCCTGTTCGATCTTTAGAGAATAAACCTTTTGAATTGAATCGTACACATCTTCCTCATCTGTCTGCCAGCAACCACCTGTGACAAAGTGTTTATATTCGGACTATTTTACACCGTTCGTGTCGTCATCACTGCGGAGTAACTGCGTGACTCGTCATAGACATAAACCGAGAGAAGTAGCTCCGGCTACAGGAGTAAGGGGAGGCTGCAGACCTGGAGCCGGTAGATCTACGCCCCAAGCAGTTTTACGCCCCTGGCAGTTTTACGCCCCTGCTGTTCCTGATGCGTCCAGTAGGGGGAGGCTGTACATTGACACGAATTGATTGAGTTATAATAAATAATCCGCTAAAGTTATTGTTGTTTAGCAATGATGCAACATTTATTATTTATAAACGAATAGCTTGATAGAGCTATAGGTAGATATCAATTCATTTATTTATATCAATGGATAGGTCTATCATTTATTTCGAGAGACAAAAAGTTCTGGACGGTCAGGTTGATGTTCTGTCTGGCTTAAATTTAAGTTATAGCTTACCACGTGTAAGTTTAGCTGCCCCTAGTCTTCTCTACTCACTTTCAAAATTAATTTTCTTTTGAATGTTCTTTTGTTGCCCGTCTTTATCTTGCCTCTTCTGGTAAGACTCCTTTACTCCTTTCTGGTTTGAGTTGTTTCTTATAAAATGAGATCTAACTATCTCATTTATATCTAAATATAAATTTTTCTTAAAATAGCGTACTGATCTGGATTAAAATGTAGGCTGTGTGCACTTAAAGTGGGATTTTTCTTTGCCAAGTAACTTGCATGATGCATCCCAGTGTGTTTGCTTTAGCTATGGAAATCTCTCTCTCTCTCTCTCTCTCTCTCTCTCTCTCTCTCTCTCTCTCTCTCGAAACTTTTATAAACTATAAACACCCATCTCTTTTTTAACTGCATTCCAAACCAATAGCTTGTCTAGTAAATAAATGACTTACAGAGACATACAAGGACATGTTTTTAATGTCATTTTTTTTATTTTCTCTGCACAGTCCATCATCAGTGGCCAAAAGAAATCAAAGTGTCTTGACACTTTTTCCAAAAGTGTTCCACCAACAAGTACCTGTGCCATTGTACTTTGAAGATCAGGAGCAAATTGATGCAATCCACACTCATCTGACATAAATTCTGGGCAACACACACACACACACTGTGACTAGATCAAATTCACCATGGATGTCCTTTTTATATTTTTTTAAAGTTTAGCTTTTTTTAATGAAATACACACATGAAATGCAAATTAAAAAGGCAGTTTGTGTTCTCGTAACACTTTCTTTTATGTGGTCTGTGACTCATGGAGTCAGTGATTCTGCAGGGTCTCCAATAAGTATTATAGTTTATCTCAGTTGCTTTGGTGCATTTCTCAGATCACACCTGAAATCACATCATCTTTCACTTGTGCACATCATAAAAGCAATTTCTCATTTTATACAAATTGCAAATGCTTTGGTACATTCATGCAATTCATAATGTACAACTGTCTGCTGTTTCCTACATTATCAACTCTTTATGTCTTGTTGATCAAAATATAGGCCTATTATACTATTTCTCTGTTGAATTGTCATACTCCTCAAAACATCTAGGCATTAGTTCCTTGCATAAGTCATTAAATGCAAAATGGCTGACTAGTTGTCATAAACTGTTAAGCATGTTTTCAATACATTTCTATTACACTTTATTTTGTAAATGTGTCCTGAATTGATGAATTGCGGAGGTGTATTTAGAATTTCACTAATGAAGGAAAAAATGAATTGATATAATGAATAATGATGTACAAAAGCAACTGTGATAAAAAATTAAGGATTCAGGAATTTTATACAAAATTTAACAGTGAGTCCTGCTGCTTTTGAATTTGACAAAATAAAATTCACCATGGATGTCCTTTTTACATTTGTTTGTTTAATTTTATTTAAATTTTTTATCAGTGAGCAGAAGCACTTTGACAGGAGGATAGAAAAACAGTTAAAGCAGAGTGGCAAGCCATAGGGGAGTCATCATAATTCATAAATGGTGTTGATAAATAATGTTTTTGTGAACAAAAATATTGTCTCTTTCTTATAAATGGCCCTTGGAATTTTAGAAAAGGGATAAATTGTGTTTGTCTTCATAAAATGCTATGAAGGACACTGTTTTGTAGCTGTATGATGACTAAGTGAATAGTACAGCAGATATTTAATCCAGGATCCATATGATTACACGGTGCTGTATGTCTAATGGGCTAAATATGTTTAATATCTAATTGTAACTTTATATAAATTCACAACAACATATTTCACTCAGTCTCCTGTATAAAAACATACAGTGAATATTCTATTATTATTAATTAGTATTATTATTATTACTATTTATTCAATATTAATGTATTCAATATTCAATTAACTATTCTATAGTAGGTCATATATCATTACTTGTCATCTGATCCAACCAGGGCCGGCCCGAGGCATAAGCGAACTAAGCGGCTGCTTGGGGCCCCCTCGCCACCAGGGGGCCCCCAATCGAATAATTTTTTTTTTTACATATTAATTAATTTAAACAAGTGACATAAACGAATGAAAGGATTAATAATTCAAGACAAGAAAATTCTGATTTCATGATCAATATACCTGCCTACAACTGCTGCTGTGTCTGCCAGTGTTTGAGTCATACGCATAACCTCGCGTGCATAGACAATTTGTGCGCAAAGTCACGGTAATGTTAAGCCATGTCACAAAAATTTGATTTGATCAATGATTTATCCTTTAAATGTAATGATATTCAGAACAGAACAAGAATAAAAAAATAACTATAAACAAGCCAAAACGAAATAATTTAAAGCGAGAGTGAAAGTAAGCGGCGTTGGGCTCACGTATCTCTCTCATTAGAATCAAAATGTTTCAACATTCGCGATGGATTTGGATGGTAAACTATTCTTTATCATAGGCTTTGTACTTCACTCACGTTCCAATATCGACGGAAAAAATCATCCTCTTCACGCGAGCAAAAATGTGCTTGGAAACATCACAGTGGAAGATTACAAAGCTGGAATATGTTGTGTGTGTGTGTGTGTGTGTGTGTGTGTGTGAGTCGCGGGCGCGATCGAACAGTGGAAACATAAAAACATACTCCGTCATGTTCATACAAGACATCATTCAAAATGCAAAGTGTTGCAAAACGTTGGAGGATATTTTGCAAATAATTTTTTTAATATGATTTGTGACAGTTTGTTTTCAGAAGTTTCCAAGAGTTAGTAAAAGAGTAAAGAAAAAGTTAAAACTTTTTTAAGTATCTATTTTTTATTAAGTATTTATTTTGTATTAATACATAACGTCATTGTATTAATTTATAATGTAACATTATAGCGTGACATTGTGTCAATAATCGTCAAGCACAGGTGACTCTGCGTGGTGGGAGGGGGCCCCCAAATCAAATTCTGCTTAGGGCCCCCAAAAGGCTCGGGCCGGCACTGGATCCAACTATGTGTGTTATTTTTTAATTCATGAAAACAAATAGTCTTCTGTATAGGCTGAGTGAAGCCCAACCTAATATCTAGAGATATTTTAATCCATAGTGCAGTGCAGATTTATACTAAAACGTTTAATATTTAAATTAACAAAAACCACAAATTCAGGCAAAATCTATGAACTGGACGGTTATTATTGTGTAAGTTTTGAGCATCGATTTAATGGTGTTATTTCGCAGCATATCCCCCTACTGGACGCATCAGGAACAGCAGGGGCGTAAAACTGCCAGGGGCGTAAAACTGCTAGGGGCGTAGATCTACCGGCTCCAGGTCTGCAGCCTCCCCATATAGGGCTACAGTGTTCTTCTGCAACATGCAGTTCTGTTTATTAACCGCTAGAGTGCCAAAAGTAGGCTACAGCTCTAAGCTTATAATAATTTAATTTTAAAGCACATGTTGCCACCAAAAAATCTGACTCTTTTACTTCGAGATCGTTCTGAGGTTAAATACAGATTTCTGGATGAAATGATTTTTAAATTTCCAGCTCTGAAACACATTATCACTCGTGAGTCAACTCTCAGTCAAGTTGTAGCCTAAAGCTTTCAGACAGACGTGGTGCTGCAAATTTAATCAAGAGAACCATTCAGAAGTATCAGAATAGCATCACTTTACAAATGGCCTTTAAATGGCAGGCATCATGCACATCAAAAACAGGCAAAGCAACAAATATTATTCAACATTTCCAGTTTTTACAGAAAATATTCAGATGAAACCTTTGTAATCGTTAACATTTTCATAAGTAGGCTAACTGTGATTTAATTACAAATTTTTTCTCAGTAACTGTAACGGATAAGTTACATTTATTTTGTAATTAAATTACGTAGCACTGTTACATAGGAAAATTACTCCCCAACATTGGTGATGAAGCAGTTAGTTTGCCCCTAAAATTCAAGTTATCAGGACAAAAATGCCCCTGTAAAAGATTTTGTCTCATATTTATTTCATATGATAGGCCTATAGTTAAGCAATTTCACATCACACGAGCAGAATATCGCATGAGTGCTGTTGTAGCTGAATACCACGAGTGCAAATGTGATATTGATTTTATAAAGCAGTTCAATATTGTTACAGCGGGGGAAATAAGTATTGAACACGTCATCGTTTTTCTCAGTAAATATATTTCCAAAGGTTCTATTGACATGAAATTTTCACCAGATGTTGGTAACAACCCAAGTAAGCCACACATACAAAGAAACAAACAAAAATGAGTTCAGAAATTAAGTTATGTGTAATAATGTGAAATGACACAGGGAAAAAGTATTGAACGCATGAAGAAAGGGAGGCGCAAAAAGGCATGGGAAGCCAAGACAACTGCTGAAAACTTACAGTAATTAAAAAGCAATCCAGCCCCCTGTTAGTGGAAATTAATAACAGCTGGTTCAGTCCCAAATGACGGCCTACAAAAAGGTCTCATTGCCAAGGTGTCACACAAGACACATCTCATGATGGGTAAAAGCAAAGAGCTGTCTCAAGACCTTTGCAACCTAATTGTTGCAAAACATAATGATGGCATGATTATTCTTTTCACTCCTCTATCAGAAATCTTGCGAGGAGCACTGGTCGAGGCAAATTTATGGTGAAATTATTGTCTTTCCACTTCCGTATTATGGCCCCAAAAGTGCTCACTGGACCATTCAGAAGCTTAGAATGGTGCCTATAACCAATGCCATCATTATGTTTTGCAACAATTAGGTTGCGAAGGTCTTGAGACAGCTCTTTGCTTTTACCCATCATGAGATGTGTCTTGTGTGACACCTTGGCAATGAGACCTTTTTGTAGGCCGTCATTTGGGACTGAACCAGCTGTTATTAATTTCCACTGACAGGGGGCTGGATTGCTTTTTAATTACTGTAAGTTTTCAGCAGTTGTCTTGGCTTTCCATGCCTTTTTGCGCCTCCCTTTCTTCATGCGTTCAACACTTTTTCCCTGTGTCATTTCACATTATTACACATAACTTAATTTCTGAACTCAGTTTTGTTTGTTTCTTTGTATGTATGGCTTACTTGGGTTGTTACCAACATCTGGTGAAAATTTCATGTCAATAGCACCTTTGGAAATATATTTACTGAGAAAAATGATGACGTGATCAATACTTATTTCCCCTGCTGTATATTTTAGACACAGTATTGTTTGTTTTTGCTCATTTTTGCCAACGAAAATATGGCCTATAAAGTCAGAGCAGAACTGATGTGCCGCTCACAGCAACACAAGCAACACACAGCAGCAGTGTTTCGATACTGAATGAATCCGTCACCGTGTCTTGAGCGAATCAATCGGGTGACCGTGAACCAATGATTCAATGACCAATTCATAAAGAGAGCCATTTAGGCTACTTCATTCCAGAATGAATCAGCTGTTTTAACGAACGAATCGAATGAATGACTCAAAGCCTGTGTCTGAAATCGCCCTCTATACCCTTAAATAGTGCACTATTTGAGCAGACAGACATTTGTAGTGGTGTCCAAAACCATTGACATTATCGAGTGCACTCGTTCAATCCCACAGTGCACCGCAATAACGAGTGTACAACCGAACCGATGTATGCTCAACGGCTAGTGGCAGCAACCTCATAGTAACACACTAAAATCTTCCGGAGCACCTTTGCAACCTTATAGCAACACACTAAAGACAAACTCTGCAATCAGAACACCATATCAACCAAGAACACCCTATCAACCTTATTGTGATATACAAAAAAACCCACCCCAGCCACCATCCAGACCACTATACCTCATAGCAACAAACAAAAAAAATAAAATAAAATAAAAACCAACCCTGAACACCATATCATTGATCCATCCAAAACAATCTAGCATCCACCCAGAGCACCCTATCAACCTCAACGCAACAAACCCAAGCATCTGCATTGCAATAGCATTGCAATATTTATTTGCCATTCAATGCAGAAGTCATTAAGAAGTCTTCCAGCATGATTAGAAGACGTGCTCCTGTAGAACATCTGTCTTTTCACCTGCACCAGGTGCATTGAATATCATGTGACGCCCTCAAGTCCTCTGTTAAAATATGCATGACCCCGTAACCCCTCTGCCACCATTCAGCTCTGTTCTATTAGAGAATATAAGTGCATGTGTGTATGAAGTTGTATACACTAATGACATTATGCAAACATTATTCAAGTGGTTCTAAATAAACAAAACATGACGCATTATTTCACTCCTTTCAGTAATGAGCTTTACTTAGGAATACTGAAGGACTTTTAGAGCTGCAGGTCTATTGTCTGCTGAGGGTGTAACACTTACAGCACCTGCTGTTCCTAATAAGGTCCGGAACCTCGGTTCTCACATTGACATTAAGTCATATAAATTATTATTATATGATTATTAAATCAGGCCGAACTACCAGAAACAAAAGCAAAATATATTACAGCAGTAAATGGATCTGGGATCTATCCATCCATCCATCCATCCATCCATCCATCCATCCATCCATCCATCCATTGTTAACCACTATTACAATTGAAAATAACTGCTTTACATTTTAATATATTTTAAATATTTTTTATGTATTTTTTTTTATGTGACAGCAAAGCTGAGCAGCCATTATTCCAGTGTTCAATGTCACATGACCCCTCAGAAATCTAAAATGCTGATGGTATTATAGATGTAACATTATCAGTTTAACATGAGGTACAGAGGTTCTATACTGTCAATTAAACTTTTTTCATGTACATACTTTTTTTCTCCCTCTCTTTAAAATAAATAAATAATCATGACGGGAAGGGTTATACCACTTGTACTTCTTTTGTAATCACAAAGATTGCACAAAACTGGCCAGTGTATTAGGCCTATTGTCAAATTTGTGAGAACTGACTAATACACACAAACATATCCTGAGTTATATTGTGAAAAATAACAATTGTTACAACAGCCTGAGTTCCCCTGTCTAAGTTTCAGTTCACAGGAACAATAGAAAATGGCTGGAAATCATAAAAACACAGAACTGTGTAAGAGAGCACTGCACTGTAAAATGTTTATTGTCAAATTAACTTACAATGATACAGTAGTTGCTGGATTTCATATATAACCATAAAAATAACTACAGTAGTATGAAGCATACTTTAAAATAAAGTACAGCATTATACTATTCTTTTAATTATTGCTTTTTTATTTGACTGTTATATATTCAATAACACAATTTATTGCTTCACATCAACAGCTTTATTCAGGTTTCATCTTTTACATTTCATAGCTGAACTTCAGGAGAATATACAGATTTTCCAGCATATGAACCATATTTCATCAATGAACAAAATACAATTATAGCCATACCAGTAAAATCACAGTAACACACTGTGCCAGTGGAAAATAAATGTTGGAAATACAAAAATAAAAGTTTGAAGAGTTAAAGTAGCCTACTTAATTAGTAGCAGTATACAACAATAATTTAAAACGTTTAAAACCACATGCTATAAAGAAGACCACTCTTCCCGCCTGTCTCACGATGGTCCAGCCGGTCTGCCAGAGCTGCTGCGGTCATTTTCTACTGTATTTAGATTTACAGTAGGCTAATATTTTCCCAGAATTTCCCAAAATCTACAGTAATGTACACAGCTTATATAGTATGAAACTGTTAAGAATACAGTAATAATGCTCTGAAAATGACAAAATCTGCAGTAAAAGCCTGTACTCTGATTCTACAGTATTGAGAGTACAGTAATATTACTGTGAAAACAACAGAAATCATTCAGTGTGTCAAAAGTAAAAAGATTTAGGCCATGGTCTTGCTCTGTCGATTGAATCTCTTTCCTCTCTGATTGTTTTCTTAGTGAACCTGTGCAACCACAATCCAGCAACATGTAGACACCTGCTTCCTCTTTCTCTCTTAAAACCAGGTCATGTGTGGTTTAAAAAAATCAAGAAACATCTCAGGGAGAGATATAACAGATTCAGGGAGCATAAGAAGAGTTTCTGTCATCAAGAGATAATGTTTTTTCTTGCAATAATCACATCCTCTGTATTTAAAAGCACACCAAGATATTGTATTATTAAATAGGCCTACTACAATTATACAAATCCATTAAGGTGTGTAATTTTAGAAGTAGGCTTTTCATTTGGGTTTTATTATAATATATATATGATAATCTACACAGACTAGTAAATTAATCGGGTTGGATTATATTTTGTGACCTTGCTGTCCATGTTTAAGTTTAGATATAGGCTATAGCCTAGAAGAAAGAAATTCATTCATTATTTCAGGCAATGCTGTCTGCATGTAGGCTACATCTACTTAAATCACTATCACGATAAGTTTAGTTCATCTTAACATCTGAAAGCATTTCAGTGTTGTGTCGTTTGTTTGGTGACATTAGAGTGTCACATTTCTCCAGTCTGTGCAAATGAACAGTCGCGTTTTCTAAGCAAATAACTTACAATTACATTCTAGAAAACAAAGCTTTCAAAACGGGGACAACGTGCTTTGAATGTGTAGCCCTGTTTTGAAGAAAGGTTATAGTTATAGTGAAATGTGTATTAAACAATAACCAAATAAAATATACCCCATTTCCTTTGTAAATGGATGTTTACAATTATAAACTCGTCGAATTAAAATAAAATAAAATTATATATTATTATTATTTTTAAGATGTAGAACAAGAGGTCCTCAGAGAGTCTGAACTGTAGCCTACACTGAACTCGACGCGACGCTTGAACAAATTGGTTGATTGGTCGACTGGCTGCTGACGTCACATTCTATTTGTAACCTTGAAAAACGCGACGCTCAGGCCTGCAGTAACGACAATGGCGACTGGAAAAATCACACACATCTACTGCTTCCTCTGAATATCACCGCTAAAAATGCGCTGCTCGAGGTGTGACGGTGGAAACATGAGTAGTAATATCTTGTGAGTTGGCTAATATTAGTCTTTGCGCGTCACGGCAGCTCTAACATTAAGGGATTGAAGATGGCGGAGTTTTCTCCGGTGCTGCCTCCGTTGCGGGATGATGGAGGAGGCGGACGGTACGGACAGCCGCTGTTCCCCAGATCCCTGTCCGGTTCGGAGTCGGACAGTGAATTGTCGCAGAGTTTGGCCCGCACAAAGACGCGCTCGTACGGCAGCACCGCGAGCGTCACGGCGCCGTTAGGAGAAACATACATAGAGCACCGGGTAACGGACGGGGACACACTGCAGGGTATAGCACTCAAATATGGTGTTACGGTGAGTCTCACATCAATAAAGTCACACACATTTGCAAGAAACCATTTCCTAGTCATCTCCATACATATTCAACGTTGTTGTGCATCCTTTTGGAGCATCATGTGCAACATGGAGTGTGTCCCAAAAACTAGTGTGCTGCCTATCTAGACAACATTTTTGGGACAGCAATTTTTGGGCCCATGCCGTGACATACATATTTCAAAACCTAGTTAGCTCCTTACTTAGGCAACGTTTTTGTACATCATAATAGCGTTTTTTATTTTGACCATCATAGACGCGATGGGGCACCTGAAAGTTTGAGCTCACCCAGCTAACAATAAAATCCAAGTAAATGAATGTGAGCGTCCACGTTCAAAACGTCCTGTTTTTAAAACGTTTATTTTTTTTTTTATTTTTTTTTCAGGTTAGGGTTATAATAACATTGTTGCGGTATTATTCCATCATGGGAACGTAACGTTACTTTTGAATGTTCTCTGAACCTTCTGCAACAAGTAGTAACATTTAAACAACATTAGATAAACGTCCAACTAAACTTTCCATGAACGATGTATAAATGTTTTTGTGCTTGTGTTTTCATACAAATTTAAAGACCAGATAACTTTAAAACAAATTTTCTACAGTATCCTTTGAAAAGCATTTGTTCATAACTTTGAGAGAACCTTTCCTCTTAGCTGGCATGCTGTTTTATAGACTGGCTGAATCTGAAATCGCCCCCTAAACCCTCATGCACTAGTCCCTTTGTTAGTTCACAGTTCACTTGAAGGAGTGAATGAAAACGAGTGAGTGAGTTTGGACAGCCGCTGAGTGTACATCGGCTGTACACTTATTGCGGTGCAATGTGGGATAGAATGAGTGCACTCCCTATGGTTTCGGACACCACTACAAATGCCTGTACCCCCAAATAATGCCCTATTTGAGGGTGTATGGGGGCGATTTCGGATTCAGACATGCCTTAAAACCTAGCAAACTCCCTTAAAGGGACAGTTCACCCAAAAATTAAAATTCTGTCATTTACTCACCCTCAAGTTGTTCCAAACCTGTATGAATTTCTTTCTTCTGCTGAACACAAAAGAAGATATTTTGAAGAATTTTGGTAACAAAACATTTGATGTACCCCATTGACTTCCATAGTATGGAAAAAAACAATGGGGCCCATCAACTGTTTGGTTACAGATATTCTTCAAAATATCTTCTTTTGTGTTCAGCAGAAGAAAGAAATTCATACAGGTTTGGAACAACTTGAGGGTGAGTATATGATGACAGAATTTTTTGTGAAAAGTAAACAGTGTTTTTGCTTTTAAAAAAAGGATGTTATCTACCTACAGCATTTAGGGCATCATAATTGTGAAGTTTGAGTATCATTAACTATGTCATATATTCAAAAAATGGTGTGATATTGCTGTGTGTTCAAAACTAATGAGCAGTCTAAGGGATTTTCTAATTTTAGGGAATTTTTAGTCATTTCAGAAAATAATTGGCTTGTTCTGCATGACGAGAATGTCCTATGATGCCAAAAAATGCTGTAAATCAAAATCCAGACAGCCTTTTTGAACAGTCTAGATTGGCTCAAAAACTATTAAGTTGTCTAAGTACATAGAACTTTATGTGATGTGCAAAACTCCTGCAAATGCTTATGATGCCCAGGTTAACTATACGTTTAAGTTATGATTGTGTACGATGGCCATGCAGACATAATGAAGCTCAAGATAATTGTGAGAAAATTAACTAGATCATAAACCACAAGTCCAGCCGTTACTGAGTGTGTTGAGAGAGATTTGGAGATGTGTAAACTGATTGAGTGAAAGCGGGAATTGTCAGGAGTCGCCTAAGGAAATCAAGCAAATCTCTAAGCAAATGTTTGCTCATGTAGTTTGATTTAAATACACAAGACACATGCTGGTAATGTGGAAGAAGCAAACACTAAATGGATAAGTTTGTTTATGACTGTTTCTTGAAAATAGAAGTTAATATGTGATATTTTCATGTTTGTTCTTGATTTCCACAGATGGAGCAAATTAAACGAGTCAATAAGCTGTTCAGCAATGACTGTATATTCCTGCGAAACACTCTCAATATTCCTGTGAAGTCCAAAAAACGCTCCCTCTTTAATGGACTGTCTCTGGAGTCACCTGACAGCGAGGGAAGCACACTGCAGGAGTCGCTGTGCTCGAGTCAGGACATGGATGTCCCGTCCCCCCCACCAGAACCGGCCGTCCCGGAGCCCAACACCCGACCCGTGCAGGCGGAAGAGCTGTCTGCTAAAGACTTCTTGCACCGACTGGACTTGCAGATCAAACAGTCCAAACAAGCCGCCCGCAAACTGAAAGAGGATGGTGAGAGGTAAAAGAACCTTTGACCTGCATGAGCGTCTCTCCGTCTTAATAAACCTACTGACCTCTTAATTAATGATGAACAGAAGCTCTGTTCCAAACCCTAGGAAGTTGCCTTGCTGTCTGTTGCCTATATAGGCAGTGGCCTTATGGTAGCATCCTAACTTAACACTCTCTATGGCCCTGTTTACTCCTGGAATTAAGATGTTTTTGTCGATCGGATCACAAGTAGGTGAGGGAGACGCATAGCCATTGACACCTGGTGTTTCTTTTATCCACTTTCAACCACTTCTGTCCTGATTTCTTTGAGGTGAGAGTCTATGGGCGGGTAAAAATGTTTTTTTAGGTCAGTAGGTGTCGGCCTTTTGTGGTTGTTCCAGTGCATTTGACCCCATGAGCGCCTACATTACGAAAGCAATCCGGTCAAATGTGTTTTCAACTACTGTACCTCCGGAAGTGGTTGTAAGTGGACCAGCTCAAAAAGTGTTAGACCCCGTTTACACCTGTATTTAGCGTCGTCTACTTGTGATCTGATCAAACAAAACACTTCTTAATACCAGTTTTTAACAGGGCCTGTGTGCCATTATGTCCATAAATTAATGTATTACTTGTTTGTCTTTGTAAGTATGCACTAGACAGTCATGTACACAGGACATGTTCTTCTTGTAAAAGCTAGATAGACTGATCATGTTAAACATTGATACTAAGCCATCACAGGAATAAATGACATTTTAAAATATGTTAAAATAGAAAAGCTGTTTTAAGTAATAATAATTTACAATATTACTGATTTTACTGTATTTTTGATCAAATAAATGCAGCATTGATGAGTCCTACCCTCCCCAAAACTTCAATGTAGCCATCAGAACTCTGAAGATTTCAATAGTTTGATGTTAGCATGTTGCTAAGCAAAACATACCATAATCTTATAATCATACGATGCAACATAGTCAAATTTACATAATGATATAAAGTATTGAATGAATTATATTTGTAGTCAACGTTACTCTCAACTTTGCCCAGCATCTTATTATTTTTTAAATTGCAATTCATTGTGGCATTACCTTATCTGTAAAGGTTACATGCAGAAATTGGCCAAAATAAGGAAGCATAATGTGTACATTTTGAAAGAAGCACACCTTTTGTTGCTGATCAGAGCACTCTTTTGGTCAGCAGCAGCAGCTGGCTGCTCACTGGAGCAGAGGATGACTGAACATTTGCTGACCTCTTGTAAGAAATAGAAATCTGTCCATCAGTTCCTTCAACGGTGCAGGTTTATTTGAGCTGAATCAGTCAGCCAGACTTGAGTCTGCATCTTTTAGTGGATAAGGCAGCAGTTGTTGTCTTCCCTCCATTTTAACCTGACATATTTCTTAGAGTGGAACTAGTCAAGTCAGTCCTGAAAGGACATATCACTGACGTATCTACAGGCGTGAGCTTGATCATGTTTATTCACTCAAGAAGTGCTGCAATTTGGCATGCTTTTTTTAAATTGCAGGTTGTAACCTGTTCGAGTGTTAAACTCTGATGATATCAGCGCTTAAACTGGAAGGATGAAAATGGTGAACTTCATGCCAAAATAATTCTCATAATTTATTCACCTTCATGTCATTGCAAATCTGAATGACTATATAGTTCTGTAGAACAGAAAAGGAGATGTTTTGATGTGAGCTTACAGCTTGATGACTATAGCCTGTCAAGGTCCAAAAATGATACAAAAGCACCATGCAAGTAGTCCATACGAGTCATGACCTGCACTCCAAGTCTTCTGAACCCATACAGTAGCTTTTCTAGAGGACTGTCTGAAATGTCAGGATTCCTCTTGAGTTTCCTTGGGCAGCTTGAACATTCTGGGCAGTCGAGTCAGTGTTCAGTGCTTCTCAATCTGCCATGAGACACACAGGCAGCGATTGTGTTTGTCGTCATTAATGTCAGAATACACGAGGGGTGGCAAATGATGACAGAATTTTGTTTATTGGGTGAACTATTCCTGTAATTAATCTCCTGAGTAATACATTCTCGGTCAATCATGTGATAACTGATGTATAAAAAACATTGAATTGAAAAGCGATTCATGTACACGTTCTCTCTGCCAGTGTAAGAGATATGAGTACAGTGGCAGAAAACTGCTCAATTAATCATGAAGCTCTGGAAAGGAAGTAACAAACCCTCAGTACACATGCGCTCAACCATGTCCTCTACATGTAACGATCAAACAGAAGTGACATTTTGATTGGATCAATGTTGCGACTGAGTCATGGAAATGATCAATGGCCAGCGCTGATCATCAGTCGCTTTCTCCACATATAGGAACAGTCAATCCAAAACCTCTAATCTGGAAATATTTATTGACTGGCAAACATGCTCGTTTCAATTAAAACAAATTTCCGCTGTTTAAACAGTCTGTTTGGGGAATACAGGACATCAAACAGGGCCAGATCAGAGTCTGATACAGTTGTTTCCACAGACGTCTCAATGAAATACTGGAGGAGGAAATGACTGAATCTTTGAGGGGGCCTTAAAGAGATAGTCCACCCTAAATTACATTTCTGCCGCTATTCACTCACCCTCATGTCGTTCCAAACCTGTATGACCTACTTTCTTTTACTGGAACATAGACAATATTTTGAAGCATGCTTGTAACTAAACAGTTTTGGTTCCCATTGACTTCAATTGTACGAGGGAAAAAAGACAATGGAAGTTGCTCATTCAATTGAAGTTGGGTGTCCATACAATCAGTGTTAGGTAAGTTACTCTGAAAAAGTAATTCATTAATAGCTACTATTTACATCACCAGCAGTGTAATTAGATTACATTACTACTTACTCTAAAAAGAATTGCATTACTTATTACAAATTACTTTCTAAATCCCATATCAACCTTGACCGTTGGAACAATTAAGGATAGACATAAAACTGCTCTTAATTATTTCAGATAATGTCCAATTATTCTTGAACTGACAAAAACTATTTAAAGGGAGAAAGTTACATTTAAAAACACACATTTTAACATTAGACATTACATTTTTTTTCTATGTATTTAATGCAATTATATCAGAATTAACTAATTAAATTGCAGAAAATTAAGTGTAATCCTTTACTTGACCTTTTCAAAGGAAAAGTGATTAAACTACAGTAATTAATTACTTAGTAACACATTACACCCAATACTGACTATATATTCTATTAGTGTAACAGCTGATTTTAAAAAATATTGTTTGCCTGTGTTTAATTTCAGAGAGGAAGATGACCCAACCAACTCAACATCATCATATCAGGAGATCTGATGGATTCTTCTTCATCTGTTTACCTGCAGTGCTGACAATGACCCATCATCATCATCTTCATCTTTCCATCCCTCTTTTGCCTACTTTTTTTTAACTCTACCTTTACCCAAACTGCAACACAGGACCACAGGTCCATCATTGCCTTCTTCAGCAGTATTATAGTGATTTTATTTCTGATTTTTATCATCACCTGTTCCATCTCGCATAACAGTAAAGATTCTACAGCCGAGTTTGTCTTCTTTAGGAAGAGCAATAGCCATCCATATGCAGATCACGAACTTATGATAACCACAGTCTATGCTCATATGAAACTGTATCTGCAGTCTATCCCATATATCGTATAACAGATAAAAGTATCCGGACTCTGTGTGGCTGCCTGCTGATTTTAATTTATTGTTTTGTTTACCTATAAAAGCTTTATGTGTGGGGTTGAAAGGGATAAATAATGCTGTTTTGGTGTGAATGTTGTGTTTATGTGTGTTGGGGTTTAATAAAAATGTTTTACTGTGCTGTTTGATTTGGGTTATGCAGAATAAATGCTTCTGTAAGCTGATCATAAGAGCTTCCTGTTTCATAGATCTGCAACAATGTGTTGGGGCTTTTATAGGACGCATCTCACCCTTCAGCATCGCCACATAAGCATCTATGAGTTATATTTGAGTAATTTTCAGGTCTGGACAAGTATGGATAAATATTTGCCCTATTCAGTTTTCTAAAATATAATATTAAGAATATCTAAAAAATAAATGTATACAAGCAGAGTGTTTTCATGGCAAAAGTTTAGTGATTGTCGAGCACAATTGAATTAATTCAAGGCGCACATTGTCATTACGTAAAGCTCTGTCTTTAGTCTCTTTTGAACAACTCTAATCGAATGGACGTGTGCCACTTAAAGAGCAAATTATTAACTAAATCATACTGTACTTTGCTATTTGTTAAACATTCAACATCAAACCATGATAACAGTTATTTATGCAGGTTATAAAGATTTTTAGTTGTCTTCTCATCATGTAAGTGCATGTTATCACTTTGAGAAAATCAAATAAAAAACCGGAGAAGAAAATATTTACAGTTGACCGTTCTATTAAATGCAATGCTGATAATAATGCTGTATGAACCATTTATGTTAAATATGGTCTGAAAAATCTACAGAGAGTTTTGGAGATTTGAGTGGTGAAGTATGTTATTTTGAAATGGAAAATGTGTAGGAACCCTGCCTCTAACAAACACGCAGGCAGTCGAGATTTTAACAGTCCCCTGAGAAGTAAATTCTTGGCAGTTTTTCTACTGAACAAAAGTTCAGTTAGTTGAAGTTAGTTGCAACATTTGTCTATTCACAGGCCTATTCAATTTTTGACAGAACATTTGATTGCACTTGTAATGCAACAAGGACGCTAAGTTAAAGCTACAATTGAATTACTATTTTTGATGCTCAGGGGTGCTGATCTCAAGGTGAATACATTAACAATGTCTGATGTATGGTTTCTCGGAAGTGTGAGCGATGGCAGTAAATGTTTGGTTCATGACAGGGGCCATTTGAGGGGAATGTGCTATTATGATGACACTACAATTGAGCAGTGGAATATAAATACAAATTTGTTATACATGTTCTTAAGTGGAGGGATGGAAAGTCCACTCATGTCAGCCCGCCAGATGCAAAGCTCACACTGTGGCCATGACAGGAATTTTTTGCTGATGTTCTTCATGTCTTTCTCCATGACCTGAAACAAAAACCTAAATTAGCGTTATTTGTTTGAATGCCCTACATTTAGAGCTAATTTGACTTGGCAACAGGTTTATGATGATATGACTATATCAAAACCAAAAACATAAAAATGGAAAAATCAGGCGACAGTGGCAAGGAACCCAATATTCATAGGACAGAATGAAGAAAAACACCTTGGGAGAAACCAGGTTCAGTCGAGGGGCCAGTTCTCCTCTGGTTGTGATTATGATTCACGCTACATCACAAGTCAGAATCCAGAGGTGGACAGTAACAACCCGACTGATGTTGGTTTCTGACGTCAACCCGATTTTCATTTTCAACCACAATACAACGTCTGTCCAACGTTGGAGATTAACGCCAACCTGATTTTCATTTTCAACGTTGGGGTTGGTCTTCTAAATGAAAATTTTGTCATTGTTTTGGAGCACACTAACTTATAGATAACAGTAAGGCTAACATATTCATACTAAAAGCAAAAACACTTTAAATAGGGCATTTGAGGGAACAGCCATTTGGGTGTCTGAAACCATTGTGCACTTTATTCAATCTCACATTCAATCCCACTACTGGAACTGTGTTCTAGAAATAAATGTGATATTGATATAAGGGTAGGTAGGCAGGCATAGATTCAGAGGCATACGGTACTGTAAGTATTACATACAACAATGCAACAATAATAAAACAATGCATTGACATTTACTTTTTACTTCTGATACTTAAGTACTTTTAAAAACGAGTACTTCTGTACTTTTACTTAAGTAAGGAAGTTGTGTACTTTGTCCACCTTGTGATCGGTAGCATTCAGATATTCATCCAGTTCCTTTTGCTTGAAGATCGAATTCAACATGCCGGTATGGAGATGAAGCTGGCCATATGGTCTTTGCTGAGGATCTGTGCCGATGGCTGTCAGTTAGGAACCTGGGGTGTGCTCTTTCATGCCAATCTTTCATTTGAAAGCCACATTTCTAGCATCTGTCAAGCCACATTTTTCCATCCCTCTGGTGCTCTTCGGTCATATTTGACTGGAAAATATTCTGTTTTGAATTTCTAAAAATCACATCTTCATCGGAATGGTACGAAACTTGGTGACTTTTACTTGTGACTTGTGAACATTCCAAATTGAACAACAACAAAATTGAGGGAATGATTCCAGCAGGCTAAGTGTTTGGCATTTGGAACTAGATGTTTGAAAGCAACATATTAAACACTGCTGGAAGAATCAATTTATGTATTTAGACATTTGACTGAGAACTCAGATATAGCCTTTATGTCAGTTAGTCCCAATCTCCAACAACACACACAGCAAGCTATTTATAATGGACTATACAGTATACACAGTGGCAGGGCCGTCCCATGTATGGGGTGGAGAGCCCAGTGTGAGGAAATGGAAACAGGGTTGCCACAAGTACGGGGCCTGGTGCGGTCGCACTGGTTGCACCGCCCTGAGGACGGCCCTGAACAGCGGACTATATGACCTCTGTTAACTGCACAAACAATATTATATGAACCATAAAACTAACATGTTGCCCTCTCCAGGACGCTGTGTTGATGCTGTCGATGCATCCTGATCAGCTAAAAGCAAAAGCAAAATCACCCATCAGAACTGTTATCTAATTTTTAGTCATTTGATTTATAGTCCAACAGGATCAAAACCTAAAGAAATGACAACCACATAAGTTACGTATTTAAAGAAAAGCAATGTTTAATAGAGTTTTGGAAAAAATCACAATATGTACATTTAAAAATACTCGATTTTTGTGAATCTATAGCATGTGGAATATACAGAGTCGAATAGTGGAGAAACAAAACCAAGAAAACCAAACTTAAGAGAGAGAAGGGAAATATACAGATATAAAGACCGCCCCCTATAGACTGGGAGAGAAAACATCAAAAGAGGAAAAGCAATGCACTGACAGCCAAAGCTGATTTTTTGGTTGATTGAGAAACAATAATACAGGTTGATTTCCTTCATCAAATCAGATCAAAAGAGGAAAGAATGCTATACACCATACATTTATGAATGTTATATGTTTATGATACTGTAAAAGTCTATTGCAAAAGAGGTGCAAAAGCTTCTATGCAAGTCATACAAAAAAGTCCACTAAATTTCATTCTTCTAGGTAGCCAATGCTGTTATTCTGTCCTAATGTGTAAAAACACTAACAACTCAAATGTGATTTGTGGCTTGTCTAGAACTAGATTGCGTCCTATTGCTGACTTCACTGAGAGAGGATATTGCCTTCAGGAGGAAATACTGTCTGAGCTGCAGACTAAATCTTATTTATTACGAGTTATAGCATTAGGATCTGTGTTAGTATGCCCGGTCGAAGTATTTAGTAGACTCGCTGTTACACCATTACATGTGAAGCTGGGCTGGCTCCTACAGGCTTCCGTAGATTCTCTTGATGACATCACCTTCCTCCTTCTCAAGAATGCCTTTATCGATGTATGTGTCCACCTGCTGGTCCATGAAGTCCCTCAGCTTAGAGAGGTCGTAATCTTAGAAACGCAAACAGAGAGAAGAACACAGAAACGCGTCAGTACAGACAAAATTATTTTCCTGTAAATAAGACAATGATTATTGTAGTGCTTTTTATGAGAAAATATTATTTTAGTCTTTCTACTTCAAAATGTAATGTATAAGTAAACTCAATTGGCCTCATTGAGCTCAAACATTCTAATTCGTTGGACTCAAAAAATCCTGGAATAATGTGGTGTGGTGCTTTAGTTATGTATACTCCAAAGAAAGTATTCATTTTATGAAAAAATTAAAATATGTATACATTTATTAAAGGTGCTCTAAGCAATGTCACACGTTACATTCAGCAAACATCTCCTCACTATCCGCTAGCTGCCTGTCCCCTGAACACACTGTAAAAAACGCAGTCTCTGTAGACAGACCAGGCTCCACAAACGGCAAGAAAAACAAACTGGCCCAGCCTGGACCACGAAACATAACAAACAGTGTTCCAGCCAATATCTGACAAGAATGATTTGGGGGTGGGGGGGTTAGTGCGTGTGCACATGAAGGGGGGTGTGTGGGGAGTGGAGGAGAGAGAAACATGAAGAGGGAAGTTGGCTAATGTTAGATTTATATTCTCTTGAATTTTGATATGGCCGACACACGACCAAAAAGACGACGTTCCGATGAACAAATAGCAAAGAATAGGGAAAAGGAGAAGGAACGGGGAGGGGACGGGATGAGGAGGAGGGTGGGTCGAGCTAGCCTCCGTTTTGTTTGACAATACTTTGAACGTCAACAAGAAGTGACGTCACCCAACATCGCTTAGAGCACCTTTAATACAAAGCACATAAACTAAATGATCAAATCCATTGTTTTGTTAAGATTTATACAAAATGTTTTATTAAGCTATAGTTTTTTTTACTCATTCAAAATTTTTAATCCATAATATGAATAATATGTAAGGATTATTCGATTCAATTTGATGGAATTTTTCCATCTTCCATCTTCCTTTTTTTTTCTTTTTTTTGTTTTTTTGTTACAGTAGTTTGTTAGTAATGTTTTAGTTAAGGCCGCATTTTTGGACTGAACTTCAGTTTTGTTAACATTTTAGATCTATTGAGGGTGGCAACATGTTTCAGAAGAGAATTATTATGGGTTATATCAATTTCTGAGTAGGTTGAAATAACGTAGTGTTCCATGCTGTTGCTGTAGGTATTTTGGAAGGCTAAGCCTTGAAAAAGACAAATACTTGAAATGTGTGATTGTATGTTTTCTGTAGAAATGTTGTTATTAACTCTGGATGTCAAAGGTCACAGTAATGCCTTGTTTTTGGCAGAGCATGTGTGTGCGAGTGTGTTTGAGTACATTGTGTGGGCTGAAAATGCTGGCTACCAGCAGAGCGTGTTTCTGCATGTTTGTGTGGGTGAGCTCTGGCAAAATTTGTAGACCAGTGGATTCTTCCTACACTGACCATTACAACTGAATAAGACTGGACAGAGTCCTCACAGAGCAGTGGAGTTTCCTCCAGACCTCACATGCTTCCTGACTACCGGTATGTCAGGGCCATCTCAGAAATTTTACACTTCGCAAATTCTTTTTTCTTTTTTCTCGACTCATCAATATTCATGAATTTTCATGCGATGAAAAACTATAAACTTGCAATTGCGAGTTATAAAGTCAATATTGCGAGATATTAAGTTGCAATTGTGTTATAAAGTCAGAATTGTGAGATATAAACTAAAATTAAAATGAAAAAGTTAGGGTTTTTTTTCTCAAAATTTGACTTCTCGCAATTATGAGTTTATGTCTCACAATTCTGACGTTTTTTCCTAGAAATTCAGACCTTTTTTATCTCACATATCTCCAGTTTATATCTTACGGAGCCCCGCACATGTTACTAATTAGTTCCCTTGACTTATAAATCGTGCGCACGATTTAGCCTATTTTTTTCTGCATGTAATGTGTGGGACTCAATGACATATCGCAATTCTGTATGGAATAAAGTATGGAAGCTTGTTTCCACAACGGAATAACATTTTTTTTAAAGATAATTGTGACTTTATAAGTGTAAATATTAAAAAAAAATCTGAAATGCGAGGAATAAGAGTCAGAAAAGACAAAAAATCGCAATTTTTTTAATTCCGTGGTGGAAACAAGCTTCCATACTTTATGGTCCGACAAATATGTGAATGGGCCATATTTGTTTTTCAAGCTGAGGACACTTTGTCACATCATCGCCCCCTTTTGTTACTTAATACTTTGTATTCATATTTCGTTCTTCAGTGCTCCGCTGGTGCCGACTCTGGTATGATAGTAGAAATGTTTTAATGTTGCATGAACATGGCTGGGTGATCTGCACTTGATCTATTTATTCATTTATTTTAAAAGAAATTAAAACTTATATTAAGCAAGAATGTATGATATTGATCAAAGGTGACAGTAAATACATTTACATTGTTACAAAAAAAATTATATTTCAAATAAATTATTTTCATTGAACTTTTCTATTCATCAAAGAATCCTGAAAAAAAGCATCACAGTTTCTAAAAAAATTTGAAGCGGCACAACTGTTATCAACATTGATAATAAGAAATGTTTTTTGACCAGCAAATTAGCATATTAGAATGATTTCTGAAGGATCATGTGACACTTAAGTAATTACACATTAAACTGAGTAATGGCTGCTGAAAATTCAGCTTTGCCATCAGAGTGTAATGGTCATGTTCTGTACTGTTTAGCAAGTGTTCTCTATCACTGTTTGTCTGAGTTCTCGTTCATTATTTGTTGCTATGGTTTCTGATTGAGTTTCGCACCTGTTTCTCGTTTCATTGATTACCTTCCCTCTGTATATAAGCCCTCAGTTTCTCTCAGTTCTATTTGGCGTCATCTAAGTTATCGCTGATGTTTAATGTAGAGTGGCTTTTTGATTTCTCTGTGTTTATTAAAGGGATACTCCACCGTTTTTTCATATTAAACTATGTTATTCCCTTAACTAAGACGAGTTGATACATACCTCTCTCATCTCAGTGCATGCACTTAATCGCTCTGGCGCGGGGTGACACTTTGATAGCAGTTAGCTTAGCCCAGTATATTCAATGGTATCTGACAGCAATGAATTTAGAAGTGACCAAACACATCAACGTTTTCCCTATTTAAAAACAGTTACACGAGTAGTTATACGATCAAGTATGGTGACACAAAATAAAACGTGGCGCTTTTCTAAGCGGGTTAAAAAGGATAACTATAATGTATGGCGGAATAGCACTTTCGGGAGTAATTCGACTCGGCTCAATAAAAAGTCACGCCTGATCCTCTTCCCACTATTGACAGAAGTGAGAGGAAGAGGATCAGGGCGTGACTTTTTACTGTGCCGAGTCGAATTACTCCCGAAAGTGCTATTCCGCCATACATTATAGTTATCATTATAGTTACATTATAGTAATCGTGCGTCAGAGCGATTAAGTGCACGCACTGAGATGAGAGAGGTATGTATCAACTTGTCTTAGTTAAGGGAATAACATAGTTTAATATGAAAAAACGGTGGAGTATCCCTTTAAAGTTTCTCATATCCCGCTCATTCTGCGTCTCACTCTTTTGTGGATTACACTATACAGTGCAGCGTGACACACAGGATGATACTTTTTAAAATATATTAAAAGAGAAAACAGTTCTTTTAAATTGCAATAATATTACGGTTTTACTGTATTTTTGATCAAATAAATACAGCCTTTTTGAGCATAAGAGACTTCTTACTGACCCCAAACATTTGGACAGTAGAGCAAAATAATCAGAACAAGCACCAAAAATGTATTTGTTCAACTAATAACTGAAAACGTTTTATGCGCTTTGGCCATTCATGCATCCATTTACACTACAACAGCGCCTGAAAATGCAAGCTTTTAAAATAGGGTTTCAAAGTGCACGTTTTTGAAAAAGAGACAACAAAAAACGTGAATTTGTGAAAACGGTGATGTCATGCGCATACGTATTACATGTTTAGTCTATTGGCGCTTAGTGTTTCTTTACAAAGTGACATCGCCAACTACTGGCCTGGCAGAATAATACAGTGTTTTGTCATCTGAACACGAAAAAAATCAGGAAACAAAAGTGAGGAAACAAAGGAAAAACTTTTCAGTTTTTAGTACATTGTTGTCATGTAAACATACCCTAATTAAGGATGATATTTTTACTTTAGTTGTAAAGTTTAATGTAAGATCTGTTTGTGTTCTGGGTTTAAAAGGGATTCATTAGACAACTTTACAACTCAAATAACTCAAAGAAAGTAGCAACCCACATCCTTTACAAGCAGAACATTCTTCCTCTATTTTTTTCCCTCTGTCTTTGTCACACATGCCTATCTTACAATCATTCTCCAGATTCCCATGCAATGCATGCCACTGTTAATTTAATTTCCCTTAGAATCAATGGACAAAGACTTGCACACACATTAGCAAAGCCTTTCAGACTGTCTGTTTGAGAGAGAGAGAGAGGGTAGTGAAGGTGTGCACCTGAAATCAGTGTGTATAGTGTTTGTATGAATATTGTCTGTAAAATGTGCATATTTGACAACTTTTGTACATTGCAGTGTCTTTTTTTACCCAGAATACAGTAGCACCAAAAGGATGCCATTGTATTACACTGGAATATATATATATATATATATATTATCTTGAATTAATCTAGTAGATGTTTTAGATGTTTAGATTTAGATGTTACCATTTAGGCTGCTATTTTTCAGTGACCAAACTAAGTCTCATCTCCAACAGAGAGAAAAAAAATGATGCAAAAGCTTTTCTCAGAACTAGCTCCACTTTTTCGAGCCTTTCTTTTTTAAAACATATTTTGTAAAATGTTTTTGCTAAATGTGCTTTTTCTATTCTATTTCTAGGTCTAAGTAAATCACACTTGGTTTAATATTTTGTTATTTAGAAAATTGACGTTCACTGTCATACATGTGTGACAAATGTCAAAATACAATATTTTGCGATGCTGCTTTAAACAAAAATTATATATATTTTTTTTGTTGTAAAAATCCATTCAAATGATTTTGAAACTGTTTTTCCTGTGTTTGGTCATTAATATCTATTATGCTATCCATTTCACCCCAAAATCAAATGAATGAAATAAAAATGAAATAGTGTGCTGAAAGAAAGTGAAGTCAATTTTAGGATTATTACATGTATTTGCATTAACATTAATTTCATAACAATTAAATAGGCCATATTAAGCTCTTTTACAAAGTCTTGATTTTGTGGTCTACTAGAATAGGTTCTCATTAATGCATTTAAATTAAGGTACATTTTTTATACATCATGGAATTATTGGTTTTATGTTCTTTAATTTATTCTGATCTAAATAAAAACATAAAAGAAATACAGCAATGTGAATGAGAGATCAAATTTAGCTTCGTTAGGCTTATGCAGAATAATATTCTTCTTTTTTTTTGTGTGTGTGTGATGAATATGACCTGGACATGATTCACCCGTATCGTAACAGGCTGCTTCTAATGAATCTATTTGGAAAATGAACAATAGAACAACAGTTCTCATCTCAAAACACACTCTCATTTTCTGAACAGATGATGCCTGAAGAACACAGATAGTCACTCAGTCTCATGCTGGCAGGTATAAAGAGAGGAATACACAGATCTTTTGTCCAAAAACACAGCAGACTTACAACGCCGTAACAGAGCCAAGCTCATCAAACCGACGCATATTCATGAGCGCTCTCACCCACGCTTATTTTAATTGCAAATTAAGGGGGAAAAAGAGTCTTTAATTTGACTGTTCTTCTCCATGTTTCTATGTAACCTTGGGTTAGGGGTCATAAAGCTCTAAGAAAATGTAATAATCAAACATAAAATAACATTGCATAATCTTTACGTATGAATTAAATATATATATATATATATATATATATATATATATATATATATATATATATATTAATCCTTGGTAAAGCTTCAAACGTTTTTTTCTTTCGTTCTTTCTTTAACATTAATGTCACAGAACAGAGGGCTATTTGCAGTCACTTTAAAACCATTTGCAATATAGGCGTATTGCATCCAACAGGCTATATGAACACACAATGGCTTTCTTTCTTAATTGTTTACATTCAGTTAAGACATAACCGACTGTGTTAACTATTATACTATTTTGCCTCAATTTTATGTGTATTTGTCTGTTCAAGCACACTAAAAAAATTATTCAGTGGCTTAGTAAATATCACAGAAATAATTAACTTTATTAACTTAATAAAATCTCTGAATATCATTTACTTGATGGTTTGAGTTGAACATACCAAAATAACTGACTAAAAATCCAACAGTTAATCTACAGTTATATTTAAGTTTTTTTCACTAAAAGCATTTAGTATTTGACTAACCAATTATTTATTTAAATTACACTTAATATATTTGTGAAATTTCTATCAAAATATTTGAGAATGGAGAATTAAACTGATCTGTTTCAAGAACCACAAATATTACTCAATTCAAATCAATATTATTAATATATGTAACACACTCTTAAGAAATTGAGTAAGTTTACTCAATTAAAACAATATAAACAGTATAAAATATCCTGTATTGATGTACTCATCGACAATAAAGGCCAATGTCATGGTTGTATGGGATATTTTACAAAGGTTTAGAGGAAATAAAAAAGTTTATATTACTCATAAATAACAACAGTTAATATTACTCATAAATATTGGTTTTTAAATGTTTTCCCCCAAATATTTCTGCTCAATTTTATTTGTTAATGTACCAAATGCAGTTACTCAGATCTACTTTTTTTTTTTTTACTTACATTTACTCAGTTCATACAGTGTATTTAATTGATTTCACTGCTTTAAAATTGTATCAATATTTTTAAGTGTAAAAATGTTTCACCAAAAAAATTGAGTGAATCATAGTAAATGTTTTTAGAATGAGTGCAAGACTCTGTATGCGCGCTATGGATGAAGCGCCATGTGCTTCACACCAGACAAGTCGCGTTCTTAAGTTCAAAACAGTGAATCTAATCACCATACAGACAAAAAGTTCACTTCAAGAATGAAAAAAAAAGGCTTCAATGTGTTTTGCACTATCTATAGTAGCCCATATCTCTTCATAAGCACAGACTTTATTAAACAGGTACACATAAATAAAAAAAATATAGAAAAATGTCTATACACACTCTTCCAGCCTAGGGTGAAGTCATCAAGTAGATACATTAACAACAATTTGAGACAAATTATGCCTATGTCATTTAAAGGAAAACTATGTGAGAGGCGCTCCGTGACACGGCAGGATTTTGAACAGCTCTGCGCTTGTTAGTTGCAAAACGTTTAAGAGTAAAGGGGGTCGCCCTTTATTCTTAATCGTCAGTGTTTTGCAAATAACATTAATATTCTCTTAATATTCAACGTTAATACATTAACAATGTGCAGCGCTACCGCACCTCAAAATAAATGCTTCTTTCAAGTGGAGGTGAAGCGGAAGTAGCTAATTCAATTTTAGGGTGGCACCCGCGGTGGCCAGATGAACATTTGATGTTCACATATTTGATGAACATTTACCTTCTTTGTTGCCTTCCTTGTTGTGCTTTTTCAGCCATTCAATGTTCTTCCTGATTGCATCCAGATAACTCTCAGACTTCCCAGGATGACCTGACAGACAGAAATGATTATTATACCCCTAAATCACCAGAAAAACTACCACAAAGAGATGATTCCTATCTTGCTCTGAGCCAGATTAGAGCTATTTGTTCAATTATCAGATGATTTTCTCATGTATGACATTATTTTATGACTAATCCTGTTTTCAAGGTTGGAATTTTGGCCAGTGACAGAAGAAAATGAAAACATTCTTCTTCTCCTTGTTCGTTTAACTCTTCAATAGTTTGCAAGAGAATACAGAGATGAATAAATGGTGGTTTTAGAATAGATGTATTTTTGCAATCATCAAGTACACATTTGTACACAGATCACTTTGGCGTTATGAGAGTTTCCATAGCAACAAATAATTTCCGTAAGTGCATAAATTCCGAACCCGTCATCTCATAATTGTGGTAATTCTGACATAAAAGCAGCAATAATGTATAATGGGTGTGCTCTAAATGGTTCTTGGGTAATAAACCATTGTGATTATCACAGCCTTTTAACAATAATGCACAGTACATTTCAAAGAATCAATAAAAGTTTCCCTTAACAGGGTCTCATAATTTCATTCATTAGTGTCAGTTCACTCCGAGTGTTACAGCGATGCTCTCAATCTGTTGGGCTGCTGCAGAGTCTCCCTATGGGACTGACTCTCTCTCTGTATCTCTATAACACACATACTGCAGTCTGGCTGTATGTTCCAGTTTCATTTTTAATGCAGGCTTATCAGTGTATCTGCCTCAGTGCTTCTGCTAGCATGCTAAACAGCTCAATTACACCAGCAGAACTTGAGAGGCTTTTAATATGACCCAAAACCATAAACATGCTGGTGAAAATGTGAATATGATACAGGATCCTTGCATATACTCACTGATCTCTGCAGCAGCCTGGATGTCTTTGGTTGAGTCTTTCAAGGACTCATACTCCTTCTGCATCTTGGCAGCTTCTGTTTTGGTGTTGTCATCATCATCTGCTGCTTTTCCTGGAACGAGGTGGGGAAACAGTAAAGTGATGCCAAAGTGTTCCTGAGCAGAATCTGCAGTGAATGACTTGCAGTTTGCAGTGTTGTGACCTGGGCTGGTTTGAGGTGTGGTGGTGGGTCGGATTTGGGCGATGATTTACCTGTAGGTGGCGTAATGCTGAGAGGAACCAGAGATTTGCCCAGCTTGTTCTTGGTCTGCAGGGCAATCATTGCATCCAGATTTTCTGTGGGAAAAACGGAATATTTATAAATACAGTGATGATTATTTAAGCAATTTGGAGACTGTGGGCCTTATCATACATCAGGTGCGACGCAAGTGTTTTTTTCTAGTTTCAGCCTGACACAGTTATCATTTTCATGTCCTGCGCCACGTTGTTTAAATAGCAAATGCATTTTTGCGCCCATCTGTTCGCCCATGGGCGTGCTGGTCTGAAAACGGTGTGTTCAGGCACATTGTTCGCGCCGTTGCTATTTTGAGGCAACTGAAACCTGGTCTAAAGTCAATGGCACAATATTTATTTTGTTTTTTAAAGAGTGTGTTAGTAATGTGCGCCTATAGGTGGGTCCACAACGCGCGTACACTTTGTCCTGAAGATGGTCTGCTTGTGTGCTTTAACCTCGCGCATGAGCAGATCTGTTTCCTCTTTGGAGAAGAATTCAGTTTTTCCGCTTGCAAATTCCATGTAAATAGCGCAACTGGCTTTTAAAGGGAATGGGAGATGAGACTCTGATTATTTTATTGCACATAAAGCCCAAAACACACCCATTACTCATTAAGAGAATAGGGACAATCCTTTTAGACCCTGCGCCGGGCGCACCGACCATTTTTCCCGTCGATAAACTAGCAAAAGTGGATTCGGATAAGGCCATTTAGACTTTACGCTTAGATCATTAAAATAGGGCCCTGTATATTTCTGGTAACACTCTACAATAAGGTCCCATTAGTTAACATTAACTAGTTCATGCATTAACTAACATTAACTAACAATGATCAATACATTTGCAACAGTATTAATTAATCTTTATTAATTATTTTTTTTAACAGATACAACTTGATTTCAGTAATGTATTAGTAAATGTTGAAATTAACATTAACTAAGATTTATAAATGCTTTAGAAGTATTTCTCATGTTTAGTTCATGTTAAGTAATGTATAACTAATGTTAACAAATTAAACCTTTTTGTAAAGAGTAACCAATTTTTCAAACTGTATAATATTAATGGTAACACTTTATTTTGATGTTCCACTTTCGACATTCTATTAACTATAAGTTACTTTATATCTTTTTTCATTAGAGTTTTCATAATTTGACATGTAGGGACCATTTACACGACACAGTTAACTAAAAACGGAAAACGTTTTATGCATTTTGGCCGTTCATTTTACACGGCAACAGCGTTTTGGGGGCCTGAAAACGCAAACTTTTGAAAACGGGATTCAAAGTACAAGTTTTTGAAAACTATACCATTATCGCCTCTGTGTAAACTACAAAAACGTGAATTTGTGAAAACGATGACGTCATGCGCATGCGTAAAGTGACATCACTTTACTACTGGCCTGGCATACATATATAAATACAAATACAAATACAGAGTTTTTTTATCTTTTTCATTGATCTGTGTGAATGGGGAAAAAAGCTAAAGTAATGTCTATTTGTTCTTTCTCAGAGGTAAAAGAGCGTATGTTTTTTAACTTATCAGAATTATATTTAACAACAGAGAGCTGCTTCCAACAGTCCAACATATGCAGATGTACCCTGCTCATTATGTGTTGTGTACACACTTTTGTGTCTTGGAGCTGTTTGCCATAGACAAACACACACGCAATTAGGGCACAATGATCATCTCATGTTTAAACCACAGCAGATCAATAACCAGCCGTATCCTGGCAACACACCCTGCCATTCCATTTGATCTTTACAGCGTGTGTCATCCTGTGGCGCAGGTTGCCAGAGTAACCCCATTATTACGCAATGGAGAATTCCAAATGGCTATCTGTGTTTTATCAGAACGACCGCGACCATCTCGTTAGAAAAACACACAGAATTAATTACACGGAATGAAAGAGAGAGAGAACAAAAGAGAGAAACAGGAAGCTGTTTGCTTGAACATATAAGGGCATGAGATGTTCTGCACATTGCTTATGTCTCCTCAAAACATTGATCAGTGATGATTAGTGACACAAAGTTAATGAAATGCAAATACAAATTCATTAAAATTACATTCTGTAATCCTGAATCCAGTTTAACCAGACACTAATCTGAATGATTTTTTTTTTTTTTACCTTTTGCTGTTGGAGTAAATAGAAAATGCAAAAATAATTATAAAAAAAAATAATGTGGTCTCTCATTTATCTTTATAGAACTTGACCTTGCTATATTTTTTTTCTGTTCGATTAGGACTTACTTACAAATCTCAGAAAATAATGTTGAAGGTAGCAGTATATTCTGTGATTTTCTGACTTTAGTCACAGATATGCATACAGACACATACTGACGTCAAACTATTAACATCAGCGTGTGAAATGTAATTCATCTGCAGTCATTATTGATGTGTGTGTCACATGACCCACAGGCAACACAACCGAATCAATCCATACATTAGCACAGAATCCAGTGCTAGTCAAACAAACGCATATGACTCATATTAATGACAGGGAACATTTTCCCATACAATTAGTTATTACAAATCTGCCATTAAAAACAGAATGTGCATTTGCTGTAGGTATACTTCAAATCTTGCAGATGATATAATTTTAAATAAATAAAAGGCCAATCAAGTGTACTTAAAGAGAGTTCACTTTTTATAACTACAGGGCTTAACCTCTGGTTATCGGCGTTCTAAACCTCACGTGGCTCATATTTGCTTTGGACGGTTAATGAAGCAATGCACGTTTCAGCGTTTGAGGGGACAAATTGTCCCCTTGGAATTATAAGGTTCTATCTGCGTTCTGAGCAGTTTTGAGATATTGAGCTTTAAAGTTTTTGCATTCTTTTCGACTGTGTAGAAAGAACCTTTTTATTTTCTAATTAAAAAGTTCCAAAATGTACACAACTTAAAAAACAACATCACATAATGTAAAGAAGTGGTCACAGAATAAGAATATGTGAATAACTACATTTTGACAAAAATGTCAGATAGAACCTTATAATTCCAAGGGGACGAAATGTTAAATGGTGATAGAATGCGTGACAATTAGGGTAAAGACGGGGTTTAAGTCCCTTCAGTATGAACTTGATAGTAGCGTCAGCAATATATAATACGTCGATGTGCAATGCAGGAGCTTTTATGTAAACAGGTTGCAAACT
The DNA here is from genome assembly GCF_965113295.1 of Leuciscus leuciscus. Lineage (NCBI taxonomy): Eukaryota > Metazoa > Chordata > Actinopteri > Cypriniformes > Leuciscidae > Leuciscus > Leuciscus leuciscus. The sequence continues at coordinate 12,072,879 of NC_138734.1, read as the reverse complement.
GCATTCGTCCAATCAATGACACTGACACTGCAAATATGCAAATAACAACGTTAACCCGCAGTTTATGAATACCCAGGATTAATTGTTAACCCCGGGTAAATTATAAACAATGTGAAAAGTGAAGCAAGATAAACCAGGATTCAGTTTACCTGGGGTTTAGAATGACCCTGGGTTAACTATAAAAAGCCCTTATGTTTCTCAACACACTTTTAGAAAGCACACGTTGTAATAATATCAACTTAAAAAGTTTTATTTTAAGGTGCATTTTAAATTTTAAGCGCATTATCTTTTAATAATCTTTTGTCATACTTTAAAGTAGTACACTTATTTTGATGTGCTGACTTACATACTAAAGCATGTAAAGTACTCGATTATATTATAAATGTGTTATTCAATATTACATTTTATAGTAATATATTTAAATGTGCTAAATTGCAACTTCATCATTACAAATGTGTAATTACAAATATAAATATAAATATAAATAATGTTTTAGTTTACCATAAATGCTTGTCAGAACATTCAGTAGTCTACTTTAACCATATTTCAAAGACAATAAAAGTATGAAATAACAAATGACTTAAGCGGGTACTAACTAACTGCATTCAGTATAAATTTAAACTATAATACATTTTTATTTAATTCCAATTTACAAGCAATTAAGTGTCCAAAACATTACATTCAGTTCATTCAGTATATTCTTTTAAAATGTTTTATTTACAGTACGTCATCAATACACTTTTTATAAGTATGCTAAAGTGTATTTACTTTTCACAAGGGTTGACATCATTTTCGAGTAGGAATCACTTTTAGCAATGCTTAAGATATTTGGTTAGTACCGGTAAGTATTACAATGAAGTGATCTAGTGCTAAACTCTACTTGTATACAGTCAATGTTTGTTGAGTGGTTATTGTGGTTGTCATCATGGAGGAAGCAAAAGAAGCAATATTCACGAGCTAAGCTTTCATCTTTTCATCACGTCATAAATGATCCACTTCGCCAAACACACTTCCGCCAAAACTGTCCCCACCATTTTTTTAAAGAAAGTGACATCCATGCTGTTGTATGATTGTAAACACAGCAATCACTGAAAGTGCATCTGCAAAAATCTGCTTCAACTATCTATTCTATACTTGATTTGATTGAGGATAAACTTTCCACATTACTGTAGAAGCGAGTCAAAATACAGCTGTTCTCTCCCTGTCTCTCTTTCAGGCTGGACAAAGCTTTATTTCAAGATGCAAATGCAGTCACATTAAGCTTATCTCAGGGATTCCTTACAGCCCACACACACATACATCATGCTCTAACTAGGCATGACTAACAAGTATTTACTGCTATCCTCACTGAAAGAGAAAAATACTGTGTAATATGCCACAATAACAGCCAGTCAGAACATATTTGTTGTTTAACACAGCTTGAGTGAAGCAGATAAAATATGCTATGGTTTCTATTGAAGAGACAGCTTATATGACTTTAGGACATGAGGGTACCTCACTTACAATAAATGAGAGAGAAATCGCAGCTCCCAGTATGGAGGCTTTGAAAAAGCCTTATTCTTGTGCACATACGCATTAGATCAACATGAAATGTTTTAGTCTGATTTGAACTTGTTATTGAAATATATAATAACATGAAGCTTTTTTCAGAGGGACTACCAAGATGGTCGCCAATTGGACTTCTTTATCGTATTTTTCAACGTGAAAGTAAGCTATTTCCTGTGAATGTGCGAGACTTCCGATTCATTAGCTGCTATTGGTAAATGACAAGAAGAATAACAAAGTGCAGTAAATGGTAAAACTATCTGCGCTACAAACCTGTGTGTTTATGATTACGATAGTAAATGAAAATAATATGATAACAAATACTAGTTTGCAATCTCAAGCTATACAATAATTGAAAATACATCATAAATAAGATGGAGAGAGTATTTTGGTCTTACCCAGATAAGACACTCCTTCTTCAGGTGTGATGGTTCCATATTTGACCATCATCTTCACAAAGTCAATCAAGGTCTTCATGATGGTGATCAGGGTTTCTCTCTCCTCTTTATCTTGCTCTGTAAAGTGAGAGGAGAAGGATGCGATAGATTAAGTGATGAAACTAGACTTTAATCTGGATTAATGTGGTGTTTGCTGAAGAAGGGGACAGCTGAGGCCACAGGGAATGTGTTTGGCCAGATGGTGATGTTTCTACAGACCCTTATAGCTGTTGAGTTGTGAGGTGTGTGTTTCAACATGGTCTGTGTCTTTTGTGTGTGTGCCGTGTTGTGCTATACTCTGGTGTGTTGTATTGATGAAGTTGCAATTTAGTACATTTAAAATTGAATAACACACTACAATTAAAATGATAATCAAATACTTTACATATTTTAGTATGTTAGTCAACATATCAGAATACGTAGGTGTACGTCTTTAAAGAATGACGAGAGATTATTAAAACATAATGATTTAAAATGTAACATTAAATTTGACATTTATTACAAAGTGCACTTTTTAAAAGTGTACTTAAGTGTGTTAAGAAATATAGTGATTCAATCATATTATATGATCTGCAACTAGCCTATATATATTTTTTTTTTAACTATATATATGTAAGATTTGAAGTACACCAAGTGCACATGATTCAACACAATTAAGCACACTTTTTTCACAAAGAGTGGTTTGTTTTGTACAGTAGCTTTCTGTGTGTGTTGTGTCATGCTATATTCTAAAATGTTGCGTGTTTTATTTTGGTTTGTTTTGTGTTTTTTTGTGTGTTTTGTTTGCGTATTGTGTTGTATTATTTGTTATGTATTTTATTTTGTCACAACGATATATATGTTCATACTGCCCAGCTCTCCTGCGGGGGCGACTGTGATGTCACCAAGTGCATCATGTTCCTGGATCAACATCTTTGTTGATCCTTGAACAACATTACAATCAAGCAATCAGATTTGAGGGACAAGTTTACAGTTTATGTCAAATTCAGGCTTAAAACCAGGCTTAGGTGCTTCTACAACAGTGTTATTCACCATCATTGATCATCAGGGATAAGTTATGGGTTGAGTTAGTTTCAGGGTTTTCGGACAGTAATGTTGTTCCTGGATCAACAAAATATGTCTTGGCAAAATCTCAGTGACCCTCTACTGTGGTGTGTTGACCTCCGTTTTATTATTTTATATTGTATGTTGTATTTTGTTGTGTTGTCTACCTGAGTCAAGGCTCTTTAGGAGTCTGTAGAAGTTGGGGAAGAACTGAAGGTCCTGCAGTCCGTCTTCAGGGTTCAGTTCATTTCTGTCATTCCCGTCGCTCACGGCGTCCCATGAATCATCTGCCCTCACTGTGTCATCTCTACTCTCCTCTTCCGGTTCTTCATCACCATTATCATCATCATTATCACCTTCATCCTCTTCCTCGTATCGCCGGCTGGGCCTGTCTTCCTCGTCCTTAAAATCGCCCTGTGGTGAAAATCAAGTTTTTAATGTTGTTTATATGCCTATGTGGTGTTTTAAAAATGGTTTAAGACAAACCATGTGCAAATTCACAAGTCAACACCATTGCTGAGTATTTTCTCCTTAAAACTGCAGTGAACTAAAGACAGGCTCAAAAATGTATTTCTGATGTCACAAACTACCTTGTAACCAATCACGTCAATGAGTGATCATCAACGAGTGGATCTCTGAGCTGGTGTGAGTGAGTGGAGGGGGGGGTAATTTGCATATTTATGGAACTGCATACCAAATGAGGCAAAGGGTGTAGTCACATTCAATGTTTCGCTTAAATATGTCATTTTGGTGATCAAAGATGAATTTTAAGGGATAAAATGATTGACTACAGGGGGACTTTAATGGAAGAATCCAAGCAAACAGCATTTATATATATATATATATATATATATATATATATATATATATAAATTCTCGATAAACACATAGTTGGTAGAAACACTAGTCACACACTTGTACCATATTGTTCTGTGTGTCTTTAGCTGCATTTACGGGGTAGTCCATACTGAGGTCTCCAATCATGTTCTCTTTGGCGTTTTTAGTGATCAGATCCTGCAGGGCTTCAGCAACTTCATACTCCAGCGTCTCTGCCTGACTGTCTGTGATCTGATGGACAAACAAAAGAACACAACATCTGCTAGAACAATCAATTCACAGAGGGATTATTGTATGACAATCTATTTTCCATGCAATTCAAGCTGGTTAAACTGAAATGTGTTCCCCCTAGAGCAATTAATACATAATATATGATGTCTATTGCATGGTTCATCAACATGGTAGTTATCAGAATCACTGCTCATGCCACAATTTCGAATTTCTTACTAGGCCCAGCTTGAGCAGTTTAGACACAATTCTGTCAAACACTCCTCTGTCATCCTCTTCGTAGATTTTGTTGGCGATTTTCTGGACGATGTCCTGAGCTGTTAGCGGAGTCCCGTCCAGCTGCCGAAAGCTTTCAGGATCATCTGAAACCGACCACATGAACATTTTTCACATCTCTCCATTTAAACAAAATGATCAAAACTGAATATGAAAAGCTGTTCACACTAATGAAAACTAAGGATTACTATGACAATAAAGTTTTAATAACAGTTCTAATCGTATGAAATTAGAGACCATAATTATGTCAACACAGAGGAACGATATTGTTAGAATCACTTTCAGAACAATTTTTTTTTCCAGTTTATGAAATTTATGCCTATCAGAATCCACCCGACTTGAAATAACTCAAGCATTTGAAGAATGAGACAACATAACAGCTCATGCTATAATAAATAGAATATTATCATTCTTGGTGTAGGAAATACCTCTAAGCAAACTTTTAGTCACAATGATTTCAACTTCATTTACATATAGTACTGATATTTTAACAATAAAACTTGGTTTGAAAATTACACTTTAAAGACCCCATGATAATGTTGGACAAAAAAAAAAAACACCCCCCACACACAACAAAAGGTGCATGGTCCATAGGTTTATTTTTCAGTGCGCTGTATTTGAAACTACATTTATTTCATCAAAAGCCTACAAGCTCAAAGCTCTTAAAAAGCAAGACTAAGTAGGAGGAGAATGTGTGAAACAGAGATCTGAATGTTGGAGCTGGAATCTGCCAGCAATTCTTGTCTGTCTGTTGTAATTCCTGTAACCCATTGAAATCACACAAAAACACCTCCCACTCTGTTATATCTGCCATTATCTACCACAGAGATCGACTTACACAGCCATATTCGCTTCCAGTAAACTCACCATCTGCCTGAAACGTGAAACTGATCAAAAGTCTGATGCTATAATTCTAAAAGAGAGTCAGCATAAAAGTCAGCATAAAGCACAGTTTGTCAAATCTTCTGCTGTGTGTAGCACCTACAACTCTGCAGACCCTTCCGAAGGATACCAATAATGGAAACGAGCAGCTGAAGTTTATTTTTAACGATATCCTCAATCATTTCAGTGTGATCTTAACAGTTTGAACAGTACAATTTAGTTTGGATTTTTTTTATGAATAACAAATCACAATGTTATAATCACAGTAAGTCGCAATATAATTGCGGCTTTGCAAAGAGATTGTTATTGAAGGATGAGTATAAAGTAAAAATCGATTTTGGTACAAGAAACTTTGAGTAACGTTATAGGGTAGGGGAAAATGTTAAAATGTATGACATGACCTCTTTGGGCTATTATGCTATTACTAGGTTAGAAGGCTTTTAATGTGTATGTGGTTTAGTCTGACTGCCCTGCTGTAGGAGACTGTGAGGTTTAATGCTATACAACATCCAGTACAGCAGCCTGTGAAAGGATAATCCCCTGCCTCTCTCTCTCTCTCTCTCTCTCTCTCTCTCTCTCTCTCTCTCTCTCTCTCACTCACTCACTACAAAATACCAACTGATTGACCTATGGTGTCTGCCACCTGTTCCTGTATTTAGGATCACATACAGTCACAGGGTTTATTAGGGTTGATTAGCATTTTCAAAGTGGGAGATAATTTGGCTTTCACAACAACAACAACAACAGCAACAAAAAAGTTAATAGATATTTAACTTTTTCTTGAGGTTGGCTATTTTACAATTTAGAATGCAAAAGTTCCTCTCACATAAAAGTTACGACTAGAAGACAAAAGGAATGCTCAAAATGGAATATTAACATAATAAACACTGCATACTGCCTATTGTTTTTGAAAAATGTTTGCCCACATATGATACTATATTATTATTACTATGTTATTCAACCCTATGTATAAATGTCTTGAATTTTGTTAATTTGATTAAATAATCAAAATGGGTATAAATAAAATTCTTGTGCATTCGTTACACTGGAAAGAGCAAGCACATTGCATTGTGGGATACATTGTTCCACACATAGTGTGCTCTTTGGCAAATATAGTAGATCATCCGTCTAACCCATGCATGTGTGTGCAATCAGCATATTGTGCACTGTAAACATACCACATATGCTTACTATGCTGAATAAACTTTGTTAGTATGGTAATTGTAGTTCTTACCTTGGTATTTGTAGTCATTTTTAGTAGAGTCATAGTCATCAGCTAGTCGTCGGTTCTTAGTAGAGTCGGCCTCATCAGAACCGTATCGCTCATCCTCAGAATCTGAGATGGGAGTCTCATTGTTTGACTCTTTGGACTTCTCGGCCAGAGACTTGAGGAAAGTGATGTCATCGTCCTCTGAGATTGAGTCTGCCTCAGCTGGTGGTGTTGGCTTGGGTTCTGCATGGATGAAAAGCAAGAGATTGTGAGCTATTGATCACTATGAAGCACTTTGTCCTCATAAGATTATATCTCACCTGTCTTCCTGATGCTGTCAGCTTCTGCAATCTGTTGAAAAAAATTAAAACAAAATATTGACTCATTGGCTCATTTTTATTTATTTTTATGTCTTTTTTATTTTGAACTTCAAGCATAAAATGTCTTCTATTGTCATGTTTTCTAGCAAACAGTAGTTTAGCCTGATGCTTAATGTAGGTACAAAGTATCTTCATCTGTGTCTCTCACATAACATGGTAATTAACAATAATGAAATCACACCTGCTGTTCTAATGGCTTCTCCTCAGTCAGCTCTCGGTTGTACATGCTCTTATCTGGATCAGGGAAGAAACACACGCATTCAAAAAAGGCAAAGATCAACGATCCCAGATCATTCTTTTCTCACCTTAAAGATATAAAACTGAAAACTGAAAATGCATTTTTGTGTTCCGCAGAAGAAAGAAAGTCATACAGGTTTGGAATGATATGAGAATGATTTTGGTAGCACTTTACTTATAGCCTTTATATATAAGGCATTCTAAAAGTATTTTAATCCATTAATTATGCCTTGTAATGCACCTTATAATGCATTATATGATCTCATCAATAATTGTAACCACAGTTATAATACGTTATACTTATCTGTAAAGGGTTACACCTTTAGAAAGTATAATGCATTAAAACACGGCAAACATCCAATTTCAAATGTAACAATCTGCGAATGCTATAATGCATTTGAACTTTGGTTACAATTTATTTATGATAAGATGTAATGCATTATAATGTACATTATGAATACCTTTATAATGCATTATACATAAAGTGTTAGCCTGATTGTTTCTTCATCTTTTCTTTTTTTTCTTGTTGGTGAACTATCCTTTCTAAACTGACCAGGAGGAACGATGAGAAGAGAAGATCTGCAGTATCAAGCTCAGATTACTGTTGATTGGTTATTATATTGTAACTACAATGTAAAGATATTTTAACAACATAATTTTAAAGAATCTGTGCACCTCTCACCTATGTGAATCGAGTATGATTTTGATGGAATCAAGACACTCTACATTATAGAAGATTGTTGACCCTAAAGTAAAGATATTATTAATTACGCTTTTTTATTTATTTATTTATTTTACTTTCTATGGTTGTTGAGATCTTTGATGCATTCAGTTGCAGTCCAAACTGTTCGAGAGAAGCTGCCACCAAATAATCGGATTACAGGACAAAAGATTAAAAGCCTTTGAAAACACCAGAGCCCAGAGCTTTATATACAATAAATGGTGAAAACATCAAAAACAAAATAAACAATCCAATTAATTCACCATCTTTCCACATTTATATGGAGTTAATAGGCTAGTCAACTAATATGAGTTTTTTACTGCTAATATCTAGAGTATAATTGTTAATAATAGTGTAATAGAGTATACACTATTTATACTCTATTATAAATGTATAATAGAGTATAAAGCCTATAATTGTTGGCTACCTGTATTTAAAATACAATTTAATACGAAATGTGACTATTGAAATTGAATGAATTTCTTTTACTCAAAATTCCCTTTGAAAACAGAGCATCTGCAAGTCCAGATAACTTAACTGGTCACGTGGATACTGTCCACTGGATACTATAAAATTGGCAAAATATTGACTGATTAACTGGCCGAGCCTATAAGCAACATTATTCTATATTTGGAGCATTTTATTAGGCTACACGTCATGTATGTTATGTTATGTTTCATTTAATCAGAGTAATCGTCTAAATCAAATATTCCCTATTTTATAATATATTGGACTGATGTATGTGACTATATGTTTTTTGGGAAATTCAGTAACTCACCGTCGGCAGGTGTGGGAAACGCGCTGATCTGCGATATCACAACAAGGACAACCACAAACCCTACGCGTGTTGACGCCATCCTGTAGCTGGTTTCCGAATTGTCGTATAGTTTTGATATGTTTTCTTCTGTGTTGTCCCTTGTTATGATGAACGGCACCGTTGGTTTGGTTTTGTGGCGCGCGCTGGTGTTGGCTGGATGCCGCGCGCTCTCAGCGCCTCTCCTCTATAAGCGTAAAGACTTGAGTTCTGCGGGAGCTGTTGAGTCCCTGCAGTGCTGAAACCAGGTCGCTGGCTATAATTAACAGCGGATAAGCTGATGGGAGCTCTTCGTGTATAACGGGCCCTGATTCCAGCAGCTCATGGATGGAGGAGGAGGAGGAGAACGGCACGGTCACATCCGCCCATGTGCGTCAGTCTGAGGCACCTGCGTCACGCGCATCTCGCAGTCATTCATGCTGCGGGGCAGTAAACGACCGATGAGCGCTATGAAGAGCAGATAAGAGATAACACAGCAGTCTGATGTCAAAAAAAGAGAGAGAGAGAGATTTATGACGATGCAGATTCAAATGCAAATTAGAGATTTGACCTGCTTTATTTAATCCACCATTATATCTCTGCTTTGAGATGTAGCCTAGCCTACACTGAAAAAAATGTTTAGTCAGTTCAGCTTAGAAAATGCACTTTGTGTAGTAACATCTACGATAACTGGTTTTGTAGAAATGAAATAAATGATTTAAGATTTCTGAGTATAACTAGATTCAACCAACCTGAAAAACAAGGTTTTGCTGAAGTTACTGTAGATATAACCTGATTTCTCCAATTACTTAATAGGTTTGATATAATCTGTAACACTTTACAATAAGGTTCATTAGTTAACATTATTTAATGTATTAACTAACATGAACTAACAATGATAAATACATTTGTTACTGTATTTGTTAATCTTTGTTAATGTTAGTTAATAAAAATACAGCTGTTCATTGTTTGTTCATGTTAGTTCACAGTGCATTAACTAATGTTAACAAGATTTTAATATTAGTAAATGTTGAAATTAACATGAACAAAGATTAACAAATGCTGTGTAAATCCAGTTAATTAACTAATGTAGTTAACTAATGAATCTTATTGTAAAGTGTTACCATATGTTTTGTTTCATATGGTGAAAGTCCTTTTCCACCTTGATATAAATAGGCTACACTCAAAACTAAGTCATATACCCTTAAACTAAATGAAGACATTTATACACACAGTTTAATTTAGTTTATTCAAATTAATTTAGTTTAATTGGGTCAACAGTGTTGTTCACCATAATGCACAATGTATATTATGAACCATTAAGTTAAGACAGGTGTTAATTCTGAGCAATGAACATTGAGTGCCAGCAGCCTGAGCACAAGCTCTACTCTTCAGCACAATGGTAACCACAAAATTCAAAAACAGAATCTCCTCTGAATGTCCAACATAACTGAATATTAAACATTAACATAAACTACCAACATCTTTTGCTAAATTTACTTGCATATCCCATGCTGGGAACTAAAGATCCACTGCCCAGGGCTGCGTTTCCCAAAATCATTGTGAGCTAAGTTGTTCGTAGAGCCTTTGCCACCAATGGTCTCTCCGATCAACTTAGCTCATGGTGCTTTTGGAAAACACACCCCTGGGCAGTGGATCTGTAGTTCCCAGCATGCTTTGCAAGGGACTGCATTAGGAGAGTAAATTTAGGGATTAAGTGTTATTTTATGTGTTTTACAGAAATTACAGTATTATTGGCAGCTACTTGCCAGTAACTTACTGTAGATTTAAATTGATGTCATTTACTGGCAACAGTTTGTTCAAAGTTAAATGAACATTAAACATTAACAAGTCTTTATCTTTACAGAATAAAACTAAAATAACAGCCTCATGCAAAGCATTCTGGGAACCAAAATCTGAAGGAAAATAACAGAACAAGGTTGATGAAGATTTCTGGTTCCCAGAATGCTTTGCATTAGGTTGTTATTTTATAGTTTTATTCTGTAAAGACAAAGACTTGTTAATGTTTAATGTTCATTTAACTTTGAGCAAACTGTTGCCAGTAAATAACATTGATTTAAATCTACAGTAAGTTACTGGCAAACAGCTGCAAAACTACAGCAAATTTTTTACAGTGCAGTAAAGGGAAAGATGTTGGTAGTTTATGTTAATGTTTAATGTTCAGTTATGTTGAACATTTAGGAGTTTCTGTTATTGAATGTTGTGGTTACCATTGTGGTGAAGAGTAAAGTGCTGTCAATTGCGATGTTCACTTTGATGCACTTTGAACTTATTGTATAAAATAAAGCCTATAATCACAATTTCTCATTGAAGCAAAATTTGCCAATCAGGAGGAGGTGCGCATGTGTCTGATGTGTCAATTTATGCTATATAAAACTGATTGAAGTAGGTTACAACAAGAAAATTAGAATTTGTAGGTAGAATCAGGTAGAAATACCTCCTTAAAGAAGCAACTGCACATGTTCACTTTTTACATTGTAAGCTATAATATATATAAATGAAACATTTGTAGGCAGACTTTCTACTTCACTGAATATCTCATATATTTTGAATGTTGATTTCTGTATTGATGCAAGCTTTAAAGTTACAGTTCAGAAAGAAAGATACACTTCATTGAACACACTGACCTTTCATGACACTAAATGCCAAATGATCTAAGATGTCACCATGGGAACCGGCTAAAAATAGCCTATGTTAGGCTTTTCAGCAAACATTAAATAATTAAGAAACACAAAATCATTCATGAAATACCAAGATTGTACAAAAATATTAAACTTAATAAGTTTAATAAGTTTGGAGTTTTAGAAAGAATTTGTAATTATTAATCTTTATAAAATAACAGGATTTAAATACATTATTATATAAAAAAAACAAAAACAAAAAAAAAACGTAACAGTATCCCCTAACCTCACATTTATGAGGGGAAAAGAAGCTTTGTCCTGAGAACACAGTTCATTAAACTCAGTTGTTTACCCAAAGCTACTGTATTATAAAAATGGGAGATTAGAATTTAAGTTGAAAGGACATAATTCACTTAAATGATTCTAAATTAAGATGGTAAACATATTATACCAATGCTAAACAAATCAAGCATTTGTTTGATTAGATCTTTGATTGAAAACCTTTTTGAAATATAGGCCTTGTGACAATTTCCCATTACAATGATATTGTTATAGGATTGAAATCATGCAAAGAGAAAAGATTAAACAAGTAGTTTCATTTTCCATTTCACTCAACTCATATTTCTTTTAAACAGATGACACGTATTATGCTTACAAACATTGGGTCTATATAATCATCAAACATATGATGCTCTGTTAAGCATTCTATATGATAATCTTTGTTACAGAAAGTGTTATTTGACATCAGTTACTGTAGATTAGTGAGGTTGTGAGATGCTCAAGGCAGCAGGAGTGTGTTAAACAGCTCATGATTCCCTCTGCAGGACACATGTGTGAGCTGCCTGTGTCAACACATACAGACTGTCAGGTGACATGTGACCTCAAACAGCTTCATCAAATGCACACTTAACCCTTTATGTGTCATGCTGAGAGCAATGAACATCCTATAATTAATAAATCATTGTCATTTTGTCAGATTCATGTGAGATTCATTATTGTTCCCAAATTATGTAAAACATCCTTGAACATAAATTGAAATATATTTTTTTACTTCATTATTTCATTTTTATTTCTTTGTTTTTTAGTAGATATTGTCACAAACTGTGTTTAATTTTAGCCTACTCTCCTGGACTTTTACTTTGTTATAGTTAGTTTCCTGTTTCCTTTGTTCTTAGTTTCCCCGCCAGTCATCAGTTCTCATTCAGTCGATCAACTCGGTACAACACATGAATATGAGATATCGTGCTCTTGCGCCATCTGCTGAAGACACCTTTATTCAGGCCTGAAAGGCCAATGACACATGATGACGTGGGAGGGGTCACCTGCCCACAGCATATAGCTGCAGTCGTATGCGTCATTCCCTTTGTTCTTCAGCTCTTCACCATGCTGCTAGAATGCCATCACGGCCTACTTGTTGTCCGAAAAAGATACTCACGGGCGCTGCCCAGTGTGTTTGGGGATTGTCCACACCAAGCTGGCTCTCTCTAACCCCGGAGCATACATTGCCGACAGCTTCGTTGCTCGACACTCGAGCAGTGTGTAGCGTTTGTTGAGCGGGTGCTCGATTGTGCAGTGGACAGGCACGGTACACTTCTGTCTTCAGGTGCTGTTCCGGATGTGGCTCTAGCCATTTTGAGGAAGCCTCAGGGATTTGGGGCGATCGTATGGAAGCCGAGGAGGTTGTGGGTGATTTCAACAATGTTCCTCTGATTTTGAGTGTTGGGAGAAATATTCGCTTGAGGCAGGTGAGGAATTCTCCAACGACAATTTTCAGGTGGGGCAGATCACGGCTTCCCCCTCACCCTCCGAGGCGACAGGTGGAAGTGAGATGATGGAGGATCCCTTCATTGAGCTATATCGGAGAGCGGCAGCAAAGTTGTCGGAGGAGTGGCCTGCCCCTTCCCCGATTCAGAAAAGCTTGTGCTTCAGCGGGTTCTATTTGTCTCCTCTATTTGGCTTGCACAGCTAGAGCTTTGAGCAATATGTCCTTGCTGTAGACTTATCAGGCCATTTGTTTGGGCAAGCTGAGCGAGGCCGTGTTGGGGGAAGATCGTGTGACGAGCTCATGGGGAAAGTACGATCCATGGCTAATTACATACTGTGTGCAACACATTGCGCGTTGGTATCTTTAGGTATCTTTACCTTCATGCAATGACAAGTACAGTGTTGGCTCAGCGCCATCTATGGTTGACTTTGGCAAACTTGCCTGAACGAGATTGGAACCGCACCGATCTCCCTGAATCTCTGAGGGGTTCAGTGCTGGCTGGCTGGCTGCAGCAACAGCACCGAGACCCAGCGCTGGGAGGCTGGGCGAGCGCACACACAGCCTATACAGCAGGCAGGGTCGGGAAAGAAGGGCCTTCCCCCGGTGAAGGGAACATTTTTCTCCGCATGAAAGAAGGGGCATTCAAATTCCTAGCTCGCAGATTAGGGAGGAACATCTGTCCAGAGCCAGCCGCTTTCTTCGGTGATGCCGGGGATCCTCACTGTCAGCCTCAAGCGGTGGCACGCATGCGCACCAACACTGTGGGTTCTTCGCACAATTCAGTGCGGCTATCGTCTGCAGTTCCTTTCGTGCCCTGTTTCGGCGGGGTAATTATGACATCAGTATCGGAAGACGTTTCCTCAGTTTTAAGAGAAGAAATTTGTTTTCTTCTCAGCAAAGGGGCAGGTGGTTCCACAAGGGAAGATGGAGGAAGGGTTTTACAGCCGTTACTTCCTACTCCCAAAGAAGCGGGGGCTTGTGCCCAATTCTGGATTTACGGCAGTTTAACAAGAAACTCCGATGTTAGAAGTGTGTGTTTGAGCTCTGGTTCCCTGGGGATCTCGGGTCTGTTGACAGAGGGAATTCCCCTAGCCAGAGTTACGTCATGTATAGTGGTGACGACAGATGCGTCACTACATGGACTCTGTGCTAGGGTAGATCTGTAAGGAGAGAATGGTGGACAGCACTGAAAGAGCATCATATAATGCGTCTGAACGCGATATGTACAACAAAAATCATGTCAGGGGTATAAAGTGCACTCTCATTCGAGCTGTCCGCTCTGTCAAACCTCATGATTGACTCGGGGGAAGACAGGAGACGCAGTTGGTTCGTCTGACCAACTTTTTGTGTGTTTACCCAACCCAGTTCGTGGAAAACCGCTGTCTAAACAGCGTCTTTCGCATTGGATCGTGGAGGTGATATCAATTGCATACAAAAGTAGAGAGCTAGTTCTGCCGGCAGGGGTACGGGCGCATTCCACAAGAGGCATGGCAACGTCATGGCCGTTGTTTAGAGGGGTGTCTATGGAGGACATTTTTTTTTCGGTTTTACCGACTAGATGTCACAGTTTTGACAGTGGCTCACTCCGTGCTTACAGCAGGGGCTTTAAGCCAGGGGCCGTTGCTCCCTTGAAAAGGAAAAGGGGTATGTGGTGGTGCTGGTCCCTTACGTCTAGTTCAGTGACTTGCGGGGCGTGAATATATGTCCCATAGTCGTGTGTTGTACCGAGTTGACCGACTGAATGGGAAAGTTGTGTTATGCATATAACTACTGTATCCAGAAGGAGGGAAACAAGGTACAACACCTCTGGGCCACATGCAGTCGGAGGCTCGGAGCTGGACTGAACAAAGGGAATGACGCATACGACTGCAGCTATATGCTGTGGGCAGATGACCCCACCCATGTCGTCATGCGTCAATTAGTGAGGGGAAGTTCAGATCATTTTACTGACTCTCTCGTTCGATCTCGTTCATCAAAATGAACGAACTTTTATTCGAGTCATTTTGTTAATTTAAGTGGCTTTAAATGTTATTCTTTTAACAGCCAAATTCCCCGAAAACATCCACCTGCGCAATCTCGATAATATTTTGAATTAAGAAATCATTATTATGCAGTCAAAGATAATTTACAGGGAACAAACAATTTAATTTACCTTCTGAGTCTTTGGTTCATTAGGAAGTATACAAGGATATACCTCCTTATATACCCACGAGGTGGGGCGGAGTTACGCTATGCAAATTCCGCAGACCCAAGGCATTTCATTGCCATTGGCTCGTTTTCGAATTCTTGAAGGTGATAGGCTTTCTAAGCGAAACCCCATTCGTCGTCACGACGTAACTCGTAGTGACCACGAAAGGGAATGTTTGTTACCATATCTTGGGCCCCATTGACTACCATAGAATTTTCCTACTATTCCTACATCAACTGTTTGGTTACCCCTATTCTTCAAAAAAAAATATTTTGTGTTCAGCAAAAGAAAGAAATTCATACAGGTTTGGAACAACTTGATGGTGTGTAAATGATGACAGAATTTGCATTTTTTGGGTGAACTATCCCTTTAAATAGTGGTGGGCAGATCGAGGCTTCGTGAAGCAATGAAACAGTTGAACCAAATGGGCCATATTGTTTCGAGGGTTCGAATGAATCCGACACCCGTCTCAATGGTGACACCTAGTGGCCACTTGCAGGTGTTGATCTAATACAACCTTGACTAGCCATTAAAAAAATGTGTTGTTTTTTTATTATTGTATTTTTCTAATATGTGAAGCTTGTAACCTGTTGGCTCCTCACTGTGCATACTGTTATTTTGGTCCTGCAAAATGAATATTAATAAAAGAAATCAAGCCACAATGTCTCACTTTTTTAGAGATTTTTATTTAAAAATATTAATTTCTCTGCTGTGGAAGGACTTAGCCTAGTTCTTTTTTTACAGATAATTTCTCCAGCCTTTGAAAAAATCCTCTCACAAGGGACTCTTGTTGCTGACGTGCAAATATATATTTTTAGCTAGGACATACAAATGAGGAAAGATTACTGCTCTCTTTTTCCAGTAAGTTAGTGGATCATGAGTTCTGGGCAAATACGCAAATTTCAAATTCTCCTCAAATGGCGCATCTTGGATGATGTATTGTTGCAGTAGGCTAGCAGCCGATCACAATACACACATCTCACTTTATTTGGGGTTTCTAAACGGAAATGCTCCCACACCACAGATGTATGGCATCTCTTCTGGGGAGCCTCCATTTTATCTATCTATCCAAATCTATCTATCTATGTATATCTATCTATATGAATCTAGATATGTACCTAGATATGTATCTAGATATAATCTATGTATCTGTATCTATCTATCTATCTATCTATCTATCTATCTATCTATCTATCTATCTATCTATCTATCTATAATCTATCTATGTATATAATCTATCTATTAATCTAGCTGTCTATATATATTTATATCTATGTATCTATTAATTTGTCACTATATGTATACTCTGTCTGTGTCTAGCCTATCAGTCAATGTGTTGTGTAAATTTAAATGTAAGCCTAAATAGCCTATAACTAATCAAATCGCACTATGTCACTATATCACCAAAAATCCGCTATCTCAAAATCAAACTCCTCTCACAAAAACCCACGAGGTCATATGCGATGATTTCACTTTTATACAGATGCGCGATTGTGTGGTCTGTTCCCGACCCTGTCAGTCAAACGCTGATTCGGCGGACCACACCTGATGAAACACTTAGTGAAACATTTCGAGGCTTCGTTTGGCCATAGTCACGTGACATTTTGAATCTCGCTTCGGATCAGATCATAATACTGTACAGATTATTATCATCATGTATCAGGCAATAGCAAAGCTAGTACTTAGACCCTTACCTGCATGTGTTATGTGTGTCAGCCATTAGGAGACAGTTTAAAAAGGACGTGCAGTTAGGTGGTAGCCTATGCACTATTTTAAAGTAAACAATAAACTAGTTGAGACCAGGCTAACAGGGCATCCCATGTGGAGACATGACATGTGCTACCCCTAAACCCACGGCGAAATATCTCTGTGGAAACCCGCCTTTTCCGTCGTTTGTCTAGCTCTTTGTAATCGTCTAATCTAGCTGAAAAGAATGATATATTGTTTATGGGTTTTAGTTGAGTTTTCAGGGGCCCTGGAGCATTAAGACTACTGCAACATTTTTGACTTTGCTTGAGCTCCATCCCCGCGAAATTGCAGGTCACTTGCCCAGCTAGAGTGCACCCTCTCTGGGTTGGGTCACTGCTCTTAAGGCCCTGGAGGTTTTTTTTTTTTTTTTTTAAGAGCTTGGTTTAGGAGTAATTAAAATTGATTATGCACAGTTTATCCACATATCATAAGCTTTACAGGCACTTGCAATATGTTCCTTTTTATCCAGTTTTTTTTTCCAGTTTAAAAATATGAATGAAATTTATATTTTTTTTTATCCAGTTTTTATCAGAATATGAGTGCCTTTTTTGTTTTAATTTTAATTAACATTAATAACTGAAAACAGCTAGGTGATACAAACAGGCCATGCATAGAGAGACATAGGCCTATACATGCAATATTTATTATTTGTGCTGACATCATTGCATGTATTTACCTTTGCTTGTTAATAAAAATGCAATTTACCTTAACCTATAATCATTTCATTTTTTTTTTTATTAGTATTAGTTCTTTGTTTAAGTGCGTTGGGTGATCTGATGTGGAGTGTTGCTCTTGTTGGTGTATATTAAGCCAACGTGCAAACTATCGCAAATCAAAGTGAAAGTTAAAAGTAAAGAAACGAAATGATCTTACCAGGGCTGTTACTGCTCTCTCTTATTGCTGTCTTTGATTTTGAAATTTTAGCTGATGATCAATAAAATGCAGCTCACATCTGTTGCTTTCGGTGACGTGCACTCCATTAAATCTGCATATAGCGCGGGAATTGAAGATCGGATTTAAATCCGTTTCGCAAAAACACATTTATGTGACCAGGTGTAAATGGAATCGTTTTGATAAATCAGATAGCTATCCGATCTGAGAAAACGCATGAAGTGGCCAGGTGTAAACAGCCCCTATGTCATCACACTGGGAACATGCCATTTACCTATAGATAGTGTTTCAGATTTCACAGAATGAAAACATCCTGTAAAAAAATCCATATCTTAACCATTTTTTACCTTCTTTTAAAAAAAATGTCTCTCATATTTAGGTTAATATAATATTAATTTGGCTTTTTACAACATAATTCCAACATAAAACTATATTAGCTATAATGTGAAAGTAGAATTTTCACTTAAAAAACTAAAACGTCAGTGTTTCATTTAGTTGACTTACTATAAATAAAGAAAACTACAAAAAGACCTTAATGGTTGTAGTGCTATGTCCAGTGTTACTTTTAAAAGTTATGCATTACAATATTGTGTTACTCCCTAAAAAAGTAACTAATTGCGTTACTTAGTTACTTTTATCGAAAGTAATGCGTTAAGTTACTTTTGTACTACTTTTTTCTCACCTGAGCCTACTTGTTTTTAAATAACAACAAAACAAGTGCAGAACACGAAATCCAGGAGGAGGAGTTGGATCCAGATCCAACTCCTCCCACCTTACATATACCTAAACCATTTTTTACAGTCTATGACCTAAACCTACCCATCTCCACCCCCTGATCCATAAACCCACCCCTAAACCTACCAATCTCCACCCCTTATATCTGGATCCAACTCCGCCCCCTGGATCTCATGTACTGCAGTGAGGTGCTACTGTCTATTTTTGGAAAATGTAAAGGCCAAAAGTGAAATGAATAAGCCTCATGCTGAAGGAAATGCAAATTCTGTACCGTAGAGGGCGCAGCTCAAACAAACCTGACAGCTGTGCTGACATTCTGGATTACAGAAGAATAAGACACAGGAGAAGAAAGACTCTTAATTCAGCAAAGAAAGAGACACAAATGTGATGTTTGTCTAAAGTCATTTTAGCTGGTTGAATTGGATTGTCAAAGCTTATCAGCAAATACATTGGTAATAAAGTGAGATTAAATACATAAAGTACATTTGTATTATTTAACACATTTAATGGTTACACTTTTTTGATGGTCCCTTTTACACATTCTGTTGACTATAATATTTTCTATTAAGACACTCTACTAATACTCTAATGAGAGTGAGTTGACACATAGGTGCAACGTCACATAGTCAACAAAATGTTCAAAGAGGACCATCAAAATAAAGTGTTACCTATTTCATTATTGTAGGTTTGCGTAATATTCTAATAGTCTAGAACTACTATAACTCATGTTAATACGTTACCCTCAACACTGGTTATGTCTTTACTAAAATACATGCAATGCTATGCATGTTATGCATCGCATTTTCTGTTATGAACTAAGACAGCAGGAAAAATTGATTAAAACCACTGATCTATATAATGACATTATAGATATACATCTATATAATGACAATGTCATATAGATCAGTGATTAAAACCCACAATAGTTTCTGCAGTCAGTAAAGCTTGCTGTGACTCTGGTGTCAAGCGAAAATACTATTTTACCTAAGGGTTTCTTTTAATTGTTTTTTTCTGGGAAGGGTTATTTACTGTAAGAAAAAATTAACAAACAGTTTGAAACCATGATTTTTTTTTTGATTAGATCAATATAAAAATGCACTTTAAATTAATGGTACAGTAGTTTCAAGTCTGTCAGTGTAGTCTCAATGTCTTTCTACCGTATAGGATACTTTTTTATTTCACCTCTGTGAAACAGTGTGTAGGTATTACACCAGGTTTGTGGGTACTGTGTCTAATTCACAAGAGAGGTTCTGTTTTCACCCACCATAATCATGTCAATATCTTATTTTCACACACTAAAGCAGATTTTCACAGTTTTCAGAGCAGTAATGTTTCGTTTATGTGTCTTTAAGATGCTTTCAGTTGTCATTGGCACATTTATAATATTTATTTACTGATCAAGGCATGACCTCAGATTGATTTCACTTTGTATGTCTTGATATGGCACTGTGCCTATTTGTGAAAGTGGGACAGAGTTCAGTCGACTCTTCTCTGTGAGTCGGAAAACAACAGGCTCTTTGTTCTGATTCTTCATTAGCGCTGCTCCACATGTTCTGCACTACATCAGTCCCTCAGCCTGTGACACTCAGTATCCGCATCATTAGGACGATGAGGCTTTTCTTGTTGAAGTAATGCAGGTTCTAATTATTATCATTACATTCAAGCTGAGCAATGATGCAGCGTTGATAAAACAAAACAAAGTCTTTTCTTTCTTCATTCAGTATTTTAGGATAAAAGATGACACAAAGATTCACAAAGAGGACTGTGTCTACACAATTATTTTTATAAATAAATATATTATATAAATAATTGTAAGAAAAGATTGCATATATATGTGTTTAAATAAAGATTTTTGTTTGTGTTTATTTTTAGTGTCCTGTAGAGGTCACTGATGTCTTCTCTCTAGAAGGGTGGACAGAGATTTGAGAGAAATTGATTATGTTCGTCGTTCTACAAGACACATCATACTGAATTAAAAAGAAATGCTTTCATTTGCAAGTCATTTTTACATCCGTACCTATCAAACCTGCAAGTGTTAGT
The DNA here is from genome assembly GCF_965113295.1 of Leuciscus leuciscus. Taxonomy (NCBI): domain Eukaryota; kingdom Metazoa; phylum Chordata; class Actinopteri; order Cypriniformes; family Leuciscidae; genus Leuciscus; species Leuciscus leuciscus. Next base: position 12,052,279 of record NC_138734.1, on the reverse strand, counting down.
GAGCAAGCTTCAAGTTGATGGAAAAAGGGGAAAATGTACCTTAAATGTCAGATTTGTATTGGCAAATATCTTGGTGTCAGTTATTCCAATGACAAAACATTCATTCATACATCTGTAAAAATACTGTACTTATACCATGCAACTTGTTATAACTGCCTTAATGAGATCATTGGTTCTGCTACATGAATACATGAAGTTAGCTAACTGCATTTTTTATTTTTTATTTTTATTATCTTAGAACTGTACATTTCTGACATACTGACATTTTGGACATAGTCACCTCTCATAACAAATTACTCTAAAATGTAATGTAGACACATGCATTTTCTGTAAGGCTGCTTTAAAACGATGCATTGTGAAAAGTGCTATACAAATAAATGTGAATTTAATTTAATTTAATTTTACTTTTTAGAATATTTAAATTTAACACGTGTTTTTCCATTATCCATCGTGAATTACAGTCATGCCATTAGTGCAGCTTCAAATGTAATAATGTTACCAACACAATTAATGTAATGAGACTCTTATTTTGACATGTTGTCTTAATGTATTCTTTTAGACGGAAGTGTTTTTCAGTATCTAGAGTAAAGTTCACGGACAGTATTCGACCTGTCAAAAAAATTTATCTACAGCGTTTTAGTCGATCACCTGCACTTCAGTATGTTTGCACTTAAGACACTACGCAGTTTTTCTCCTGCGACTAAAAATGTTTATCTGCAAGGTAAACAGGCTTTTGCCGTGACTATGTCTAGGTGAGTCATTTTCTTTATTGTTTTCATCAACAGTTTCTCCCATATATATTTTTACTTCTAAACAAAACCGTAATAATTAATTATTATTAAAATAGGTAATAATAGGTAAAAATAGGTGTTGTAACTATAACTTTATTGTAAAAAAAAAAAAAAATTAAGCTTAAATCAGTAAAGTACCTCTAAAACAATACATTTATTGTCTTGTAAAATATAGTATAATCTTTATTTTATATGGTAAGTCAACATAGTTGACCAAATAACAGGTTTTAACTCTAGCAATTTTATATATTTTTCTCCCCTATTAAAATTACTAATCTTCTACAGTTCAGAAAATAATCTTTACCGATCAATTTTCCCCTAAATTATGTATTTGCAGTAGCAGATACTTTTCAATATTACTTGTGGCACCATTTTCATCAGACATGTTGAATTTATGTTATCATAAAGTGGATAGCTTTCAATAAAATGATGGAAAGGGGTCAAAAGTAAACCACCTCATGGTGGTTTGGTTGTAACGTCACATCCTGAGTTGTTAGAAATAGCTTTTTTCAAACAAAACGGGTTAATCAGAGTGTTAATACGTGCATTTTCAAATGGCACTGGTGTTTCCTATGTGTTTTTCACAGTGAAATTAGAATGCAAATAAATAGAAAGTTTTGAGCAATATTACACTCACAAAAAAGTACCAAAAGTAGTATTATCATGCTTTTCTGTATATGGACTGTTGTTTTTGTTAAAGTACCTTGGAGTGCCACATAAATGCAATGGTGTGCGAATATATTTCTAATATTAAAAGAACTATAGCCAAGTCTATTTTAAGGTGTTCATTTGATTCCCAGAATGCAGCATGCGGAGCTCCAGCATGGGGAAACAGCAGCACCTTTTCGACCTGAAACATCCATGGCCAAGACCCTGATGGACATCGGCACCAGACGGATCTTCTCTGAGGAACACGACCTGTTCCGTCAGAATGTGCGGCGCTTCTTTCAAGAGGAAGTTGTTCCATATCACACTCAGTAAGTCACCAGTTTGTCTTTCTCGAACCATCTCATCCTGATTGTGAGATGTAATAGATACAGGATGTAAATGTGGTACAGTCTTAAATGTATGCGCATGTGCTTGCTTATACTGTAGGTGGGAGAAGGCTGGTGAGGTCAGCAGAGAGGTTTGGGAAAAGGCTGGAGAACACGGATTGCTGGGAATATATACACCTGAGGAGCATGGAGGAATCGGAGGAGACCTCCTGTCGGCTAATATCGTGTGGGAGGAGCAGTGAGTAACCCTGCCCTCACCTGTCTGTCACAGTAACTCCTCCCCTACCTGTCTGACCCTACAGTAGATTGGGAAAAATTCTTCATTTTAAAATGTGTAAACAGTCGTTATATGGACCCTAATAATCTGTTTGTAATCAGACTAGTAGCCCAGTCCGAATAAAACAAGTCACATTTAACCACGTCAATCGGAATGAACTGGCCAAATCCGATTTGAATTTCATTAGGGTTGTAAGGTGTATGTTTAAACCTTTTCAATAGGACATGTAAACACTTGATTGGATTGAAAACCAAAACTGGAAAGTTCTGCACATGTGCAATGACATAGAAATGGTATAATGATGTATGATGCACAGAACGAGCTCCCATGCTGGAGCTCCGCATGCTGCATTCTGGGAATCCAATGAACACCTTAAAATAGACTTGGCTATAGTTCTTTACATTTTTGAATATAGTGTCATAAATGTCTTTCTAAAATTCTCCTTCCTTCCACTTATCATCTGTGAAGTGCTGCAGGACAACGTTCTCTCATCCACAGATGCCTTGTTTTGGGCACGGGAAGGGACATTTTTACTGCTTGATAATAAATATAAAATAATTACCACAGTCATCAATACAAATTTAAATTTTGCCACCACAAAACAAAACAAACGCCACAAAATGTCCTACATATTATATTCCGGAAACTTAAAATAGTAATGAAAGGAAATGTAATAGTTAGGGATATGGACATATGGGAATAGGAATATTGAATAATAGATGCTGACATAAATGAAAGTTAATTTATTAAATATCATTCTTCTAAATCTATATTAAAATATTTGTACAGGTGACATTTCCAAGCATTGATTATTGTTATGAATATCATATAATGTTTCTTGAAATGCATGTAATCTGCAGGATATATTTTTGGGTAAAAAAATAGGCCTACACTTAAATAAATTATATGATTTATACTTACAGCAGTCATATGTTATGTTTTTTATGATTCCATTGTAATTCTACTTTCTTTAAAGTAAAACTTGAATTGCAATTCTGTGTCCTTCGTGCTGCCTCAATTCAAATTCAGGACTGGAATTTTTTAAATGCAATTCGCTTCTGAATGGTGCACCACCTTGATTGCATTGAGTTCAGTTTACCCCTTGACTTAGTGTGTCTGTGTGTGTTGTAATGTAGCAGGTGTTCTGGCTCTGTTTGTGTTGTAGAATGTACTGTAACTGCAGTGGTCCTGGGTTCTCTCTCCACTCTGAGATTGTAATGCCTTATATCAGTCACTATGGCTCTAAGGCTCAGATCGAGCGCTATATTCCACAGATGACTGCTGGGAAATGCATCGGGGCCATCGCTATGACAGAACCTGGAGCCGGCAGGTGGGATTCAGTGCAGGCATGACATTAAAGAATAAATGGCACTTTAGTTCCTCGGATGGGTGAACAAATGAACTTGACTTTTAAAGATACAAAGTCATATTGTGATATATTCTTTAGTTCACTGAGTCGTCCCGGTTCACGTCTTCTATTTTCTCTATGAAGTGACCTTCAAGGAGTGAAGACGTTTGCAAAAAAAGATGGAACCGACTGGATTCTTAATGGAAGCAAGGTATGAACAATGGCAAGTGATGCAAAGATTTGATCAATCAATCAATCAATCAATCAATCAATCAATCAATCAATCAATCAATCAATCAATCAATCAAGCAATCAAGCAATCTTAATTTATATAGCACCTTTCAAACTAATCCAATGCAAGTGATTGACAAGTGTAATCAAATGATTGACACAAAATACAAGCAATTAAAATAATACAACAATAGTTTATAATAAAATATTTAAATGTTAGAATAGAATAAAAAAAAATAATGATCAACAATCAAATGTTTATAAAGCAAACTAGAATCGAAATACAGTACCTGTCAAAAGTTTGGAAACATTCATTTTTTTAAGTTTTAAAAAAGAAGAATCTTATGCTCGCCAAGGCTGCATTTATTTGAACAAAAATACAGTAAAAACAGTAATATTAGATAGATTTTGAGAACTGTTGTGCTGCTTAACATTTTTGTGGAAATGGTGATACTTTTTCAGGATTCTTTGATCAATAGAAAGTTCAATGAACATATTAAATTTATTTATGACAATTTTTTACGCATTTTTTACATATAAATACCCCCCCCCCCCCCCCCCCCCCCCCCGATCTAGCCAGTCCCTCCAGCCGCTATGAAGGCGGGGTTCTACAGCGCCTACTTCACTGTACCCAAGAAAAGCGGTGGGTAATGGCCAATCTTGGACCTGTGAGTTCTGAACCGGCCCTTCATAGGTTACGGTTCTGAATGTCTCGATTCTCCCTCGACACAGGCCGTTCCTTCGCTTTGCGTTCGAGCATATCAGTACAAAGTCCTCTTGTGACTTTGTTCTCTCGTGAGTTCCCTTGGGGCTGTCCCTGTCTCCTTGAGTCTTCACAAAAGTCGCGGAGGGGGCCCGTGTTCCCCTGGGAGAACGCGGCGTTCGCATCCTAAATTATCTCGACGACTGGTTTATACTGGCCCAGTCATGTGAGCAGTTGTGCGAACACAGGCACATGGTGCAACCTCAGCCAGTTGGGACTTCGTGTCAACTGGAGAAAGGGCAAATTCTCCCCTGTGCAGAGGATCTCTTTTCTCGGTATGGAGCTGGACTCACAGAGGAACATGTTTGGTCAATGTTGATCTGCTTGAATTGATTCAAAGGCAGGACAGCGGCCCTGACGTTATTTCAGAGGTTCCTAGGGCATATGGCAGCCGCAGTAACACTGTTCGGTTTGCTTCATATGAGGCATGCTATTGTATCCATGGATTCCTCTACCACTGGCTGGGGAGCCACGTACAACGGGCATGCAGTCTCAGGGATTTGGACGGGTCCCTAACCGCATTTGCACATCAACTGCCTCAAGTTGCTAGCAGTACGTCTTGCACTGGGCCGCCTAAAAGGGCCGCTACAGGGCAAACGCGTATTGGTCATTGGACATTAACCGGCAAGGTGGTATACGCTCCCGTCGCATGTCGCAACTCGCCCGCCATCTCCTCCTATAGAGTCAGAAGCATCTGAGGTCGCCATTCACATTCCGGCCGTGATCAATCGTGCAGCCTACAAGCTCTCACGACAGCCTGTGCTTCCGGTAGAGTGGAGACTCCATCCCAGGCTGGTCCAGCTGATCTGGAGACGTTTCGGAGTTTGCCTCTCCAGAAACGTCTCATTGCCAGCTGTTTTACTCCCTGACCGAGGGGACACTAGGCACGGATGCACTGGCACACAGCTTCGCAGGTATGCGTTCCCCCCAGTGAGCCTTCTCGCAAAGACACTGTGCAAAGTCAGGGAGGACGAGGAGCAGGTCTTGTTAGTGGCACCCTATTTGCCAAATCGGGTTCCCAGAACTCTCACTCCTCGCGGCAGCCCCTCCGTGGCGCATTCCTCTGAGGAGGACCTGTTTTCCTGCGCGGCCGGGTCTCCAGCTCGGCTCCTCAGCGAAAACCTGAATATTCGATGCACCTGCTGCTCATTTATATGCAAATCTCGCATGTGCATTGGCTCGTTTAGTTACACTCGAAGTAGATTGGTCTCTCTTGCGAGATTCCAAATTCGTTGGTTCACTTCCGATTCAACGTCTCCGTTCCTTCTTCAGGGAACGGGGGTTATATAAGTAACCGAGACGTTCTTCCACAACTAAGAACTGCACAACATTTGAAACTTAGATGACATCTAAATCTACTAATAGTAAACTGTAGTAAACCTACTACATGTGCCAGTGGGTGGCCAAAAGGGGTGATGACGAAATGGGCATTGATCTGTCTATGCAGGCTGATGTTCTGTCTTGGGCTGATGTTTTCATCTCTGTTACATAAGAAAGAAGAGGAATTACAAAACAAGTTGTTTTGGCAGTTTGATTTCAATAAAAACTGTTCATAGACTACGCAAAAGTTTTGAGTTCTCTTGTATTTAAATTTTTAGGTGAACTACTGCTTTTGTATATTTTATTAAGTATTATGTTAAGTTGAGAGAGTGCAGAGTGACTCTTTTGCAGATTAGTTGGTAGGCTGTTATGAATATTCTTGAATTTTCCATCAGGTTTTGTCTTCTATTTCTGTCACTTTTTTTCAGGTGTTCATCACAAATGGCTGGATGAGTGATGTAGTGATTGTAGTTGCCGTGACTAACCGTGAAGCGAAGACAGCAGCTCATGGAATCAGTCTGTTCCTGGTTGATGGTGGCACTAAGGGCTTCCAAAAGGGCCGCAAGCTGGAGAAGCTCGGGCTCAAAGCTCAGGTGCCTCCTGAATCCTTTTTATATAAATAAGAACTGTTTTAAATGCATATGATTTGCTATCTTGTTTAAGAGTGAATAGAATTTATTGAAACATTATAGAGGTCTGGTTATAAATATATTGGGTGTTTGTTTCTGTGCAGGATACAGCCGAGCTGTTTTTTGAGGATGTGCGTTTGCCCGCTGAAGCTTTGTTGGGTCAGGTCAATAAAGGATTTTACTATCTGATGAATGAGCTGCCACAGGTATAACAGTGAGAGCACAAATCTTCTACTTTCTAGCTCTGAAGGAAACTGACTGCCTTCAGAAGTTTAAATTATATTTTTGTTTCTTCCGACCTCTGTATAATGCATAATACTGTAAGTCGTGTTTATAAGCTCTGTGTGCTTTTGTAGAAGAATTTAAATAGTATTGAGTATTATTTGCATTATTAGAGTTGATCTCCCTCTTCTTTTAACTTCAGCGCCCAACCAATTCCCCCTCACATATTGCATCCGTCTGTGATGATCTTTTTGTACATGGATTGCATTGTCAGTAGAATATATCAAAATATGAAAGGAATAAGATACTGCAAATTCGAACAGTTCTACAAATAGGCTGACACACCATTATGTAATAGGAATAGGGAGAGATTTCAGTAATTTTTTCCTTCTGTCATTTTTGCAGGAACGCCTTCTGATAGCAGCCATGGGCCTTGCCAGCTGTGAATTCATGTTTGAAGAGACAAGGAACTATGTAATGCAGCGGAAGGCATTTGGCAAGACCATCGCTGACCTGCAGGTAAATATTAAAAGGGTCTTCTTCCTCTTCTTTTTTTTTTTTTAATTACTGTATTTGAGGGAAGGGGAGCAGACAAGAAATGTCCATGTTATTAGTATTTAAACAATCATTATAATACTGTTTTATCTGTTAGAAACAAAGAGGCTTTTCTATTATGGCGCTTTTCCATTACCAGTACCAGCTCGACTCGACTCGACTAGTACCTGGTCGTCATAGCGACGCCGCAGGAAACTGCCGTGACTTAATCTTTTACGCGAGACGCGCGAGACACACCCGCTAACCACACACACAGGGACAATGGAGGAAATCGAGTGTATGCTGTTTTTGGATGTTTTTGTTTTTGTTTTTGCTGTTTTTTATTCAGGATACTCCGTCTGGCGCGTGCAATGATGACGCAGTGAATAGTGACGATTCTCTCTGACCAATCAGCAGTCTACCGTGTTTTCACGTCACATTTTAGTATCGCCTCAGCTCGCTTAGAACCTCGCCGGAGGTGGTACGAAAAAAAGTACCTGGAAGCAGGTACAGGTACAACTTTTACACAGTGGAAAAACCAAACAGAGGCGAGTCGAGTCAAGTCGAGGCGAGCCGAGGCGAGCTGGTACTGTGTAGTGGAAAAGCGCCATTAGTTGAGCATGAAGAGTATTTGTTTCGAAGTCTTTCTATTACACACTTTGCCCAATTTTGTGTTAGCTTTTCATCAAATACTGAAAATCTTTCTGTCAAGTATAAATAAGTAATATAAATAATAGATTTTATATATATATCTATATATATATATATATATATATATATATATATATATATGTGTGTGTGTATGTCAGAGCAGAAACCAAATCTGATGCTCTCTGTATGTTTTTACGTCGTCTCAGGCACTTAATGTAAATGGCGTGAAAGATCGAAAGATCTGAAAAAAACCCCCCATCAATTTACCTGGCCATAGAACCTTCCCTTTGAAGAAATCAGGACAGAAGTGTTTGAAAGTGGACAAAAGAGATGGATTAAAACACCAGATGTAAACGGGAATGTGTCTCCCTCGTCTACTTGTAATCCGATCAACCAAAACGCATCTTAATACCAGGTGGAAACAGGGCCTATTTACGTACTTCACATGTGAACTGAGATACAGCACTCTCGAGTCTAATATAGTTTTGACCCGTTCCATTCTTTTATATTAGCCTCATTGACAGATTCAAAAACAATCTGCTATGAAATATGCTGCATAAGCTATTAAGATTACACTGAAATGACCAGGGAAGAAACTTCAGGTGGATCTGCAGAGTTGCAGGTGCTACACATTACCAGCAAGAGCAAAAATCTGGTGAACTTTAACACACATTACTCTTATCATTAGTTATTCTGGTGATTAGTGTCTGCCCTACTTCCAGTTTATTATCTCATCTTCTTTGGGCAGACCGAGATTAAAAACACTAAAACACTTTATAGGCCTTATTGACATGTAAATGTGTATGGTTATAGGGTTTGATGACAGAAATCCAGCCATTTCAGTATGAGAGACTTTTTAGTTTAGTTAGTTTCAATTAATGATTTGTTAGACTCTAGGAATTGTTTGTATGGTACGATGTGACTATTTTCATAGTATTATCAGCTCTCTTATCTCAATAAAGGAAAATTTGATTCTTCATGGTATGACCCCTTTAAAAAACCCTTTCAGTTGTATTGAGTTTCTGTGCCAGATCCTCGTAATTAGTTTCCTCATTTGTTTACTCTGCTTTTAACCTCACGTAAGGTCACAGCCACACTCTCACTTTGTAACTGTATCCCTCCATCCTGCCGGCAGTTTTAGACAGATGGTCAGAGAAATTAAATAAGCTCCATTATGTTGTTCATTTGTGCATATGGATGAGTAGAATCAGTGAGGTCTAAATCAGGTTTGCACTAATAACAGCTCATCATCATCATCAAAACTATATGTGATTGTCTATCTGTCTTTCAGGTGGTGCAGCACAAACTGGCTGAGTTGAAGACGGACATCTGTGTTGGTCGAGCTTTCGTTGACAGTTGCCTTCAGCTCCACAGTGAGAAGAAGCTGGACTCTGGCACAGCATCCATGGCCAAATACTGGTGAGTCTCTTGTTGAGTAAACCTACTGAACACTTGTGTTTGGCACTTTTGAAACACTGCTTAACGAAGCTTCGTAAACTTTTGTACTCCCCAAGTAATGTTATTGCAGCAAATGAGGCTTTGTCACGTCATACTGTTTCATAATATTTCAAATGTTTTGCATTAGGGCGAAAGGGCGAAATTTGACAACGGCTTCAAGTTACTGATATGAAATCGCAGCATTGACCTTTAGAAAGCTGCCTGATTTGAAAGTGACTTCTGTGTCACAAAATAAACACAACAAAAACACAGCAGTGAGAAAACAGCAGTTAAGAAAGCATCTGATCTTAGCAATGTTGATATGTTTGCACCAGCTCTGCAATTTAACACACAGTGTCTCTTTCAATTGGAATTACAACTTTAATTTCTGCTATTAAGCAGCTCTCCAGTGTGTTTCATATTTTCATTCGCATCTGACCGCAACGGCCTGAACAGAAGTAAGCTAAGAAGTAGAGGTCGACCGATAGTGGATTTTACCGATAACGATAGCTAGGTTGGGCCATACTTGCTGATAACCGATTAATCAACCGATAGTTTTTCAAATTGATACTGGATAAAAACAAATATAACACTCCAAGTAAAACAGTGCTGAACTTTATTATAAAAATAATAAAACTGTATTGAACCATGAAAACATGCTAAATGAAATAAATATATAATATGAATAAATTTATTCATTTATTTATTTATGAAGTCAATAAAAGACATTCATTCAAACTGAAACAAAAAGTAATACTCTAAATAACAAATAAAACCAGTTACATTCAAAATGTAACTGTTAAACTGTTATTTTTCAAGCCAACTTAATGAATAAAAAAGAAAAAAAAATTTGATTGGTATAATATTTGAGCAATACAATTGCACCTTGATCATTCATGTTAGTTTGACACTTTTGCTTCTATTTTATAAACACTTGATGATTATCTAATCAAAATAACAAAACATGTATTAAAGTGATGACGAAAAAATAACCGAATTCGAATGCTTTTCTGATTTGTTTATATGTTTCTGTCGGCTGTATGAACATATCAGTTTGCTATCTTACGTCTCTAGCTTTAAATATGCAACTTCTCTGCATATTAAATGCATAAAAGTGACCAGCTGGATATAAACTAATGCAAATAGAGGTAACAATTGTGACATTAAACATTCGGGTCGGACTTACGTTTATTTTTGTCAGTGTTTTAACCGCTTTCGGTAGGCTACTACTAATGTTCGCGTCCTCTCAGCCTCGAAGGCAAACAAACATACTGGTGTGCTGTTCTTTCTCTACTAATGCAGCATTTAGTCAACAAATTAATCACTTTATAATGATATGACAAAATGTACAGTATACATAGGCTACCTTTTAGCTGTCGGTGCTTTAAACACGCATCTGATGTCAGCGCTCTCCACGCAGCGTGTGCTCTCAGTGCAGCACGCAGCATCACGTGTCGAAATAAACAACACAGGCATCAGCGATAGTTTTTATTACACCTCTAGAGGCCGCTCTTGTACTGCATGATGCCAGCAGACCCTTCTCAGCTCTCTCTTACTGTGTAATGAATGACAGCGCACGCTTCTCAGCGGCTCCAGCAACGGACGCAACCAGGAAAAACTATCGGTATGTATTTTTGCCGATAACGATAGTTCCACCAATCAACTATCGGTGCCGATTAATCGGCAAAACCGATGAATCGGTCGACCTCTACTAAGAAGGCGGTGCCTCTCAACCACACCCATTTATCCCGGAAATGATACTTTCATGAAAACATTTGCAATCGTTTTTTGAACGGTGCCAGTATGCATGTGGTGTTTCAAGCACTTTGAAACAGTGAATCATTTTGTAAAGAAATTGGGAGTTTCAAAAATGTTCACTTCTCCCATCACTACTGAACACTATAGTACTGTCAAAAGCTGATGTGTCATGATGGGCTGCACAATATTAGGGGAAAAAATGACATTGCAATAGTTTGTTTATCTACAATATATATTGCGATTATGAAAACAATTTCAACAGATGACTTGAATTGCTCTATTTGGAAAGAATGAATCATTCTTGAATGTGATTACGAGGATACTCGCTGAGACGGCTATTTTGACAATTTTGCGTGTGTCTTTTCAAGCACAAAAACACAGGAAAAAGAACTGAATTTGGTGTGTGCGCACAGTAAAGAGTGTGTGAGTTCTCTTTCGTGTGTTCTTACACTAAACTCGCTTGAATGTTAACTAACTGGACTTAAAAATGTGAAAATGATAAACTTCCACTATCGCTTTTTCTTAAAGGGGTCTATTATGCTTAGTATGTAATGTTGCTATTTGAGCATAAAACAGATCTGCAAGGTTACAAAGCTCACCCACCTCAAAGCTACAAATGACAAAAAAACATGCCACTCTTGTTCGCTAACATTTTCGGGATCTGAATCGGGCTCGAATTGGTTTGAAATAGATGCCATCCTTAATATTTACACTAGAGAAGAACTTGCGGTTATGAAAGAGCGGGACATTTCCCAAACACGTGCTAAGTGGTGCCAATGACAACACACTGGGCCAGCTAACCAATCACATTTCGTATTTCGGAAGAAGGGGCTTCATCGAAAACGACGTGTTTGAGACAAACTGGGGAGAGAGAGGCTGTAATAATGTAAAATATGTGAAAAATAATGCATTTTTTTTAACAATCAAGCATGAAAACAAATTCTAGTACAGCCCAAAAACAAAATCAGGACTTCATAAAAAGGCATAATAGGCACATTACATTGCAATTAATATGCAAATCACATGTATTCTGAACCGTGGGACCTGGTCCGTATTGATAACTGATCAACTACAATCCCTACTTACACTGTATTTGACATTGCAGATCCACGATAGTCACATTGCAGGATGTGCAATCGCGATACCGATGCTGAAACGATATATCGTGCAGCCCTAATTTGGGTTTGTTTCATGTTAAGATTGGTTTCATGTTAAATACTAATTGTGAATGTGTCTTTTTCCCTCCTCAGGGCGTCAGATTTGCAGAATAGAGTTGCCACTCAATGCCTGCAGCTTCACGGAGGATGGGGCTACATGTGGGAGTATCCAATAGCCAAGTGAGTAACAGTCACTGAGTAACATCAGCAGCGTCTACTTTGCCCTTGTAACCAGAATGCAATGTTTGTTCGATGACAGTGATTGCAAACAGTGGTTCAAAGGATAGTTTACCCACAAATGAAAATTCTGTCACCATGCATCCTCTTGTCGTTCCTAACCCAAATTAATTCCTTCTATTAAACACAAAAGAAAAAAATTGCAGCGACCCGAGTTTATACAGATTTTAGTATTTTCCAACCTGAAGGATGAATAATGTAAATTGCATTAATCCAAGGCAGAAAAAATGCTGCATTTTCAAATACATTACATGTGATGAACATTTCGTGTACATGATAAAAACAAGAGAAGTTATTGTAATTTAACTGTTCTGCAGTACAATAATATTATTGTAATTGTAATATATTTATTGATTTGTTTAATTTTATAATTGAAATCATAAAATAAAATGTAGTTGTAGTCATATTAAATGGGGAAAAATAGGTTTTCCTTTCATTCCTTTTTTTTTCCTTTTTTGTCTGATCATATGCCTAAAACTGCTCTTGTCCATTCATGGGGACTGGTGCTGTCAGTGACAAAAAAGAATAATAAAAGTGGTTTATTCTTATATATAACATGTGCACTATATTCTTACTCTTCAGCGGTCATTTGATAACTTTGTGTAAAAAAAATGTAAGTAGTTATTCACAAAAAAAAATAAAAATAAATTAGCAGCTTGATTGCAGAGCCCCTAAAGGGGACATGGTGATGGGAAAAATACGAGATGGGAGGAAAAAAAAATATGAGATGGTTTTGCATTCTCTAGCGAAAGTTTGCATTACCCCCGAGATTCTGTGGGGAACGCAAACATTGTGCGAACGAACGCAAAGTTTCTTGGGCTACGCAAAACATTTGCGAGAGAACACAAAAGCATCGACTTCTTATTTTTCCTACCATCCTATATTTGTCCCATCACCATGTCTTTTCAGGGGCTCCGTAGCTTGACAGCCCAAGTAGGGCTCACTACATTCTGCGGTCCCCGCCCCAACCCCGCCCACATACAGGTGTGATGTCAGAAGCCACGCCCGTGTCCAAATACGCCACCTTGTGACTCCCCATCCCCGTTCCACCCCGGAAACCCCATTTGTTGTATGTAGGTTTCCGATTGAAAGGGTTTTTAGGCGTACGGGTAGGTTTGCGGTCTGTCATAAAAAAGAGAAATATAAGAAGTAAATGAAAAAGAACTGGATGTGAGGGTTACATCTTCTCAATGATTCTTCCTGTTTCAAAGTTTATGAGGAAGCGTGATTTATTAAAATTTTTATTTGTTTATCCCCCAAACCAGAAATCCCGCCCTGCTGCTGATTTAAATGGTTAAGGTTACAGTGACGGGTAGGTTTAGGGATCAGTGTTTGGTGTAGGCAGTCAGTAATGTGATTTTGGGGGGGAAATCAAGCTAATGAGAAGGTGACGTATTTGGATAAGGGCGTGGCTTCTGATGTCACACTTGGATGTGGGCCGAGACGCTTCTCTGACAGCTTGAAATAGCATGTTCAGTTGATTTTCTAATATCCAGCAGAGGGCGTGTTTCTCTCAGCTCTGCACTGTCACACCATCTCACACTCTTTAAATGGGTTCATTTGAACTGTCAAAAAATGCTTTTGTGCATTGTGAAAACACTTTTAAATAGCCTTTCCATGGAAGCTACAGTTTGACTATGTAGTTATCAAGAGTGACTAATCAGAAATCAGACTAGTGTATATTTGTATATTTTGCTGGCAGCAGTTGTACCCTGTGTAGGTGTGAAATGCCTCTTTCAGAACCTCCCGGGATATTCATATATATATTTAAAAACCTGCTAGTGTTTAATAAAGGCGCAATTTTGAATATTCAATATAAATAGTTTTTAGATATTTAAATTGCATATCTCTCCCTAAGATGAAATGAAAAAAATCGGATCATTAAGAGTTTTTGCTTTTACTTTCATGACAATTAGGCACATTTTCTTCTTTTTGTTAGTGTACATTTCTGGTGTTTGTTAGTTTAAAGTAAGATAAATTATATATTATTTATATTGTGAAGTATTTGTAGAAATTTGCAGTATTCCTTATGTTGATTTACATTTTAGAAAGCATTGTATTATAGCTTTTTATTGTAATACATGTGTATTCAGGGTTATTGGGACACTTTTTGCTATTGAGATGACTATGAAAAAAGTGTCCCAATCAACCTGTATTCACCATACATGAGAATCATAATTAATAATTGCAAAATAAAAAAATGTCTTGATGAATTAGGGTAATTAGAATTTCCCCATTATAATAATGAAAGTTTTAGGGCGGAATGTGCTTGCCATGAAAATGTCACTATGTGAAATATCTTAATGGTCTTAAAAATAAGCTTCAATTAAAATAATGTATTTATGTTTTCCTTTGTTCTTGAGGTGAAATATGACCTGGAAATTCTTGAGATTCACCCAGCCAGACTTTGTCTTTTGACCCATACATAAAAGGCAGCAGAAAAGTTTTAATGACTGTCTCATGTTCTCTCTTTCAGGGCTTTTGCAGACTCCAGAGTTCAGCCCATCTATGGAGGAACCAACGAGATCATGAAAGAACTCATCTCACGCAACATTGTTAGCAAAAAATAAATATAGGAAAAATGAACAAGGTGAGAGTTTGATTTGGTGCCTCTAATGTCTCCTATGTCTGTAGTAGGAGCTTCATGGATTGTTGATTATAAAAAAAGATCTCAGATGAGTGATTTAACACATAGTGTTATGTAAATGTTAATGTCATGTGACAGACTGTTGATATCAAATGGTGTCCCCAGAGAGAATGTCTCTTCTGTTTGTGACTTTATGCTGTATGTATAGATCATTTAAGAAACATTTGCCTTCAGGTGAACAATTTGCACCACTTAAGAACAGTAAAACTGTTTTTTAGTTGTAAAGTTCAGATATTTTGAAGAGATTTGATTGTTCGATATGTGAATAACATCTCTTTTGTACTACTTAATCTTTATAAAGACATTTCTAAAGATGACTCTTCTGTTCTTTTATCCCACAATGTGATTCTCTTTTTTTTTTTTCAAAGACACCTTCAGGAAACTAAAAACAGTGAATTTTAATCATGCACTGTTATGATTCGTGTAAACAAAGAGAGTCAGTGTAAGTGTGTGTGTTTTATGAGTCTCTGGCTGGCTGGCTTGTTCAAAGTGAGTCATGGAGCAGAGGTGGGTGGTCTGTGAGAGTTAGTTGGTGGGTGTTATAAAGAGATTTAAAACCAGAGTGTTCAACTCTTTCTCCATCCCGCCCTCTTTCTGTCATGGGTATAATTATAGATCAGTTTTCCTTTTATTCAAAGATATTCAAATATAGAGACATGCTATGGAATTTCAGAGCAACTATAGATTAGACAGAGGAGAGAAAATCGACTTTCAAAAGCAAGTTTGACTGCCGGTCAGACGATCAAAGTCATGATTCTCTAACAAATCGTTCTATTGAAGCGATCATTTTTAATGATTCGATTGAACTCCTTGGTAAAGCATTTGTACCCTATTTTCTGTGAATGTGCAAGACTTCCGATTCATTAGCTGCTATCGGTAAATGACTAAGAATAACAAAGTGCAGTAAACAGTAAAACTATTTGCTCTACAAACTAGTGTGATTATGATTGTATGATAATAAATGATAATAATATGATATCAAATAGGCCTACCAGTCTGCAATATCAAGCAGCATTGACAAAATCCAGATTGACAAAATCAAGTCCCGCCTTAGGCTATATTTTTTCTTGTTTAAAAGCCTCGGCTATATATGGAAGCTTGTTGTCCGCAACGGAATGAACAATACAAAAGGTAAATGTGTCTTTTAATCTCACAATTCTGACTTTTTTCACAATTACGAGTTTACATCCCGCAATTCTGAGAATTGCAAGTAAAAAAAAACCCACAATTGCAAGATATAAATTTGCAATTGCGAGAAAAAAGTCAGAATTGCAGACTCAAAATTCAGACTTTTATTAGAGAAAGAAGTCATCTCACAATTTTGACATTTTCTCGCAATTGTGAGTTTGTATCTCGCAATTTGAAACTTTATAACTCGTAATTGCAAGTTTATATGTCACAATTACCTACCAGTTACTTAAAAATTACTAATTAGTAATTACCAGCTACTTAAAAATTCCTTTACATTTTTTTTATTCAGTAGCAGAAACAAGCTTCTATAGCCATACTGTAGGCCTACGTCACTATGTAGGGAAGAAAAAAACTATTGCAACTTCCGTTTCATGACGAGTTGGATAAGGGAGATCTATCTTATTAGAAGAACATTTTTTAAAAATAAAAATTTAAAGGTCGGTACTCAAACTATAACCAAAGCGACATTTAAGACAATCTTTTCTTCAAGCATGCTGTAAAATCTTCTTAGCAAAATTAAAGTGACATACTAACACAAACTAACATATTTGTGCAAGAAAATATAAAACACTAGCTAAAACACCCACAATTTTTATGGCCACAATTAAGAAAACATTGTGATGATATCAAGCAATTATTTATTTCACAAATGTACAGATTTAAGACACTTAATCTTGCAGCGAAAACATCTTTGAGTGACGAATCAAACCATCAGTTTAATCGATTTGAACTGTTCGAGTGCTATTTAAAAAAAGCACTTCGCCTCTCCTGAAGGCAGCAAAACCCCTGCTTTGATCAGCGCTCTGTCATTCTTCTTACTTAGGTTCCCCAGTTAGTGCACACTGTGTGTTTTTTTTTTTTTTTTGAGTGTGTGTGTTGATTTGTAGCCTGTTGTTGCCTAACAGCCTGTCATGTCTTTATTTTCTTTAATAACCCAATTATTTAATCTCTGAGCAACCCGACTCATGCTGTCTGCTGCTGCAGCTAAATTTGGACTCTCAGTCGCACATTCTCGATCTGTGAAGCCACTGGAAGATCATGAGCTGTTCAAAAAATTAGTGTCATTCCTCATTAGCAAGCCCAGACAGAATCTGCTTATGTATCTCACTTTTTCTGTGATGTTTTGGGGCAAAATATGCCTCTGAAAAAAAGGGTTTTTTTCTTCTTCCCTACAATAAAAGTCAATGGGGTTCAAAACAACACTGTACCCCACTGACTTTCATTATATGAACATAAAACAGCATTTTTTGTTTGTGTGTGTTTCACCAAAGAAAGAAAGTCAGACAGGTATTGAAGGACATGTGAGTGAAATGATGGACAGAATTTTCATTTTTGGGTGAACTATCCCTTTAAGCAATTAGTTTAAGAATCCTCAAGAAACTAGTTGCTGGAAAAACATCTGCTTTAATACAGAATACAGAGTTTCGGAAGTAAAAACATAAATTTTTCTATAAGGAAATGTTTCACCGATAACTAATAAACCAATAAAGACAGATATACTGTTCCAGGGTTGCTAATCGATGATATCCATTTGCATTATTTCAACTTATTTTTACAGTTGAATTTGTGGTGAAAAACCTTATTGGTTCTTGCACGTAAAGCCACGTCATAATATCTGACATGTCCATTAATGAATGTTTATATGTAAATAAATGCCTAAATTCAATCTGTTCATCATATAAAGCAATCTTGTCTCTTCAGAACATTTTGGACTAAGCCGCTCAATTCATATGGATTATAGTTTTACGATCTCTTTGTGAACTTTTTGAAGCGCCAAAGTGTCAGTTACTTAGCTGTCAATAGAGAGACAGAAATCCCTCAGATTTCACTAAAAAGATCTTCATTTGTGTTCGAAGATGAACGAAAGTTTTAAGGGTTTGTTTGGAATGGCATATGGCTGAGTAATGAATGACAGAATTTTTATTTTTGGGTGAACTATCCCTTTAATATATCTGTCTCCTTTTAAATGGCTGTTAATGGAGAAATAACCTTTTTGTCCCACATAATTGTGTAATGGGAATGAAATGGACCATGCCGACCCCTTGGCTCACAGAGCTATGAGAGGGAATTTGAGTGCTAGTTACTTTTAAAAGTGAATGAATAGCAAGTAATACAGAACATTTTCACCAGGCGTTTGTCGTTAAATCTTCTTTGTCTTGCATTAATTTCTGTCTTAATGCTTTTCAGACCTGGTCTTTCAAATATGTAGAAATGCCAGTCTGTTCTCTTTATGTGTTCAGAAAAGAGGAATTACAACTTTATGTTAACAGAAAAGGACGTTTTAAACCTCGGACATACACAGTGTGCTCTTCTCTAATTTTAAAGGATCTGCTCCATATTTTCAAGAACTTCTTTGTGTTGCATGAAATGTGTCTTTAGTTGTGGTAGAATAGAGTTGTTTTAACTGCCTACTCCCATTAGACACATTATCCAATGCTGCATTCAAGTCCTGTCAGAATGATCATTTTTACAAGGTGAGTGAACATGAAGTCATAATTATCAGTGAGAAACAGGGCTTACATTTTACATTTTACATTTATTCATTTAGCTGACGCTTTTATACAAAGCGACTTACAATTGCTATATATGTCAGAGGTCGCACGCCTCTGGAGCAACTAGGGGTTAAGTGTCTTGCTCAGGGACACATTGGTGTCTCACAGTGGATTCGAACCCGGGTCTCTCACACCAAAGGCATGTGTCTTATCCATTGCGCTACCACCACCCCCTAGGGCTTGTCATTTAGAGAATTATGGTGGAAGCATATTGTTATTGATCATAATGTTATACTTACTGTATGAATGTTGATGATACAATTTCGTTTACACATTTTGTAAAAAGCTCAAAATGTAAAAAGGTCAAAATGTATTTAGAAGTATTTATATATATCGTCTGTGGAAGGCATTGGGCCATAAAATGTTCGTCCAATTATTGGATTCGTTATACGTTATACTATACGGTTCGTGACTCGAATTCATTGGTTTTAATGGCAACACTATCAACGCCGAAAATGATTCTGCACCAGTCAGGTGGTACAAGCAAGAGCTCTTTAAGTTGTTCATTATTATTGTAATGTTTTGTGCTTTGAGACATGAGGTAGTTTAATGCCATCTCTCATCTCGTGACGCTTTTGAAAACGTGAAGCTTTGTGTGCGTTCATGTGTTTTGAAGGAGGTGTGGCTTTGGAGACGCTCTGAAGGGAGGGTGAGATCTCATGCTTTCAAAGCTATTACCTTTAAAGACAACTGAGATCCCACAGTGTGACATGATTTACAGCGGAGATAATGTTTATACAGACTGACAAGCAACAGTCATAAAATACTATTATAAATCGTGTGCACTTGTCTTAACTGAACAAATTTCTTGAGTAGAATAATGCTGAGCTCCATTCAACTCGTCCATTCCAAATTCCTACTTGGAGAATTACAATAAACCAGTTTCTAAATGGCAGCAGAATGCTTTATGGTTGGGGGAAAGATATTGAAGTAGAAATATCCCATATCTGACTTTGTATGGAATGCAGCATAGACATTCTAACTGGCTAAATAATATGATCTAATTAAACACAGAGCAATCACGGTAGTTGAAAAGACAAAAGGACACTACAGGGAGTTCATATGGATCGTTTAATGACTGCTAATAGTGCTACACTCTGGGGTTATTGAACAGGCTTATGGAATAGTCACATTTCTCTCCTGCATGTATACACATATTAACATGCTCTGAAACATCAGGATCTGGAAAAACCAAGCACAGGATCATGGGAGCTGCTGTGACACAGAGTCATTACAAAGGCAAAAGAGAAAAGACCATAACCCCAAAGTTTATTTACAATCTTTCTGCTGCACTTCAGTTATTTATTGAACACTCTGTTCAACAAAGGTCTGTGCCATATTTTTTTATTAAACTCTCAATGCTTTTGCTATCTTAAAGGAATAGTTCATCCAAAAATATATAAATTCCATCATCATTTTCTTGCCCTATCTTGTTTCAGCCTGTATTACTTAGAGGTGATGTTATCCGTACAAGAAAGTGAATAGCGTTGGACTTCAAAATGAAGAAATTATATATTAAAGTTATTCATATCCACATTCAAATACGCTGTGAGAACAAACTGAGTCAGGTTTGCCATCAATTATACCAAATGACATTGTTTTGTGCATCTTTCATAACTGATTGTTTCACCCAATTTTGGTATAATGAAAAAAGTTGTCAGAAGGGGAAATTATCAGTGAATATGGACAAATTTCAGTGGATTATTTTTATGGTACATTTATTGTTACTTTTTGTTCCCGTTGATTTCATTTTACGGAAAAGGAGACCTTGAAAGATTATGCTAAACATCTCCTTTGTGTTCCGCAGTAAAGCCATACCGGTTTGGAACATCAAGAGGATGAGTAAATGACGACAGACTGTTCATTTCGGGGTGAACTATATCCCTTTAACTTTCGAGTAGATTAACTGGACATCTTAACTGGTTCTTGTAGACATACTGAAGAGAGCTAGGGTTGCATTGATAGGCCATTCTTAAAGCATAGGTAGGTCAAATTTCATACAGTGCATATAAAGGAGCTCGTAATTTAAAACATTCCTGCAATTTCACACAAAGGGCAGGTTTTAGGGACACCGATTCATTCAGGTTTTCCACTTAAACAGATTTTCCCCCAAACAATCATTCGGAACATTGACAAAACAGACCAGGATTTGACTTTAATCTGCGTCTGGGTGACCATCCCTACAGGTTGGGTTACAATCCCATCATCAAGTTATCATGACAGCCTATATTTCAAACAAAAAACACAAGTTGTGTAAAATCACTCAGTTCGAATCCCAGCGGCCTGATGGAGTCTCATCTGACGGACTGTGAACTGGAGGTTAAAGTGTGCCTTCATCTAGGAGTTTGTTTATCCCGTCGCAGATCTTCCTCAGGTTAAATCTGTATTCTTCAGATGGGCCGTACAGCTCGGTCAGGAAATCCACGTCTGCGAAATGGTTGAAAACGTGGTCGATTCGCCCGTGGGAGCGCATGGTCAAGTGGTGCTCCACCAGCTCGTGAAGAAGGTCCCTACATTCCATCAGCAGCTCGGAAAGAATGCCGCGGTCGAACGTGTACTCCACCTCGTAAAAGCTCACCACCGTCATGGCTGCCTGGTTCATCTTCTTTTTGAAGCGCTCAACGGTCTCCATCTCATCATGACTGAACTGGTGGTTCCGGTAGAGAATGCCAATTTTCAGCGCGATCTTGATGACATCTTTGATGATCTTGTGGGCTTCCTTTTTGCTCTTGGTGTATTCACGACTGGCCTTGTAGAGTTCGTCCAGAATCTCGCTGCTGGTGTCGTCCGTGAGGAGGTTTGCCACGGCCATGGTGGCCATTTTACTCAAGATCTTCTTTTGGGCCTGAAGGGCCAAACTCTTGGAGTTGAAGCTCTCTTGCCCTATAAAAAGAAAAACAGACAAAGAAAAAAAAGCAAAGTTAGCCACTCAAACATTTTTTTCTCTTTCCCATGTAATTCATTTTGAATGTCAAAAATGTTCTAGAGAACATTTTTTTTCCGTAAATGGGCTGCAGTGTTTTGAGCACCCAGGTCAAGGACAGCCTATACAGACATCTATATAAAAAATAATACTGTGCTGAAAGGCATAAAACATGAAACATTCATCTGTCTTTCAACATATTTTGCTCAAAAAGAAGAGTGAATGTTTTTCTGAACCCTGATTTTTTATGTAACCTCCATTCAGTTGACGTCAAATGAAATGTTCTAGCATTGTTCTGATACATTCCTTCGCTGTTGAATTCTATATCTCATTCCATTTTCACTCTTTTAATTTCAAATTTGAATGAAATGATGAAAGAAAGAAAAAGTTTTTTAACACGTTGATATCTTATATTTATTTGTGCTGATTTACTACAGCAAAGGACAGTATTAGGATGCACCAGTTTCTTATAAATCTTGTTCATATAAATATATCATGTAAATATTTGGACACTTACAGTAATCCACACTTAAAGTCAACAGGAAATGGCGTGCTGTGTTCACAACCCATTCTACTCCAATAATGTTTTGCATTTCCAAGTAAGACAGGTTGTTCAACAAGAAAAATATATCTATCTATCAAGAACTGACTGGATTGTGAAAAATGGGAAGGAAGAAAAAGTGGAATAAATAAGAGTGCTTGCTCAGTGACAACAAAAAGGAAAACCATTTATGAAGTTGAGTAAGTTAAGTTTTGATGAAATATAACAAAGACAAACATTTTATTTGTTTGTGCATTTATAAAAGCTAATTAGTAGAGGCATGGCATCATTGGCTGATGTCACTGATTTTATGTAACACAATGACATTAATGCAATATTTAAGAGGGACTTTATTGAGCCACTGTAGGTGTGTCACTAAACCAGATTGTTTGCAAATGGATGGCAGCAAAGCTGTTGATTTACTAATGATTTATACGGTGTCTAATGGACTGTGATAATATTAGAACAAGCTTCCAGGTCAGACTGTACTGTTTGACACGAGTTCCTCTGGGTGTGTGAGAGCTCTCAGCATGTTCATTCTGCTGAGGTTTGCTGTCTGTCTGATCTGCTGTTGTAGAGGTTGAAACTGTACGTTCAATAACTCAATAATAAGATTTAGGCCAAAAATAGGAGAATGGAAAAAAAAGGACTGAGGGTTAATGGTCCTGGCAATGAATCTCAAGCGGGATTCTGTGATCGGAGAAAAAGACTGATGATATAGTTTAGGCAAATTTCACCTCTGAATCTTTATATTTAATGAAATACATTTCTGTCATGACAACTCTTGGAGTGTTTGGCATGGGAATGGGTATGACAATGTTGACATATTTGGTCTTGTTGGAATAGATCTGCTACGCTGTTCCTGCTGTTATTGCTGCTGCAGAGCAAGTACGGGACTTGCTACTGCCAATACAATACATACACGACACACTGCTGTGAGCAAGTAAGGCATGCTGCTGCTTTACAATATAGCAATACATGAATTACCCATTGCAGATCTATACAGGTGGAGCTGGGGAAGATGGAGGGTTTCTGAAAGCGTGCAGAACTTCAAAGGCAAATGCTAACCAAGTATTTGAAGGCTGAGCATGCAAGCTCATTGGCTACTGATACAGCAGGAACCAATCAGCTGAGCCCTATAGAGAATGATGTGATTGCAAGCAGTTTGAGTTAAGGACCTAGCCTGCGCGATCTAGAGTTTCATAACCAAACTTTGTATGTCACAGCACATTGGTGGTAAACTGACTGAAACACTAAATAAGTCAGTGTTTCATACAGATCTTTGTCACCCTTCACCATGTGTTAATGCATACATTTTGTAACACCAAATGGCCATTTCCAGTTGTTTCTTTTCCATCTGCGTCCTTCCCCGCTCGCTCATAAGCAGCGTAATGGCTTCATTCATTACCATAACCATATGTGTGCGTCACACTCTGCGCTCCCATATAAGTGATGGAGAGTGTGACAAAATAATGCCTGCTACAGACTGTGTGACTTCAGCAATCCTATAAGATCTTTATAATTCTCACTGTACAACATGTATGTAGACTGTACAATGATGACACCTATTGAATCGTAGGCTATGACACAAGTATAGAAGAATAAAATGTTATCAGCAAGCGCTAGTGGTAAACAAATACAGCAAGATAAATTGCATTTTGGCAATTGTGGTTTTTATGTGCGCTGAAAAAAGAGGAGGAAGCGAAAGAAGAGAAGATGGACTAGGGAAAAGAGGCCAACTTGGCATGCTAATTTTGCAAATGGAGCTTGAGGTAAGCACCCAGACAGCAACATAGTGTTGGCCCTGATCCGGCCCACATCTGGTACGCATTGAATCCTCATGTACCAGATGTGGGCCGACACTATTTTGCTGTCTCGGTAGTTTTAAGTTTTAGCGCCATGTCGCGTTGATCAATATGCCATTTCATGTTGCGTTTTTATTGGCTAGTCAGTAGACGTAGGTCGTAGAAGCAAACACACTGTGAGATGATCATGCTACATTTCTGACACTGTCGCAGGCTACTGTATCTTTGGTTGCAAGGCTGTGACAACGGCCGTCTTTGAACCTCTCTAACTGTACGACGTAGGACCACCGTTTATGAGCCACGAACACAGAAATCGCCACGATTGGTCATCTTTCGCCTGGGACAGCCCAATAACGTACACTGTGTACCGGCCATAAGAGGGGAGGGTCTAGACCAGGGGTGCTCCTGGAGGTACACTGTCCTGCATAGTTTAGCTACATAAATCCAATAAAACAAACCTTAAGCAGCTAATTAAGGTTTACAAGGCAAACGTTCCAGGCAGGTGTGTTGACGCAAGGTTTGAGCTAAACTGTGTTGGACAGTGGCCCTCCAGGAGCATGTTTGGACTCCCCTGGTCTATACAAAATCTGAACATGCATGTTAAGACCAGATGAAAACGGTACTGCGTCTCAGCTGACCACTTCACTGATCAGATCACTGAAAATGCCTGGTGTAAACACGGCCTTAGAAGGTAGCTGCAGATTTAGGCAGTAGACGACAAGGCAGCTCGCTAGGTTTTGGAACAGAGCTAAGGTGACCGTATAAGGCCATCGTTTATCTCAGAGTGTGTGGGTTTATCTTGGGCTGAGCTGGTGAGATGGCACAGGGAGGAGGGTATTGTTTTGTCGTGTTTATCTGTAGGAGGCGTGAGCAATATCTGAGAGCAAATTTTATTTAGATACCTCCCAGTTCAAATTACACACTACAGACGTGATTAACATTACAGAACCAAATACAGAGAAGCTGTTCTGTCCTGAACTCCTCTGCCGAGAACCCGTCACTCTCGTTTACTTCCTCACACAAATCACTGTTATATGTCAGTGGGGTGGTCTGGAAAATATGTCATTTGAGAATGCCACGGAATGGCACGTGAATGCCACACAAATGCCCGACCAAAAATAAAATGGTCATGCCTTTTTATAAAAAGAAAGCCAGAGTAAAGTTCACTTCTATGCACGCATGCACGTCTTGCTGCCAGGTGAGATGACCAAGGCATGACCTTTAGCAAGTGTCTCTGACAGGAATAATGATGTTCACTCTGAATGACAAACTGGTTCATACAATTGTTGCTCCTGTAGCTCAGCTGGTGGTGCTTGACACTAGCGGCACAGAGGTCCCTTGTGACCACACTTTTGCACTTTTAAAAAGAGTGCTTGAAATTATGGGAAAAAATACTTTAAAATAATATGCTTGTGTGGAAACTGAATGTAATGTTTTTAAACACTGAACTGCATGTAAATTGCAATTAAATGAAAATGTATTATAGATTCTATTTATATTAAATGCAACTAGTTCAACTTAAGGGCACTTTTTGACTCACTTAAGTAGGACTTAATAAGTACATCTTTATATGTAATTTCATATTTACTTCTATTGTCTTTGAAATACGGTTGTACTGTTGAATGTACTGGCAAGATTTATGGTAAACTAAAATATACTTTAATGTTTAATACCTTATTGTTATAAGATTTGAAGTAGACTTTTTCACAAGGGGTCATGGGTTTGATTCTCTCATGTACTGGTAAAATGTACATTAGTTGCTCTGTAAGTGGCTTTCAATATGTCTGCCATAGAATGACAGTATAAAAAAAAACCAGACTATAATAAGCAGAATGGGGATCGTTTTGGCAATGGTGTCGTCTGTTCGTGGAAAACTCAAAAGAAAAACTTTTCAGTTTTAAGCATATCGTTGTCATGTAAACGTACCCTAAGACCGTATCACGACACAATTTTTCATAGTAATTTGAGTTCCACACTGTGCGACCCGAATCACAGCTGATCATCAGAGCATGTTTGATGTCTCATGAGTTCACCCTTACATATAATTTGGATATAGAAAAAGTATGCATATTTGGCGTTCTGTCTGGGATCCCAAAGCTCGGAATTTGGCCCGAACCCAGAGTACTCCATTCCTGGTTGGGAAATGTTTAAGAGTGAGGAGTTGGGGTGGAGGAGGAATGCTGGAAAACTGTCTTGGGATAGAGGTAGGTTGGCTATATATATATATATACCTCCTCTCTTGCTACGGTTGATTATCTGAACATGCTCCTCCCGAATTAAATAAAACATAATTTAATGTACAATTGAATGGAGCAGGATTTTGGACAAATTACTTTTTTTTTGGAGGCAAGGCTACCAGACGCAACAGATATAGAAAGCACACCAAATGTTGTGTTGCTTGTCAGGTTTGCTTCAATTTACATGGAAGAGATTGCTTAAATCACTTAGCTTAATCAAATGTTATTTCAGCAGCCATTTTATGCTAATGAGTTTGACTGTGACTCATTATGTGAGTTTTTAATTTATTTAAATGATTCATTAAAAGAACCAGCTCATGTAAATCATTTGTTCGTAATTCAAACTACACTTGCACTTTTTTGTGCATTCGGCCTGCACAATAAAAGAAAGATGTTTCCGCTTTGTATATTTTCCACAATTATTTAGTGGTGCCAGAATTTTCCAATATCGACCCTCCTCGAATTTTCAGATTAACCAACATGGGGTTTTCAAACGCCAATTCTGAAACTACTAAGAATTGGCTCTGACACTACTGGCAGTTGGTTTTGCAGTGCACAGGCGTTTGACTGTGTCTGCATCTGTGTCAGGGCTGTCGTTTGTTGTTGATGTGAATCGAGGCTTTGTTTAGCATCACTCTCTGTGATGATGTAAAGTCAGTGAGTGACAGACACGACCTGAGGCATCAACACACACCAGACCAACCTGACACTGACCAGCTACACAGGCTTTTCTGCTCTTTTTGGCATTGGTCCATGCTGTGGTCAGGGGACGTAGAGTCTCATAAACCCGGCTGTCTGAGAGAGCAAGTGGAGTTTACTAATAATGAATTACATTTGCAATATGCAAATCAGTTAAACGCATAAACAAATCCAAAGAAAAGTGTGCTGTAGACTGTCAGCGCGTGCAGTTCCCCATCTCGCACGCCTGTCCTGAATGAATGCTAAATTGGGGAGGATGCCGCAGACTATCAAGATATGGCATGTGATGCTCTTCTCCATTATATAATGAATAACTGCTCATGAATTATTGATCACTAAGAAATGTGCACAAACATTCCTTTTTAAAAATGTTCAGTTTACCATTGCTTTACATTGGCTGTGCAAAATTAATTGCACCATGAATTATCGCCGACTTGAATTCATGAAATAATGTGATTTGTTTAAAAAAAGCAAACATGAAGCTGCACCTACTAACCCTTATGTTTACATGCACTAATTTTCGTCAATCCGAATGAATCCAATTCGATTCAATATTCTGGAAGTTATGCGTACATGAACCCTAAACTTCACAACCAAATGTACTTTTCCCCCATTACAATTAGCAACAACTATTATAGGATATAATATAATATTATATTAATATTATATTATAACTGGGAGTTTGGCTGGGAGTTTTTGCATTAGAACAACCATTCTGCTAATCCAAATTGTATGCTAATTGTCAGTTATCGTATATAAACATATATGCATCACGACACTGTGCACAAGGTATTTTCGAATCCGACTGAGCGTTTACATGGTTAGGTCTACACCACTCCTTCCAATCCGATTGAAATTTAATTAGGATTGACTTCAGTTTAGGTGTTTACATGAATGCTTTTCAATCTGATTGAGTGTGGGGTGATATAATAATAATCAAATAAAATAATCTATTTGATTATTAGGGTGAATGTAAACACACACAAAATGAGATTGTATGGTTTGTAAAAAATTAAACATAAAATAGGTCCACATTTTCATGAGATGGTTTGGAATAAAATGCAAATATAACAGCCTTATTTACAAAAAAATTCACTCATTTGAATATGCTTGATGCAGAGCTATACCAGCGCATTGGGCCAGGTTAAACTGGACTGTGGGTGGGTGGTGAAAAAGAACATGCCGAAATACGAAAAATGTAGTGAATTTAAAAAAAGAAACACACAAGATATGGGGATGTGTAGAACTTATTGAATGAAAATTCTAAAGGTGATAAAGTAGTTTTTTTGTAGACTATTGGCTGGTGGATCAGTTTGAAAACAGTCTGCACTGGGTTTTCCAGGAGGTAAAGATATTGTCTCTTAACAAGTAGCCTGTGTATTTTGCTGTCATAATAGTGTGCTGGTGTCCTGCTAACCTTATCTTGTGTTTGGAACAGAAGAGCACAACTAAAGATGGAGAATGATGAATGCTCTTGATGCTTGCATGACCTCTACATACAAAACAAGCTAAACCCACACAAGTATATGACTGTTTGTTTTTGAAAAATAAAAATAAAATAATCAGTCAGAATTCAAGATCAATTAAAACTCTTTCTGACTCTCTGTCCCTTTCTTATTTTCATCTGACCGTCTGTGTCTGCTTGCAATGTGCAAGCTGTTGTTGTGTTGTGGAGAGACCAGATGCAACACTAAATGCTGGATGACATTAGTGAAGTCACTGATTCTGTGCTTGGTTTGAGTTGATTTTGTTTTGTATTTTATTTAGTTATTAAACTATAGCCATTGCTTTAGCATTTCAAACCTAGAAAACTTCTTTTGGTGAAACATTCTGTTTGAAAAGTGCATAGGGAGAGCCAATGGACCCTTTGTGTTCATGTGTTTGCATATTCACCTGTTTCAATCAACCATCTGTAGGAAAATGAGGTGGGATGATTTTAAATACACGACACACCTTTCTTTGCACGATAGACAGGTTTATGTTTCACAAAGTGATTTATCTCTGTAATACTTTTTAAATATACAGTACTTGAGCCAAATGGCTAAACAAACTGCTAGACAAAAAGAAATATAATCATATTTTTATTTTCACCTCATGATTTTCCGCTCTGTGCATTGTCAAATACTTTCATGAAGGGTTTCCCAGTCCCAGAGGAAGATTTCATTTCTCATAGAATGTTACTGCAAAGGTCAGGAAACTTACTTCATTTGAGTTAGGTTTCATTGAAGAATCAACTCTTTGATTGCAGACTTTGATTTGGTATTTTGGTAGTTACTTATTGAACCAGACTTGCGTGTAGTGTTTAGGCCTTAAAGACTCTGCTTAATAATATGGTATCAGATAGTAATACAATCAATGGCACATTGATTTATACCATGGTATATCATATAGTATATACATTGTACTTCAAATAAATCCCTTTCTAAAAATGAGTGTACATAGTTGTGTTGAATGTGCACTTGTAGTGCTATTAAAAGTATATTTTTAAAACATTGTACTTGCAGCTTGTAAAATATAAGGGCACTTAAGTGTGATTAGAGTACACTTTCATGACTGTTTCTTAATACTCTTAAGTACACTTTTAAAAAGTGTGCTTCATAATAATGTTACATTACATGCTTTTAAGTACACTCATTTTACTGTGTTGACTAACATACTAAAGCACATGTAAAGCACAATATAATTTCAACATACAAGTTTAACATAAATGCTTGACAGTACATTCAGCAGTACACTATTTCAAAGACAATAAATTACATATAAAGATGTATTTAAGTGGTACTTAAGTCAAAATTATGCATTTATTTAGATTTCCTTTACATTTAAACTATAATACATTTTCAGTTTCCAAAAACATTACATTCAGTTTGCACGTATTCTTTTAAATTGCATTATTTCCATAATAAGTTCTCTTTTTAAAAGTGTACTTCTTTTTCACAAGAGATACCATGGTAAAACCATACCTGTCCAAAAACATTGTTGTACTATACCATGTAGAAACCCTAATACTACAGTATATTAGTTTTTGTGTCATATTTGCAGCGGGTGCGAGTTCTGGCTGATATTCTGGATAATAATGACTGCAATGTGTCTCAGTGTGGGAGCAATGCGCCTGGGGCATTCCACTATCCCTAATCCTCCTGTCATACCAGTCATTTATGATGGAGTCACAGAGAGAGAACTGCTAATGACTACTGTGGTGTCACAACATCACACTTAAATTCACCTGACAAGCTCGCAGCTCCAGATTCGAGAAGTGGTACAAGCACCCGCGGGGGTAACGAGTGTGTGTGTTTGTGATTAACACAAGCTTGTCACAGTGTGTGTGCGCCACAAATAGACATTATTAGAGGTTATTTTTGGTCCTCCAGTGGTGTGTGAGTGTGTGGGTGTATTTGTGTCTCCTCAGGGCTTGCTTTAGAATCACTGTAAATTTAATCAGCATTGTCAGCGTGACCAGATTATATGATAAACGAAACAGGCAAACAAACAAACAAATAAATAAATAAATAAAATAACCCCATCATATTGTAAATGAAATTCAGTTAACCTCACTGGTATTATTAGAAAACAAACATTAATGAGAAAGTGTGTGAAAGTATGTGTGTGTACAGTTTTAGTTAGTTATATATGCGAGGGCCTATATGTTCTCACAAATTTAGTAAAAAATTGAAAATGTTCTGAAATGTTCCACATTACTTGAAAGACTTGCCAAATCAAGTTTTGCCTTAAAGCGATAGTTCAACCAAAAATTTAAATTCTGTCATAATTTACTCGCCCTCGTGTAATTTCTGTTCCGTCATTAATGAATAACTACACAGTAACAAATGAGTAATACAATATTAACATTCTAGTAACTACTATTAACTAACAAGAAACTCAGATTAACAAATTAGTATGTAGTAGCGCTCAGTTGAATGAGATAGTTCACTATTTGCTAATCAGTAATTACTATTTTTTTCATAACTCCCAGAGGACTAATACGAACTACTTTATACAGGTTCATAATTAATGTGAATAATGCACAATGTTTAATTAATTCTTCTAAGATTTAAGTAAAGATCATAATTTCAAACTTCGTGTATGGCTTTCTTTCTTCTGTGGAAATTAAGAAGATATTTTGAGAAAAGTCAGATTTCTTGTCTCTCCATACAATGGAAACCAATCATCACCAAAACAAATTGGTTACAAAATAAGGTTTGGTTTGGAATGAAATGAGTGTGAAAAAATCATGACAAAAGTTTCCTTTTTGGGTGAACTAACAGGTTTGTGAGAGAGGGTTATTATTAGGGGAAGGGTTAAGTTTAGGATTTACCAAATATCAACATTTTAAAAAAAGAGAGAAATCTATGCAGTGAGATGCCAAAGCTTACATTTTCTAAACCAAAAGCACAACCCCACCAAAGAAGGAAAAAAAAGAACAAACTCAAGCATACAAATAGACAGCACACATGTCAAATCTAACAAGATAATTATGTGGAAAACAACACAACAAAAAAAAGAAAACATCACAAAATTGTGTTATGTGTATATTAACTGTTTCATGGAGTTTCAAACACTGTACAGTGTAAGTATTTTACAGAATCATTTGTGATGCTTTTTTTTAATGCTTTTTGCTTTATTTCTAGATTCAATCATAGGCTCGTTCTTACATAGTAAAGCATGTTAGCACAAGCGCACTCTTCAAAAATGGTGCTTGACAAATTAAAAGACGTAAATGACATTTGTATGTATTCTAAATAAAAGACACAGGTTGTACTGAATGTCAGCTTGCTTATTTTACTCAAGATAAGGATTTATTAAGTGCACATGTCATGCAAACTAGAAACTATGCTTCTAACCACATGTCGAGAGCTGTCATTCCAACTTCACAACTTTGCGATGCTGTTTGCAAATTTTCTTTAGAACGATGGTTTCGGGAAACACAGACTCATTGAACTATGCTGATAAGATAACGACGGAACTTGCGAACATAGTTGGCTAACGAGGCTTTTGGGAAACGCACCCGTTTGACTTTTGTGGACCATACAGTAAGAGGACATGTTTTGGAAAATGTCCAGGCTGCTTTTTTCTACAGCGAAAGTGAATGGGGATGGAGGTTGTCAAGATTGTATACTAGTTTAAATATATGAAGAGTTCAGATGCAAAAGCCTCTAAGTGCCATCTGAAATTTTCTTCTAGAATTATCATTTTTATCAAGCTCGTATATATAAGTTCAGTAATTTCACTTAAATGGCAATTAATAGGTAATTTTCATAGCCATTTAAGTGAAATTACTGAATTTAAATATACAAGCTTAATAAAAATTATCCTTCTAGAAGAAAATTTCAGATGGCACTTAGAGGCTTTTGCATCTGAACTCTTCATATACTTAAGTGTAAACTAAATGTAATGTTTTCGGACACTTAATTGCATGTTAAATAGGCTACAATTAAATAACATTTATATTAAATGCAGTTAGTTGTATTGATCCACTTAAGTCGGACTTAAGTATATTTACATGTCATTTCATAATAACCTCTACTGTCTTTAAAATATGTGAATGTACTGACAAGAATTTATGGTAAACAATTGTTTTAATGTAATTTCTTTTGAAACTAGTATGTGATGTATTTAGAAATATTTATGTTATTATTATTAGTAATGAATTTGTAATGAAGTAACAGTTAAAATTATAATCAAGTACTTTACATGTGCTTTAGTATGTTAGTCAACACATCAAAACAAGTGTACTGCTTTAAAGCACAACAAAGATTATTAAAACATAAGAATTTAAAAATGTACTTTAAAGTAAAAGTGTTTTTTTTTTTATTACAAAGTGAGGTAACACTTTTTTGTTCCATCATTAAGGAATAACCCAGGAGCAAATGAGTAACGCAATATTAACATTCTAGTAACTTCTATTAACTAACAAGAAACTCAGATAAAAAAAATTGTATGTAGTGGTGTTCAGTTGAATGAGGTATTCACTAATCAGTTACTACTTCATACCTCCCAGAGGACTAATAAAAACTATACAGGTTCAAAATTAATGTGAATAATGCACAATGTTTAATTAATTCTAAAGTAAAGATTGTGGTAACCCACTAGTAATTACTCAAGTATTACCAAATCCTTCAGAAGGAATTACCAATAATTTGTAACAGTATTCTAAAGTGAAAAGCATGATAACTCTTTTTATTTTGAAACCATAGCCGTAGTAATATACTGGTAACGAGCAGTGTTGTAAGTTGAGCTACCGCTTATCTCCAAGGTTTTCAAAAGCTGATACTATCAGAGTTAGAACTAGATAGTTGTCGTTTCCTTTGTAACCTTAAATGAAAGAAGAACACTTCAAAACAATTGATGATGACACTTATCCATGTAACGAATCCGAGTAAGGTTTAATTTGGATGGTAATGGATTGAATCTAAGGAAAAGGAACATATTTTGTACAATTGTACATTTGCTAAGTGGGGCAGACTTTTGGGACAGATTGTGGGACAGACTGATTGATAAGAAAAAAAGAAATGCCTACTTTGATGATCACATTGTTAAATTTGGTGTCTTTAAATATTTACTTCAATCCTTAAAGCAATTTAAGGAATTAAATAAAACATCCTTCCAGCCTTACGCCACCCCCTGGTTGTGACCTGGTCTGTTCTGATGGCTCATAGATCATGTCCTCAAGTTTTAAGCCTCCATCAAATCGACAGTGAGCTACAGCATCTGTGCCATGAGCATGAGTCAGGGAATTAGTTCAAGTGGCTCAGTCCATTCGAGCCGCATAAACATTGGCGTCGCAGTCATTCAATCCCCCTGTGATGAAAACTTTGCTGAGCTCCCCCCACCACCGTGGCCTGAGCCTGACGTTGACCTGAGGACACAGGTAGGTGCCCTTGAACTGTCCGATTTGGGTGCAACTACTTACCAACCTGTCATGCCAGGGACTAGAAAGTATTTGTTTTCCCGGCTACTCAATCAAGCCCTCCTCAGCCATATGCTCCTGATGCTTGCAGACTTCCTTCCCCTCCTATCCCTAAAGAGTTTCAAGAGTTTCTAACACCTGCAGACATGCCCTTACCTACGCCCTCCCTAAGTTCATTCGGCCTGAACCGGGTGAGTTTGCTCAACTCAGGATAGCTTTGGTGAACAACATTTTTCAAATACCAGATCTTCGTGGATCACCATAAGCTTGAGGAGGCTAGAATGATAGCGGATGCTTATTTGAACTCACCTACCCCATTCAAAGATAAAATGGCCTTAAGCCTTAAGGATGATTGCTATTGTCCTTGAGAGTTTTGACTTCAAGTGAGGTGATATCTCCACCTTCCAGAGGTTTGCTCTTCATGTGCAGTCACTAGTGGGCCTACTGAAGACCCTGGAACGTGATGGTGAACTAGAACTGAGTTGAGGGTCCCATGTTACGCGCTTCTGTGTTACAAGCTTCCTCCTGAACAGTGAGCTGAGTTTTACCGTCATATGTACCTCCAACCTGACATGACCCCTAGTCTAGCTGACTTATAGAACTGTCTCCTTTACGAAACCTAGTGCCACAGCTATGTTCTCAAGCCAATGCCTTTGGGCTTGCACACTCAGTCAGACTCTGGGAAGAGAACTGTGACCATCCTGCATGGGGTTGGAGAATCCCTGGTTGAGACTCCCTTCCCTCGGAAAGATCCTGTTTCACAAACCAAGCTTGCTAAAGTGAAACAGTATTGCCCTTTCTGATAAGACTGAGCATTACTTGAGCGAGTGTGCATTATTCACCAATCATACCTCAGACCAGGTCAGGACATGGGTTCATAGTAACAACCATTGTTGGATTTGCGCCAGGGCACACCATGCTGCTCAATGTGACCTAAAGAAGCCTTGCATCCTGGAAGGATTCAGCTAACATGGAGAAGAGCCTAACGAATTCTTCTCCGGATAGGTTCATTCTGGATAAACCCTCAGTCGGATGACAAGTTATGTTAAAAGTGTTTCCTGTGAATCTGCATTATGAAGATCACACCTTCACTCTTCTTGTTGATAGCTCTGAGAGGACAATTATGCTCTCCACTGTGGTTTGAGCATCCTGGGTGTACCTGAAGACCTTCTATTGTGGATGGTGAGAGATGATATTTAGGTGCTTGATGGTTCCTCCATATCTCTCCCCTCTGTAAACCCCAGACCAGTTATAAGATTGACAATGACTTTATTGCTGATCGTCTTAACCTATTGCATCAGTCTTACCCTGTAGAACAGTTACAATGGAAGTACAGACATCTGCAAGGACTTCCTATTTGATCGCTTAAGTCCAGCCTTTACTTCTCATCGGTTCTGATCAGCCCCATCTTATAACTCCTACAGAGCCTGTTCGATGGGGTGGCCTGTGCACCAGCTGCAGTTCATACACACCTTGGATGGACGCAGGGCCGCATACCTTCCATGGAGTGGTCTCCTATCACACAACTAAATCTACTAAACTGTTAAATCGTTCTTGTACACAGTTTTGGGTTCACAGTCAGTTCCCAAGGAAGACTTAATTAAATTCTTGCTGGAAGTAGAGGCAATTCTGAACTCAAAACCATTGGGGTATGTGTCATCAGACTTGGCAGATGCTGGCCCTGTGAAGCCAAATAGTCTCCTCATGGGGCAGCCCGATGAGTCTCTGCCTCAAGTCGTTTACCCAGAATCTGAGATGTTGGGTCTCCACAACTGGAGACATTCCCAGGTCCTTGGGGAACGATTCTGGTCCAGGTCCATAAGGGATTATTTTCCTAGCCTCCAAACTCAGCAGAAATGGCAAGCCTGCATGTCCTCCTGAGTTGAAGGAGAAAACATTTGTTTTGATCGTAGACCCTCAACTACCTTGGAACTTATGGCCTGTGAGACAAGTCATCAAGACCCGCCTTAGCCCGGATGGTCATATCAGTTCAGCTGATGTGGAGATAAAGGGCCAAGTTGATACTTGACCGATAGCACCTTTCATGGAAGCAAAGATGCTCTTTGCCAGTTTGAGGACACGCAATACGAACAAGCGCAATTGACAATGAAAGCAGAGGAGACTTACGAGTTGATGAGTGATGTAATATGCTCTCGTTCATAGAGATTTTTAGATGAATACCGAGGCTTTTTAGGTTGGGTAGAAATCTGCAATCTCTGACCCAGTTTGTTTGCTGGCTGCAATACGCTGTATTTCCTGCCAACTGGCATCCCGGGGTGTCGAAATACTATTGGGTGAACTGGCAGTGGGCGAGATCACACAGACCAAAACAAAAACAGACATTCCAACACGGAACGCACATTTCAAAGTAAAATAACTGGCTATAGAAGTGTTTTTCAGAGAAACGAGTATGTGAACTCAGGATGTTTCCTAAATATCTGCAAAATGCTTTAGTAGAGTGAAAAAGTTACATACATCACCTTTAATGATGTGATGTTAATCTGTATTCTGTTATAATACAGAACGTGTAATTAGCATTATGTTTTGTTAAATACTGCTCATTTATGCCACCATTATATCCATATTTGGGCACCGTATGTTATTAATGGCAACTTATCGCTTATGCCATGTATTTTCTGAGAGATACCTTGTTTCTGTATATTAGTGTAACGGGGTTCAGACAGATGTTATGGGAAGAAGGAGGCGGGAACCGGCGGACATTCAAACATATTTAATAAATAAATACACAAATACAAAAATGAAAGTAAAAGCCAGCAGCCCCTCACGGACGACTGCTGGCAACACAAACAGAAACAAAACATGAACTAAAAATCAGGCCTGTCCTCTCTCGCTCTTCACTGTCGTCGCTCCTCCTTTATGCTTCCGCTCCTCCGTGAGAGATGCGAGACCGGTGCGTCGCGCAGGTGTCACTCATTTGCAATCACGCCACCGGCCTCGTGCCGTTCTCCCACGGCCCTCGACCTCGTCCTGCTCGCCACATACCCCCATCGCCCCTCGCAGGCCGGGGGGTACCACCGAGGCTGCGCCTACTCCCCCCCCCCTCCCCGGGAGGACCGATCACGGCGGCTGCGGTACCTGGGGGTATGGACAGACGAGGCGAGAGTACAGGAGACGGAAGCATGAGGAGCGACAGAGACGAGAGAGGGGAGAGAGAAAAAAAAAAAAAAAAAAAAAATCTTTGATCCGGTTCCCGGACACACTGCCACTCGGCCCTCAACCAGCTGAGAGACTCACTCGCGGTGCCATGCGATGGTACTGGACATCCGTTGGGGGACGGCTCGACGCTCCTCCGCCTCCTGGCGGACGGCGATGGCTCCTCCTGTCGAGGGCAGCCGGCAGCGAGCCTCCCGTCCCCTGCTCCGCCCCCATCATGGCCGACGGCAACAGGCTCCGGCCCACGGCGAACGGGAGCGACTCCTCCGCTCCCTCGCGGATGGCAGCCATCCCTCCTCGACCCAGGAGGACGGCAGCGAGCTCTCCGTCCCACCTGATCTTCTTTCGATCCAGCACCATCGCCTCGGGCAGCAATCGGCGGCCGACGCTCCCTCGTGCTGCCCGACCTCCTCAGCACCGCGATTCCTCCCAGCAGCGAGGGCTCTCCGACAGCGTGTCCCTCCTTCTTCCCGGGTTTCGGCACCAATGTAACGGGGTTCAGACAGATGTTATGGGAAGAAGGAGGCGGGAACCGGCGGACATTCAAACATATTTAATAAATAAATACACAAATACAAAAATGAAAGTAAAAGCCAGCAGCCCCTCACGGACGACTGCTGGCAACACAAACAGAAACAAAACATGAACTAAAAATCAGGCCTGTCCTCTCTCGCTCTTCACTGTCGTCGCTCCTCCTTTATGCTTCCGCTCCTCCGTGAGAGATGCGAGACCGGTGCGTCGCGCAGGTGTCACTCATTTGCAATCACGCCACCGGCCTCGTGCCGTTCTCCCACGGCCCTCGACCTCGTCCTGCTCGCCACAATTAGTCAAGTCAAGTCACCTTCATTTATATAGCGCTTTTAACAATATAGATTGTTTCAAAACAGTGATACACAAAACAGTGCCTGGTGGCTCGAGAACGCAAACCATGAAATAGGTTCCAAGGTGCAAGCCTTGAAAAATTTATAATACAGAATTTTTTATTGCTTCCGTGTAGCCACGTGAACCGGAATTATCCCGACAACGTTTTATCTGTACAGAGGTAAAGGGAAGGGAAGGAGGCCTTCACAGGGGAGACTAGTTCAGACTTCAGGACTGCGTTGTCATTGTGTCCAGACGCAGGTCCTTCATCAGATCTGGATACAGCCTGGATCCGGCGGACTGCGGTTAACCTCGGGATAAACAGAGAGACTAATATTAGCGTAGACGCCATCCTTCTTATGATGTGACGAGTACATCAGGATTTATGGGAAGTGTTCCCGGTTCCGGCTGACCTAATCTATGCAGCCTAACATTGAATTATAGAAGTCTATAATGAGTTATTTGTATGCTAGATCAAAGAGATGTGTTTTTAGTCTAGATTTGAACTGACAGGAAGACTGTTCAAAAGTTTTGGTGCTAAATAGGAGAAGGATCTACCGACAGCAGTCAATTTTGATATTCTAGTTATTATCAACTGGCCGGAATTTTGAGATCGCTATAGACGTGACGGACTATAATGCATTAAGAGCTCATTCAAGTACTGCGGAGCTAAATCATTTAGTGCTTTGTAAGTTATCAGCAATATTTAAATATTACACTATGTTTATGTATAGAAACCTCACTGATGTGAATAGGGGATAATTATGTTGTATTATGTAACAGAGAATGCTTATTATTTTTTATATATTTAGTTTATTCATTATCTTTATTGTAATACATTTTTCTTCAGACTATTTACATCTTTGAATATACATCTGTGGCCCATCCCTCTACCTCCAGCTGTCCATTACCTGTCCATTACCAAATGTCCAATACCATTACCGGTCGCCTAATTTCTTGTGCTCTGACAAGCTCCCAGGGTGGTTTACTCGCCCATTACCTAATTAGAACCTAACAGTCCAAAAGCCTCTCCAACAGGAATATTTTAGTGTTCCACAGAAGAAAGTTAATGTATTTACTATAGGATTAGGAACTACATGTATTTACTATAGGGTTAGGGTAGGATTAGGATTTGGTTGAGGGTTAGTCGCATGTAATTATGCATAATTTACTGTTATTACTATGGTAAGTACATGTAACATATGTAACAAGGACACTGTAAAATAAAGTGTTACCGTAAGTTTTACTGCTTCCTGTTCCATAACACAAAAAGTCACAGTCAGAGTCACTGAACTGTTCTACTATGAGCAGAGAATAACTTCACCAGGATCTGACAGCAGGTGTGTCGTTGCGTTCAGTTGTGGTCGGCTCTGATCATAGGGAGGACAGTACATGTTCTGATTGGACGCAGCAGTTGGAAAGAACTTGTCACATATTATCACTATATAGTGTGGGACTTTTTTAAATTCCCCTTTTTCACTTTTATGTGTTTACAGATCAGTGAAAAATAAGTGAATTGTTTTGTCAGCTCAAAGCAACAAGCAGAGACAACACACCATCAGCACAGTCTCCTGCTTGCTTGTGTGGGTTCTGTATGTGTGTTTAATCGGATCCATCATTTAATGTCATGCATCACGCATCCTGATAGTTCTCGTTCATAAAAATACATCAATCTCTAACCATATCAAAAGGTCAGTACCAAAGTTCAAAGTGTAACAATCAATTACTGAATGTGCCTGATGTTTATTGCCCATACTAAACGAGCAATTGACAAGGAGAAAAAATTGATTTAGTTTACCAAGGTTGGAAAATGAGTCCTTATAAGGTATTAAAGAGAAGGATATTATTAGCTGCGTTTCCTAAATCAAGCATTCCTAATATTGCTCATATGCAGGGGGACCTTAAGTATTAGGTCAAGCATGATGCTTCAAGTTGTGCAACTTGTTGAGGAATAATCAACTTTTATTTTTTTAGGTGATCAGATTTATTTTGATTGTTGTTATGACTAGATGGATGATATCGGATAAAAAAATCCCTTAGAAATACTAAAGGAAGGATACGAGTCATATCTAGAGCTCAGAATATTTTAGAGCAGTGGTTCTTAAACGTTTCATGCCAAGTACCACCTCTGATAGGTTGATTAAATCCAGAGATGTCATAGTTTGATTAAGTTGGAACTTGGAGCTTGGAACATTTCTGTACAGTTTCATTAACAATAATAAAAAAAGAAAAAAAGTAGTGCAGCGTTTCTGATTGAGAAGCAATATCTTGCCTTTTGTAGATCAGCTTAGTTTTTTTATGCTTTCTTTTTAAGTACAGAAATAAAAAAAATGTATGGACACTCTGATCATTTCTGCAACAGCTGGAGGACATTGGTCAGTGTTTAACCAATTTACATCTCACAACTATTAGCCTTTGCAAAGCAGTATTATAATTTTACGTAGATTCGAAAAAATATTTAAATTGTGTGTGTTGTGTGTGTAAGGTGTGTGTGTGTGTGAGAGAGTCTCCTAGTGCAAGAGCTTAGAATACTGTTTTAATAATCTCTTGTCATGCTTTAAAGAATACACTCATTTTGATGCGTTGACTATAGCAGACTAAAGCATGTAAAGTACATGATTATGAATGTGCATGTACTGTGTCATTTGATAATATATACTGACTTAAATATATTATTTCCATAATAAGTCATCTATTAAAAAGCATCACTGCCAGTAAGTGTTTGATTTTCACACGCTGTCTTGTTGTATAAGATATGCAGAACAGCATATCCTTCCTTTCTGTTTGTGTGTGTGTGTGTGTGTGTGTGTGTGTGTGTGTGTGTGTGTGTGTGTGTGTGTGTGTGTCAGTGAATGTGTGAAGCTGTCAGCTGGGATTTTTTTCAAACACTGAAGAATTAATTAAAAAGGTGTTGAAAACACATGACTCTAGACAACACAGACCCTTGCTCTCCTCTGACACCCCGTCCGCACTCGCTTCTCTGTATCTCTCTCTGTATCTCTCTCTGTATCTCTCTCTGTATCTCTCTCTCTCTCTCTCTCTCTCTCTCTCTCTCTCTCTCTCTCTCTCTCTCTCTCTCTCTCTCTCTCTCTCTCTCTCTCTCTCTCTCTCTCTCTCTCTCTCTCTCTCTCTCTCGGCTATACCAGGATAAATATGTTATTTTACATAAACAAATAATGGTGAGAGTGTGCGTGTTGATTTGTTAGGACATGACTGTATTACAAATATGAATAAGAATGTACTGTAGCTCCCTTTCTAGGAGTCAGAAATGACGACATGTGTCAAGACCCTTGGGGTCACTGCTTGACATTCTGAGGATACATTTATTTATTATTATTAACAAGTGTGTGAGAGAGTGTGTTTTTTACCATTATTTCTATGAAAGGCATCTGTGACATGTTGGTTAAACAATAATTTTGACTTTCTGCACTAGGTATGAACAGTATATTTGCAGTAATTATAATGGAAACAGGGGGGGCTAATTTAGCAACAATTCAATAATCAAGCAGTTAAAGGGTTAGTTAATAAATAAAGAAAATTCTGTCATTAATTACTCACCCTCATGCCGTTCCAAACCCATAAGGCTTTGTATTTCAATAACATATTTCAAATCAACATTAAAGTCTGACACGAATAGATGCTGTTTTTATCCTCAAATATCGCTTAAAAAACATTATATTTCAGGTCAGTCCATTCAATGGGCAGGTGTAAAGCAAAGGCTGAGCTCAAGTTTCAAGACACCAATTACTTTATGGCTGTTTCTATGGTATATGGAGCTTCCAACAGCAGCTGCAGTGATGCTGTCATCAAAAAGCAAGTAGCCTACCGTAAAGATTAAGTGAAGACTTTAAATGGATATTTGTCATCATACACTGAATATTTTTTTTTTATTACCAGTTAAACTAAGAGAATTTGCTATTGTTCCAAAGGGTGTGATGTTAGTTTTAAGAAGTTCTAGTTCAGCGAAAAACAACATTGATGATTTTTGTGGAAATATTTATATCGATAATGTTGATTTTTCGAAACACCAACGTAGCAATAAGGGCAATGTTGTTTGTTCTGTCTCTTTCCCTGCAGCAAGATTTTTTTTGGTCTTCTTTATTTGGTATTATCTATTGGAACAAAGCATGGATAGTTCAAAACAAGTTTTGTATCAGTAAGAAAACTAGAGTGTATGATAGAAATACGTGTATTTTATATTCTTTTTATTTTCAGAATGACTGTGTTTAAAGTAAATGACAATATATTATACAATTATTTATTTCATTAGGAGTATACCAAATACATAAAAAGATGTGGGCTCTTTATAAACACAATTTTCCTCATTTTATAAATTATATGAAACTATACATACAGTAAACCTTTTGGAGCAAACAAAAAAAAAAAAGCGCTGAAAACATGTAATGTTGTAAAAGCAAACATTTTATTAATAAATTAATAAATTCTGCCAGCTAATGTTAAAAATGTGACTGTGAAACTTATTGTTTTTGTGGCATAAAAAAAAAAAAAAAAAAGAAAGATGACTTTACATAATTGGCTTTTATTTAGAAGGTGGGACTTTACTAGATCCACCATACTGTAATAAAAGCAGAAGCTTCATAAAAATATATTTTCTATGTTCTTTCTGACGTGGAATTGTTTTTCTAGGAGGAGGAACTTGTTATGCTTGGAAAACAGAGTAGGCAGTGCTTTACGGTAAGTTACATCACATCCTTTCCTGGTATCTTCACACAGATACTGTATTAAAAAAGTAGTTCAGTTTTACTTTTCTAGCTGGCCAAGAGCCGTGGCGACTAGCGGATTATAAAATAGAGGAGGCACAATAATTGTAGTGGTCTGCGGACCCTCTAGAGACTCTCCAGATTTTTTGGACACTTTTAGACATGAAATGTAAAAAAGAAAATGACACATATACAGCAAGAAAATATAAATACAATTCCACTCACCTAGACTGTCAGTTGAAGAAAAAAAATCCATCCTTCTAACCTTTTAATTTAAATGTCTGTGTTAAAAGAACATGTTCAGCCATTTAGTGAAGATGATTGATGTAGTCTATATCCAAATTTGGCGTGAGGTCTTCCTTCATTTTTAATTTATAGCTGCTGCACAAATGGTATCTTGGTAAATTTGTTGGCGATCAAATCTTCAATATCTCTACTCTCCATAATTAAGGTAGTTGCTAGCGGAAGCAGTTTAAACTAATATCACATAATTGATGTCTTTGCAATGATTGGTTGATACCAAGGGAGGCTAGTCTAGTTTTTTCTCAACACTCTAACTGCTAAAAGTGAAATACTTGGCTAATCTTACCAACGGAGGGAAAAGTTTCTGGCTATGAATTTGCCTCCCCCCTCCCTTTCTCTTTCCCCTTCAGACTTGTCTTAGCACAGATTCCCTTCACGACACTTGCGTTGGAGGAGCAGCGGTGGTTTTGACTTCAGTGATATTTTATGGTGTTACAATGGTGAAATTACAAAAACGAAAAATCACATTCTAGGACATGGAATGAAAAACTGGGAATTTTATTAACATTAATTCATCCTTCTCCCATTTTTCACCTCAGAATAAGTAGTAGGCTGTGCCTCCATTAGCTCCCCTGACGAGTCGCAACTGTCACGAGTTACAAAGAGCCAGCTGAAGTTTATTCACAGTACTGCCTGCCTGCTAGACTTCCATTGTAAGTGTAAACATTTCTTATTCATGTACACACTTGAAGTTATGGTAAAACTTTATTTGGAG
Source organism: Leuciscus leuciscus (assembly GCF_965113295.1). Taxonomy (NCBI): domain Eukaryota; kingdom Metazoa; phylum Chordata; class Actinopteri; order Cypriniformes; family Leuciscidae; genus Leuciscus; species Leuciscus leuciscus. The sequence goes on along the minus strand of NC_138734.1, from coordinate 12,008,653 downwards.
GGTCCCTTTTGAACATTCTGTTGACTATAAGTAACTTTGCTACTACATGTCAACTAACTACCATCAGAATATTAGTATCAGTAAACTGTCTGCTTAATATCTGCTAACTCTTTATTGTGATGGTCCTCCAACAGACATTCTACTGACTATAAGTAACTTTGCACCTACATCAACTAGGTTCTAACCCTATCAGTCTACTAATACTCTACTAACACTCTAATGAGAGTTTGTAGACATGTAGGTGCAATGTTACTTATAGTCAACAGAATGTGTTAAAGGGACCATCAAAATAAAGTGAAACCGAAGTTATTATCTGTAATTGACAGCGGGTCAACATTTCTTTAAAGGAGTGGTATAATGCCCTTTTTACAAGATGTAAAATAAGTCTCTGATGTCCCCAGAGTGTGTATGTGAAGTTCTAGCTCAAAATACCCCACAGATATTTTTATATAGCATGTTAAAGTTGTAACTTTTTGAGGGTGAGCAAACCGTTTTGTGTCTATTCCTTTAAATGCAAATGAGCTGCTGCTCCCAGCACAGGGGGTGGAGCTTCAACAGCTTGCACTCACACAGACATGCACTGAAAATGTCAAACACTTTTAGCCTTTTATGTTCAAATCGGATTCAGACAATGATAGAGAGACTCAAGAAGAAGGACAACATGTAGAATGCAACAGGACATTTCTGAATGGTTAGTTGATGAATTTATGTAGCTGATGTGTAGTTGTCTTCTAGTCATTGATTAGCATATTCTGTCTTGATAATCTATAAATGACAGGGTTTATGTAAATTCTAGGGTTGGTGATGTCACTAACCCAGGAGGAATGTCGTGTAATCCCTACCAGCCATTTGTTGTAGTCCTTAAAAAGCAATTTCTTTAAAATAAAATATCTCCCTTTGCTTTGAACTTTGAGCGTCGTAACTTTGTAGATGTCGTTTATGCTCAAACAGCAACATTACACAGTAACTAAAGTTAAAAAAGTGAAATCATAATCAACCACCCCTTTAAATTCTAATCTGAGTATATGTTTCTCCACATGTTGGGTGCACAGCAGCATCTCTTTATAAGCCTCATACACTAATAATTTAATAAGCACTAATAGAGACATGTTCAGAACACATAAAAGCTCTCTGCACTTCTGAGAAAAGATTTGTACTGAGGGAATTCTTGTTTCTGAGGAAGAGAAGACACACACATATTTACTTTCCTATCTCAAACCTAATGTTGCCATAGGCTACTTCTCTCCTTCCCACTCGTTTTGCGCTCTTTGTCTCTCTCCTTCTTCTGTCTTCCTCTGAGGAGAACACTATGATTTTTGAAAGCTTCTCCAGTGAGGTCCCTGAGGGACAGACTCAACATGAAAACAGCTTCTTCTGCTCTCATATCTCTCCTACTCTGAACCAGCCATCACGACATGTACGGTAAACGCTTTAAACAGAGACAGCGAGCGATGATCTGACTTTGGCAGCTGGAAATATTTGGCAGCTGTGTAGAATTTGAGAGTTATAATTTGGAAGTCAGATTGCATTTGCAAGGAAATACAGTAGCAGTCCTTGCAGGGAGGAAAATAATACTGTTCAAGTTCAATTCAGTTTGGAAATCACACTGTTCAGAAGTTTGGGGTCAGTTACAATTATTTTATTTTTTTTTGTGTGTGAAGAAATGAATACTTTTATTCAGCAAGGATGCATTAAATTGGTCAAAAGTGACAGTAAAGACTTTAACAAACATTTCTGTTTCAAATAAATGCTGTTCTCATGAACTTCTATTTATCAAAAATCCTGAACAAAATGCTCCACAGTATCCACAAAAATAAAACAACACAGCTCTTTTCAACTGTGATAAAAAAAAATATATATATTCTCGATCACCTAATAAGCATTTTATGGCCCGGATTGGCTGTCAATGTTTCTTTATCATTCATTAGCTGGACAAAAATCGTTCTTAAATTGATCCCAACGATTGTTATTGTTCCTCTGTGCCGTTATCGTTATAGTTGTGGACTCTGCTATTCTTTTATATTTAGAACAACTTTCAGAACTATATATTTATCATTATCGTCCTTGTTGTGTCTTTAGAAGGATATCTGAAAGAACATGTGACATTGAATACTGGAGTAATGGCTGATGAAAATTCAGCTTTGCCATCACAGGAATAAATTACATTCTAAAATATATTAAATTGAAAGCAGTTTATTTGAATTGTAATAATATTTAACAATATTACTGTTTTTACTGTATTTCTGAGAAAATGAATGCAGCCTTGGTGAGCAGAAGAGACTTCTTTCATAACCATTTAAAAATCTTACCGATCTCAAACTTTTGAACAGTTACGTGTTCATCTCATTCCAAACCTGTGCCAGAATGAATTCCTTGTATGAATTCCTTTCTTCCATGTAACAAAAAATAATATATTATGAAGAATTTTTGAAATGTTATATGAATGAAAGAACTGACTTGACTTTTTGTATTCTTTTTTTTTATTTTTTATTTTTATATCTTCTTTTGTGTTTTGCAGAACGAAATGAGTTAATATTTAGTTTGAATCATCCCTTTAAGGCTGAATGAACAACAAAAGTTTGAAGTTTGAGTGTAAACGTTAAGCAGTCTAATAAGTTTAAAAAGCAAGGCATACGAACAAACCCAAAGCAGAATGTTCGAGGAGTATCAATGCATTGCGGTCTTGCAAGCACTGTAATAAAGTTTGTGGTGTGATTAGTTGTGTGTGGTGGCGGCAAAGCCGTGGGCCTCCTCGTCTGGGATCGGCACCAACTCTGCAGTGACGTTTACTCCTGTGAGGAGCTGTCAACATTTAAAAGACGCACAGCAGAGATGGTTCACTGTGAGTGAATGCTTGGCACAACTTTGGGAGCCTTCACTCTTTCCGTACTGGAAAAAGACAGAGGAAACGCGGATGGAACAAAAATGGGCAAAATGTGAAAAGAAAAGAGACAGAGAGGGAAAGTGTGAGCAATGATGGAGAGTAAAACTCATTGGAAAGACTGATCTAGTGTGCTTGGTTTTTTCAGTTTGATGGTCACGGCTTCTTACACACTACTGAAGAAAAAAACTGAAATCACAACAGAAAAGTGCATAGATTAGAAGAGGGAAAGTCAGACAGGAAAGTAAAAAAAAAACATTAAGATCTCTTTTGTTCTCAGCTGATTGTTTTCAATACTGTTAACATCATTTTTGCAACCCAAGTCGTCTCAACACCGTCATACTCGTTAATCATGAGGAAGGAGTGAAACTAGTGGAGTTAAGTGTCTGAAAACATTACATTCAGTGTGTATATTTGTTTGTAATAGGTACTCTTTGTAAAAGTATGTTACAGGGTACTGCTTTTTCACAAGGGCAACCACTAAGCAATAAAAGATTGCTCTAGATAATATGTAACTAGATTGTTTTCCTTATGTGAAATCTCTAACAGAGATTGGCCTTCTTGGAGAAGCCAATCTCAGAAATCACTGCATCGAGGTCAGTGAAAAAAATGACTCCAAAATGGCTGATCCAAGAAGCTGAGGAAACTTCGTTGGTTAGGAAATAAGGCATTCAGTTGTGAAATAGTTGAGTCTCTTGTTTACTTCTCAAGTCAGTCACATAAAGTTTCATTTTGGTTAGGCCTTAAGGACAAGTTCTCTTTTTCCATTTGCACTGTTAATTAATGACTGTTTTGTGTACAAATGCATCAGACGTTGTTTTTTGTTGTTTGTTTTTTTAAGAAACATCCTGATCCCAACATTCCGTTCCATTCCACTGCGCTCCGCCAAGCTGTTTTTGACCCTGAAGAACATGTTCAATGTGAACTTTCCAATGGCTGCCTATGTAGTAGCCAGTGAGGTGACTCACTAGGATTTGGAAGAGAGCCAGTATCACCACACATGTCTATGTGATCTGATGTGATATCAGTCCAGTCAGACTCATACTGACCTTTGTCTAAAAGTGCAGAAGGTAAATGGGTTATTCTCGGTGTGTGTGTCTCTAATGTGTGATTTAACATAAAGGTCAGTTGTCAACTGTTAGATTTTGCCCTGTGGAGATTTTTTAAAATCAATTTATTGCTTGATAATATGATTGACTGACTAAATGTAGGTCATGTGATAACACTGGTACATTAAAGGGTTTGACGTCAGGCTTGTTAAATGCGTTTTGTTTGAGAGAGATGGTTATCCTTTGCCCTCTTAGGGTGTTTATTTGGTTCAAGGTATTTAATTGTACACAGACTGTTGCCTTGCATTATTCTTTTATGAGATTTGTTTTGGTTAAGTATTGACTGAGAGTTGTGCTATGTTTTATGAAGTGTTCTCCAGACCCCCTCAGCCTCAGACGTCACGCCCACGGACCGCTGGCTGAACATCTGATGCATATGGCACACTTAACTGGAAATACTTCAGGATTTTCTAAGTCGTCATCTGACTGGTTGAATTCTACAGGATGTCCTGGTGACGTGTGTGTCGCGTTCTTTAGCGGTCCGCCTGGAAACAAAGATGCCACGAGGCCAAACCCCCTCATGGAAAAGAACGCTGTTGTGTTTACAACTGTGACAATGAGCACTTATCAGGATCTACTAAACACTGGATTTTTAAAAGTTATGTGAAGAATGTAAAGTTCGCGGCATAAACTCCTAGAGTTTTGCACACCGGCATGCTATTTTACTCTGACGTTACATCTTCATGCCCCTGAACATGACATGAACAAAACTAACTGTGATTGGTTGCTTTACATGTTAATCAGACGGCCTCTGGCAAGTCCTTGGCCAATGAAAGCTGCTATGGAGTCCAGACCTTCTGCCATCAGTCTGAAAGTCTGACTACGTGAGACTACCCTATAGAGGGCTGCAGGACTTAGTCATAAAACCTGGAAATGAGTAAGCATTTCTGCACTTCCAGTTTCACTGTCCTAAAGTCAACAGGTTTTATGAATGGGTTTTTGATTAACTGCCTGAAATAAGGTCTGTGGCTAACACAAGCTCAATACATTTTCAGTTAATTCTATGACATAAGAATCTACAACTTGTGATATTCATAAGGTTTTATGTGTCTCAGGTTTTTGGTGACATTAAACGTCATCACTCTTAACAGGAAAACTCATCTACTCACTTGTGTTTATAATCAGGCTCATGCAAACTCTTCTAAGTCAAACTTTCCAACAGGATTTTAAATAAAGATTAAAGGAGTTGTCTGAAGCTTTGCGGTGGTAACGTTAAGGCCACGTAACTTGTGTAGTCATTTTATAGCTTACGTTTAACTTTTTTTACTTCTGCTGATTGCATAGAGGCTTCAAAATTCATAGAAGTTGCGCTAATTTGTGAAGATTATCATGATGAACAAAGTGTGAAAGAATCATAAACTTTTGTTGGTCACAGAGCTTATTTTCTGCAATTATCCAAAAATCACTTTTTGATGAGGAAACCAGGGTGAAGCTATCACTCATTATCATTCGTCATCACTCTAGTCTATTGACTTTCCAATCTAAATAATGATTTACAGCAAACTTGTGGACAAATATATTGTGTTTTTCAGACAAAAAAATAAATACATTCTTTGTAAATGACACAACTGTGTTGTGTAAATGGACTCTGAAAGTGCTCTTATACAATGATGACTAAAATACTAGAGAAAGCTTTGACCGAGTATTTGACAGATAGGAATGAGTATTATGTGTTCTGAGGGTGTGAGAAGAGCTGTCAATTTGACCCCAATTATTTTAAATGGGTTTATATGCATCATTTTATTCCAACAACTATTTCAAAACAGAAGCTCAATTTAATATTGACAGTATTCTGTTCTGAAGACAGCCCTGGCTTGAAGAAAAAACTAGCTTACCTTTAAATTAACTAGTGTGTGATTTTGGTCAGTTTGCCTCCATCTAGAAGTAATAAACACTGAATATTTCAGAGAAATAACTCTTGATAGAAAACCAATATATTGCTGCCAAACTAGTTCGAAAACCAAAAAATCTGCGTATTTTGCAAAACACTTCTATTAAAGGGATAGTTCACCCAAAAATGAACATTCTGTCATTAATTACTCTCCCTCACGCCGTTCCAAACCCGTAAGACTTTCAACTAAAATTCTTTGAAATTACATAAATTTTTAGTAGTGACTGCATAACAATGACTCCTCACTGTTTAAATATAAATTTTAATGTGTGTTACAGTGTATTATACTACAATAATTCATCAAAGGATGGCACCATACGCCTCCACAGATGTCTGGACTGAGCCCAGAATATCAACTGACCCTATAAAGTCCCACTGTGGTGTGCTCAATGTCATATTTGATATCACAATGAGTTTCTAAAATTACATTTACTGTTCCTAACTTTAATATCTTGCATATACTTGTCTGTTGACTGACAAAGAGGAGCCAATCAGACGATTCACATGATATCAGATCTAATTATGGCTCTGAATAAACTCAACTCCACACATAATGAGAGATTTAAAGAGTTAAATGTTCATCTGCTGTTTGTGATATCACTGTGAGCAGATGCTCTATGATTATTTAGACGTTGGTGAGTCTAAAAAAGACAACAAAGGGAAGAAAACCATGAGTAGAAAGATGACTGGCCAACCAATGTCAAATATAAGTGTCCTCCTCCAGAAGTGAAGCCAGAACAGCCCGGGGTGATTATGTGGATTTAAGGAAGTCTTTGAGGGCAGAGTTACGCTCCCTCTTGTCTGGCACGCACGTGCGTTTTCCAGACTCGGCAGAAACCACAGGAGGTTTGCACCCGGCTGCTGATTTTTAAATGGAAGCTAACAGTTTTTACGTCCCTTCCAGCAGATCTTGAAATGTCAGACGAACCCAAATAACTCGCTTAATATAGTGCAAAAGATGCTTAGATAAGTAAAGCAAGTCTGTCATAATCGGATCTGCCCACACTTCCCTATTAAGATGTATCAACCATTTAGGGTCAACAAAGTGTTAAACTTAAAGGGACATTTTCTTTCATTTATTTCTTCTTTGGAACACAGCAGAAGATGTTTTTAAAAATGTTTGAACAGTTTTTGTCCATAAATGGAAGTCAATAGTGCCCAATACAACAAACACTGGGACATTTTTCAAAATATATTATTTTGTGCTTCACAGAAGAAAGAAAGTCATACAGATTTGGAGATGTGAAAAAGTGCATTTAATTGTATTGAATGTGCACTTGTAGTGAACTTTAAATCTTAAAAATATATTTTTTTATAAATGGTAGGCCTTCTTGCAGATAATATAATATTAATGAAATAAAATGACACTTATGTGTAGGCTATATTCTGTACCCTGTATGCTACGAACATGAATGATACCTCAAAATGCAGCTTGTTGGTGTGCTATTACTTATGTAAGTAATCGTAATCTGTATAAAAACAATATACTGTAGGTCAATGGAAAGTATCCACCATGATCGACAACCAAATGTGTACTGTATGTTTGCACACATTCCACAGGCTCAAATCCAAGCAAATCTCTGGACGCACAAGCAATACCAATGTTTACTGTCTGCATCTCTGAACAAACCCCTAACCTCAGGTATTAAACTTTGGCTTGTTACTCATTCAGCACATTTAGGCCGGGTTTCACAGACAGGGCTTAGACTAAGCCAGGATTTGGCCTTAGTTAAAAAAAAAAAACATTACTGGTGTTCATCTTGAGACAAAACAATTCCACTGACATATTTTAAGATATGTCACTGCAAGTTGCTTTCAGTTAAAACCGCTCAAACATGCATTTTAGTTTGGGACCACTGATCTATATAGAATGACATAGATCAGTGTCTGGGACTAGGCTTAAGCCTTGTCTGTGAAACCGGGGGTTTATGCTACAGACATGATGAATGATACTTCAATTGGTGCAGCTTGTTGAGGAGAGTGTTACTATATTACTTTTTTAACCAATCCTAGGAATTATGAAATGGACGACAAAAGCTCATAGAATTATAATTCTTCTACAGAAAAAAAGAAAGTTATACAGGTTTGGAACGACATGAGTGTGAGTAGATGATGACAGAATAAAAATTTTTGGGTTAAGTATTCTAGAGCCCCTTTCACACAGCGCGATGATCCCGACAAATTGACGGGAAATTGCCAGAACGCCTTCTGTGTGCACGCAAACACGACCCGGGATTGATGCCGGCATCAATGCCGTGTAGGCAGGGGACCTAACATTGCCGTGTTCAGTCCCGGAACGCGCGCTGTGTGAACAAAAGCCGTAATAATGCCGTGTCGTAGTGATGACGCTGTAGACGGGATTGTTCGCCAGCTAGTGAAACGGTATGTAATGCGCAAGTTTATGATCAAATCAGAGAAAAAAATGCACAAGCGTGGTTTCTCGAGACTAGATTCCGGAAAATACACGGATAAAGTGATCCGGGATTTGACCCGGGTTCGTTGGATTTTGGTTCATTCACACTGCCAGTGATTTTCCGGAATCAGAGAGTGCATTCACACACAACCCGTAAAAATCCCGTGAAGACACGTGACATCGATGTGACTTGTAATGCCTGAGCAGCGTCTTAAGTTTGCTTATGAGCTGCGATTTCTCTCTCGACTATGTGTGAAAGGGGCTTAGGTGAGCTCTTATGACCTGCAACTAAGTAACCGCCTAACAACTACCCAGAACACAGTAACAACCCAGAAAAGTGTGCTAAAAACACTTAGGCATCACTCTAGCAACAGCATAGCAACATCCTGGCAACCATCCATGCATGACACCCTAACATCATGGCAGCAACTTTTGCAGGATTTAAGTGACATTCATGTTTTCTTTTTCATGTTTTCATTCATTTGTTAAATTTAAATCAAGTTGAAACTGCAGATAAGCCCTAAGCCAAAACCTAAAAACCTTTAGCATTTCAAAAAAGAAAAGAAAAAAAAGACTAAACATTATTCAGTCTCTCGTAACACTTTATTTTTCTCTTCCTTTTGAAGATGTCAAAAAAGGAGGTTTTTACCAGAGTTGGCTTCTGGGGGCTATTTTGGACATAAAGAAGAATAGCTGGGTCAGAAGGAAACAAAACAAACGTCTAGGTACAGACGACCCATGCCACTAAAGCTGCCCCCCCTGACCACAGTCTCAGTGGGGGACTTCCTGTCCAGAAAAGCTCTCAGCCTGAGTCAGTCCTGCCAGATTCCCCATAACCCTGATGTGTTTGTGTGAGAGTTACTGGCTCACTCTTGGCTCACACACTCTCACATCTCTCCAAAATGGATACTTTATAATTATAGAAGCCATTTATTTTTAAGAGTTATGCATATTCATTTTGAAAATGGAGCCGTGGAGAACAATTCTGTCAATCACATCAAGACAGAGAGTTTGTCTGCAATATTTTGGATACATAAAACATCAATCTCAGGAGTTAAAGGGCAGACCTACTCCAATATACCATAATAGACCTACAACACATATAAATGAAAGAAAGAGGATATGATCCCAAAGGACTAGAATACTGCCCACTGTGCTATACTGTGTACTGTAACAGAAGGCATTATGCAGCAATTTGCAATAGTACATGTTAGCGTCAGATGTAATATATAGCAGAGACATGCCACTCATATAAAAATGAATAAGATAAATTGGAACACACAATATGGCAGCTCTATCCGAGGGATACTCCACCCAAAAATGAAAATTCTCTCATTATTTACCTATGCCATTCCAGATGTACACTCACCTAAAGGATTATTAGGAACACCTGTTCAATTTCTCATTAATGCAAATATCTAATCAACCAATCACATGGCAGTTGCTTCAATGCATTTAGGAGTGTGGTCCTGGTCAAGACAATCTCCTGAACTCCAAACTGAATGTCAGAATGGGAAAGAAAGGTGATTTAAGCAATTTTGAGCGTCGCATGGTTGTTGGTGCCAGACGGGCCGGTCAGAGTATTTCACAATCTGCTCAGTTACTGGGATTTTCACGCACAACCATTTCTAGGGTTTACAAAGAATGGTGTGAAAAGGGAAAAACATCCAGTATGCGGCAGTCCTGTGGGCGAAAATGCCTTGTTGATGCTAGAGGTCAGAGGAGAATGGGCCGACTGATTCAAGCTGATAGAAGAGCAACTTTGACTGAAATAACCACTCGTTACAACCGAGGTATGCAGCAAAGCATTTGTGAAGCCACAACACGCACAACCTTGAGCTGGGCTACAACAGCAGAAGACCCCACCGGGTACCACTCATCTCCACTACAAATAGGAAAAAGAGGCTACAATTTGCACGAGCTCACCAAAATTGGACAGTTGAAGACTGGAAAAATGTTGCCTGGTCTGATGAGTCTCGATTTCTGTTGAGACATTCAGATGGTAGAGTCAGAATTTGGCGTAAACAGAATGAGAACATGGATCCATCATGCCTTGTTACCACTGTGCAGGCTGGTGGTGGTGGTGTAATGGTGTGGGGGATGTTTTCTTGGCACACTTTAGGCCCCTTAGTGCCAATTGGGCATCGTTTAAATGCCACGGCCTACCTGAGCATTGTTTCTGACCATGTCCATCCCTTTATGAGCACCATGTACCCATCCTCTGATGGCTACTTCCAGCAGGATAATACACCATGTCACAAAGCTCGAATCATTTCAAATTGGTTTCTTGAACATGACAATGAGTTCACTGTACTAAAATGGCCCCCACAGTCACCAGATCTCAACCCAATAGAGCATCTTTGGGATGTGGTGGAACGGGAGCTTCGTGCCCTGGATGTGCATCCCACAAATCTCCATCAACTGCAAGATGCTATCCTATCAATATGGGCCAACATTTCTAAAGAATGCTTTCAGCACCTTGTTGAATCAATGCCACGTAGAATTAAGGCAGTTCTGACGGCGAAAGGGGGTCAAACACAGTATTAGTATGGTGTTCCTAATAATTCTTTAGGTGAGTGTATATGAAGGTTTTTTTTTGTTTTGTTTTTTGTTTGATTTGGGACAGCTTCTGGACGCAGAGGAAGCAGAAATGAAAACATTAAAAAAAATGGTTCGATGTTAATAAATTGTCATTAAATATGACAATACAACTACATTTATTTTATTTAGAAAAAAATTATAAATACAAGTGTCCAGATCAGAATTGAAATGACTGAACTAGAAATGGTAAGTGAAACTTAATTCTTAGGTGTCATTATTGACCACAAGCTCAGTTGAAAATCCCACATAACCTACATAAAGTCAAAAATTTTCAAAATTCTGGATATCCTGTCCAAAATAAAACACATTCTTTATTCAAAGGCTCTAAACATACTGTGCCAGTCTCTAATAGTGCCATACATGCCATGAGTAGAGATCTGGGGAAATACATACAAAACAACAATAAAACCAATTGTTATTCTGCAAAAACGCGCAATACGAATTATAAATAAAACAGATTATTATCACTCAACAAACAAGCTATTCATAAACTCTAACCTATTAAAATGTAATGACTTAGAAGAGTAGAATTTAAAATAGCCAGAATAGCCTAGTTATTAAAATGATAAAGAATACATTTCCAGACTGTGTCCAAAACCTGTTTCAGATGAAATCTACTCCTTATGAGCTCAGAGGAACAATCATGTTCAGTAAACCACAGATCAGAACCAATGTCAAACAGAGATGTCTGTCTGTTCAGGGGGTTAAACTGTGGAATAGTCTTGATGATCAACTGAAAAGATGTAAATCCATAGGTAGCTTTAAGAAATATACTGTATATATATAGTCATTCTTCATGTACGCAAGATGACTTTGGTGTTTTGGTGTTGTGTGTAAAATAAATGAAATGTAAAAAGGATTGGCGCAATAAGCATAAGCTTCAGCCGACACCTTTTCGGTCAAGCAACTTTTTTTCTTTTAAAAATATTGTTTACACCGTAATTTAATTTTCGTTTCTATGTTTGCTTGTAAATTGTTTTTCTTTTTTTCCTTTCTTTTGAAGTTGTCCGAAATAAACTAAACTAACTAACTAACTAACTAAATGTAAGTGTGTTGTGAAACTCACGCACGACGTGACTGTGCTTCTGGGTCACTATTCATCTGAAGAAAGAAAGTCATATACATCTGGAACGCCATACCTTGTGCTCAATGTTTTCAGGACCAACTTGATGCAGGATTTAAGCGAATTAAAGGATTTATGAATGAATTAAAAACTCATTTCTGTATCCAATACAGAATATATAAGGCTGTCACGTCACGTGAAATGAAAGAGACTCAGGAGGTGAACTGATCATTTCATTCAATCTAAAAAGCCTATGCAACTATCACATGACAAAGAAGGAACAACTCGGACCAGAAGACTAGGAAGCTGAACTAATCAATTCTGATCTGTAAAAAAAAAAAAAATTTGTACGTACAATCAACTTGGATGTTTAAGTAATGTCAACTTAAATTACATTAAACTGACTCAAAGTTAGACTTAGCCTACATTAAACTCAAATAAATTTTATGAGTTAAAGCAATGTAAAAACATGTCATAACTTATTGATCATATCATTTTTTTTTTATAATTAGTTCCAAACGAAAGGTTGTCGCGCAAATGCTAATGCGTGGCCAACACAAAATGAACGAATCGCTCAGACAATTCCTTATTCCAGAGTCATACAAAAGAATCGTTCAAAATGAACGAATTGTTCATGATCGACCCATCATTAAAATGTTGGTCATTCATGTATATGGAAAATTCACATTTTGTCCTCAGTACACATTCTGCATACTACAGAAATATTATATAAATAGTATGGTTACATGGTGTTCGCTATTGAGACCACAATCAAACTTTGTTATAAGACGGTGCTATCCATCTTTGTAACTTTCTATCATACATTCTAAGAAACATAAGCATTAAAAATGTAACCATGATAACATAACTACAGTATGATGATATTTGCATATGCGCTTGCATAGATCATGTCAAATGATCTAAAGCTTAAACACGCCTTTTGCGGCCTTTTGATCAAAACTATTTCCCTCTGGAAATGCTAATGTCATTATTATTATTGCCATTATCTGAATACTCTGGCCACACTGTAAACACAGAGGCTAATAAAACCCTGACAGACACCATGCAGTTCAATTAACAGAGCTTTACTATAGCATTCCTCTCTTTAATGGGAAAGAGCAGTGGAAATGGCTGTGGTACGCCTCAGGGAGAGTTTATAGTCACTCATACTTTTGTCTGTTTTCACTGATGTGATTCTTGTTAAATGTGGATGAAAAATATTCCCCTAATTCAGCACAATTTCTCTCTTTCTCTCTCTCTCTCTCTCTCTCTCTCTCTGCCCCCACCCCTTTTCTGTCTTTGAGCTAAAATTATGACTTTTCCCCCCTTGTGGAATTAAATATAGAGTGCCAGAAAGCTCAGAAGAGTGTTTAAATGGTTATTTTTCTCATTTACACACACATTCTTCATACAGAAGGAGGAAAAACTCTCTTTCATTCTCTCTCTCACTCTCTCGGTTTCCTTTTATCTTTTTGGTGGGGCTGATTTTCCTCTGGCAGGACACAGAAAAAAAAGAGAGAGAGAGAGAGAGAGATGCCTGCCTTTATTCTGGTCCACACGTGGCTTCACTGTCTCTCTGTGCAGTGTGTTAGTTGTGCTGGTTGGTCTTGTGGTCAGATATCAGTGCAAAGAGATCAAAATGAAGCTTGTTACTGTTTCATGGATTAAGGTGATAAATCTAACACAGCTGGATCTCAAGAGGATAAACCCTGGATTTAACTCAGTTAAAGTGAAGCGTATAATTACACTTATACACTTATATGTGGTGGCATCGCTGTAAAAAGCCCCTTTTGGAACCTTTATTTTTAAGAGTGTATCCTATATTTCCAGCTAAGCCATTTAAAGGTGATTTTCAGCAAATGACGTTGCAGCTTTACACAGAATCTTAGTGCTAACATGTGAATGGTTGAAATGCGTTATGCAGTCATTACATGTGTAAATGACAAATGTGGTACATTTACCACGAAAGGCAATTTTACCTCAATTTAAGAAGAACAACTGCTTTTGTTCAGAGATAAAGGCCAAAGCCTGCTGACACAACAAACACACACCCACGCTTACCCATCACATTTCTTGAGAATCTAATGGACACGTCCCAGGAAGCAGATCAAAGCCTTTGATTACTAAAACACACAACCTGACCCAATGCAAAACATTTCAGCAGTATCCACCCAAAAACTGCCGGGTTTTGGAAAAACAGACATTCCAAACAGTGTTTGCAGTTTCAAATTCCCTACTGACTTATATTGACACACACAGACCAAGTCAACGCAAACAATCTGAGAAAATCTGTTCCTCTATACCTGATGCCCAGAGTCAGACTTTAGTCAGCCATCTTTAGTCAACCCTTTTGAAAAAGAAATACACACATACTGTATATATATATATAAAATAGTTTTTATTATTATTATTATTTTTTACAATTTTATTAGAATGCTGTAATTTCATAATTACTATTATTGTCTAGTTGAAGTATGGATAAAGTGTAATGTCAAATGTACTGATAAGCATTTATGGAAAACTAAATATTTTAATGAGATTTCTATTGAAACGTGTATGTCATGTAAGGTAAAAACTATTTGTAAGGATGAAGTTTCAATTTAGTCTATTTAAAATATATTAACTTTAAACAATAATATTGCATAACACACATTTAACCTACAGTTTAAATTATAATCAAGTACTCGTGCAACAAGTTGGTTTGCAAATACCATGTAAATACTTTTGCTATATTAAGTTTTATCTCAGCTGATCTAAAGAAGTACAACCCAGCCATAGGAAATAAAATCATGAAAGAGATCTCTTTGATGCACATATAAGCAGTGTGTAAGTGAAGCAGCAGCATAACTGCAATAGCAGGCTCGCATTGTGCTTTTAGACAACAACTTCAACTCAACGAATCTGAGCTCTCCTTTAAAAGCCTTGAAATATCCTCTGAGCTGTAGATGTTGAGTTGCAGAGTCACATGTGGCTTTGCCTTGTAGTGTTTCTAATCAGCTCTACAGTTACTCATCATGAGGAGAACATGTGTATGTAGGGTGGAACGGAAACGGCTGGCTGCAATTGCACTGCTCAGTCTGATCCTTATCCCTTGATGAATCTAAGGCAAACTAATCTACAGCAGAGTATGGCTACTGTATCTGGCATACTTTACTGGGACTGCACAAACTCTCCAGCATTTCCCCACCACTGTAGTCCACCCAGACAGCACCATAGTGTCGGCCCAGATACGGGCCACATCTGGTTCATGTGGATTCAACATGTACCAGATGTAGGCCGGATCTGGGTCAACACTATTTTGCTGTCTGGGCAGGCACGTTTAGGCAAATTTACACTGCACTGACAGACACCGACCAACAGCAACACACACTTCGTTGGGTTTTGACAGATCAGTGTGTTACCTTAGGGGTTGCACGACTACTGATTTCTGCTAGTCGATTCCTTATCAAAACAATACTCGAGTTACTCGACTACTCGTGGTTCATGCTACTTTAAATGAAAAGACATGAAATAGCTAGATCTTATCAATAAACATTTATTAATTCATAGCCTAATGCAACAATTACATAAGTAAACTCTCAAAACATTATAATTATGACATTTCATTTTTAAATTTTCATGTAACAGTCTAAAGCCAAATAAATAGCCGTTCTTGCCTTTCATTTCAGACGTCTGCTTCTAGGGGCCGTTCACATATCGCGTCTTTTTCGCGCTCAAGGTCGTTATTTCAAATGTAGGAGCGCGGCGAGCGCGCTCATATGGAAACAACGTGGTGCGCTAGTTTTTCCAGGCGGGTTTTTCCTTCTCATCTCCAGAAATATATCTAGTAGTAAAGCTAATGCAAGGGCTAGAAATCAATTAATCCTTTGCTGATACTTCTTCATCGTCATCATGGAGAGCGCAGTTCACGGTTGCATAGCACCGACAGACGCCATGGGAGCGCGAGCGCTTGTAGGAGACAGCGGCCGCGCTTTCCACACGTTTTTAAACGCAATATGTGAACGGCCTCTTGCAGAGTTGGCCAATTACAATATTTTTGTCATCCTTGATGAAATACTTCCACACATCTGACGTGTGGCGTCTGTTGGTGACGTTCGCCATTTTTAATTCATTTATGGTTAATGGACGCTCGAGTAGTCGATTGTTTCCGACAGCGTCGACTAGTGGTTGAAGTAGTCGATCTATCGACTACTCGACTAGTCTATGCAAGCCCATCACCGTCTGTTGGCATTGGTTGGTGCTTGCTTTTACCGATTGAACAGCGACGTACTGTAATCTGGTGATTGATGGTCAGTGTCTGTTGGTGCAATGTGAATTGGTCTTTTAATTAAATTAATTTAAGTTTCTAAACATACATTCCGGAAGAGTAGACATTCCCATCTAATCTTCTAATTAACCACCAGAGCATTCAAGCAGCCACTTACATTACTCTGGTGTCAGTTGTTCCGGCAACCCGCCACCTCCCCAACACCACATCTATACTTTAGGTGTCTTGCCTGTAATCATCTAGTAGTCCCATAGGAGGTATATTAGAGCTTGAGTTGACCCTCCTCCATCGCAGCCAGCGAGATAAACTTGTTTAACCATCCATCTATTCTTCGCTGTCCTATGTAGGATTGCAGGGATGCAAGAGCCTATCGCAGCATCTTGGGCCTTAGGCAGGGAAACACCTTGGATGAATGGCCAGTCCATCACAAGGATACAAACGTGTTTAACCTTTACAGTTAAATGATTAAATGGGAGTCGGGACTCATGAAACTGCAATTTAAAGGAGAACTCCGGTGAATTTTTAAGTTAATCTTGATCGTTTTACCTTTGTGAGTACTGTCTATAGAAAAAAAAACGAACCGGATCGGTGCTTGCAACGCGGAGCTGTTACAGTTAATGCCCAGAGCTCCCATTCAGCTAAAACGGCAGTTTTGGGGGCATAAACCTAAAGAGTGTCTTTGTGCCTCTTAACAGACACAAAATGCAATTAAAATGTCTGTCCAACATGAACAGGGCCCTTACATGACAACAAGATACGTTTAGCAACTTAGCCATTGTTTAAACTCACCTAAATAGTGTTTTAGACGGCTAGCTGTAGTCTCGCGCTGAAGTCCCGTGGGAACTCAGTTGTAGCCGTAAAAAGTGTGCGTGATTTTTTTTTTTCCCAAACCACTTCAGCGGAAATCCCGCCCTGCAGCTGATTCTAAGGTTTTCATCGGTCATGTCAATCGTCACTGTAACCTAAACCAATTAAATCAGCTGCAGGGCGGGATTTCCGCTGAAGTGGTTTGGGGGAAAAAATTGCGCACATAGTGCAGGTGGGAGGAGCGTCGTGTTCCGGCTACTACTGAGTTCCCACGGGACTTCAGCGCGAGACTACAGCTAGCCGTCTAAAACACTATTTAGGTGAGTTTAAACAATGGCTAAGTTGCTAAACGCATCTTGTTGTCATGTAAGGGCCCTGTTCATGTTGGACAGACATTTTAATTGCATTTTGTGTCTGTTAAGAGGCACAAAGACACTCTTTAGGTTTATGCCCCCAAAACTGCCGTTTTAGCTGAATGGGAGCTCTGGACATTAGCTGTAACAGCTCTGCGTTGCAAGCACCGATCCGGTTCGTTTTTTTTCTATAGACAGTACTCACAAAGGTAAAACGATCAAGATTAACTTAAAAATTCACCGGAGTTCTCCTTTAAAATGGCAAAAGTGCACTCAACTACACTCTACATCCAGTTATAACAATCTTCTCCATTATATGACAAATTAACATGATATGACAAACCTGCTGTAGGTTTCAGGTCCAGGTAGGCATAAGAAATAAACCTGCATGTCCTTGTTCCCCAAAGTTGTGTAGACCATCTAATCAGACTGAAACCATCCGATCATTTCTGCCAGAATATACATTTTTTTTGCCAATGGTTTTGGGTGATCCATGGCCATGCCGTCTGAGGCAAACTGGTAACTTATTCAGCCAAGATAATGAAAAATAAATAAACAGCAGAAGTTGATCAGCCAATGGATGAGCAGAAACATGAAAGAGAATCTCCCTCTCCAGTCCACAACTCTCTGAGTGAGACCTTCAGCCAAACCTCACAGTACCCGAGGACCTCAAGCTGTCCACGAATGTAATGACTTACACATAAAACAGACATTACCACATTTACGCGTCATCAGCAATGTGACAATTTGGTCATAATTTATTTACTTAAATAGTGGTCAGGTTCTTCAGTTAAATTCTTTCCACTCAGGAAGTTTGTGGGATTATTTGTGAGAACTTGTTGCTGAATACAAAGAAACTGCTAAATTTTGTATTTAACTAACAATACTTGCGTGTCATTCAGAAGTTCTTAGTTATGAATATATTTGAAGTATCTACCTGATTATCTAACCATACGTTGGCTTAGAGTAAGTGAATAGAGTTATAAAATGAATGTTCTGTTCAGATAATTTGCTCTAGGAAGATTTTGATAAAAATAAAAAAAATTGTTCAAATGAGATCTCTGACTTTTGATCTTAGCCTTTGGTATCTTGGCAAGTCTGAGCACAGTTTGTTGAAATCTCATCTGGAACTCTAGAAGAGACACATTATAAGTTATTTTTCTCAGGAAAAAAAGCAGGATAATCTGTCTAGAATAAACAACTGAAATATTAAAGAGACCTCCTTTTCCTTGTGTCTTTGCATTTGATTCTTTCACAACTCTTTCAGTGAGATTATGCTTATTCTTTATCACAATCACGAGGTTGTTTTAGGTTAGTCTGCCAGCTTGTATCATAATAAGTAGAGTCTGTGAACCTTGCCAGCCATAAACCAAAGTGCTGCTGTTCATTTTTCCAGCACCCTTGCATTCAGCCATCTCAAATTTCCCAGATTAACTTTTCCTCCGAAGGCAAAAACACAGGTAAAAAAGCTCTGAAGAGACTAAACATGAGCACTTGGCGGAGGAATGCCCTGTCAAAGGCTGTCACGCCGGGCAAGGAAGATGAGTACTATGATGAATGTTAAATGTGTTAATGAGAAAAGTAGCAGCACGTGCCTGTGCTCGCCTGCGCTGCCAGAAGCTGCAAACCAAGTTTGAGAAACAGAAGAAGAGAAAGAAAGGACCTATCCCTTACCTGGAGAGATCTCTCCTTCACTCTGATCCCCAGAATCTGAGTCCATCTCTCCACAAAGAACCTCTCCTCTCCTCTTTTCACTCCACTTCCTCTGTTTCTGTCTGTCTCTGTCCTGTCCCTCCTCACTGAAAACTGTTTTCTTGAGCTCAAATGCACCAGCCCTCCGTGTTCAGAATTTAACTGACTCAATGAGTGCGCGCTGTTTGCCGAGCGCCTTTTTTGTGCAGTCAGACTGCCTTCTTTCACTGATACTCTCTTGCTTCCACTTTCTCCTCTCGTTTGCTTCCTTCTCCACCCTCTCTCTCTCTCTCTCTCTCTCTCTCTCTCTCTCTCTCTCTCTCTCTCTCTCTCTCTCTCTCTCTCTCTCTCTCTCTCTCTCTCTCTCTCTCTCCCTCCTCCCCCTTCTCCCCTCGGCTCGACATTGTGATGCCTACAAAAACATCAAGAGGAGGAAAACTCTGTCTCTCTCTGAGTTGATCTCTTGCCTGTGAGGAATGTTTTGTATGTTGGGGAGGTTTTTTCATTCAGGCATTTTAGTGTGTTATTTAAGGGGCAAGTTTAGTTTTTTTATGTTAGAAAATGCTTTTTGGATGGACAAGTGAATGGCAAATGACAGCAGTGCTGAAGGTGCTGCTTTAGAGTGTCTTTGCCACACCATCCAGCTCAAAAATTAATAGAGTAACAGAGGGAATAGGTGCCATCAACAGGTCAGAGTTTTGGCTGGCTAGTGTGGTTCAGTTAGCCCCTGCTGGTAGATGACGTAACTACACCATTATGGGGCAAAAAGCATCTTTCTTCTTTGATGGTCATTTGAAGTAGCTTTTTATTGTGATGAAAGAATTCCTTTTTCATTGTATAAAGTAGAGGCTGTATAGTTTTCTGAATTTTCCCCTTGTCTCCTGCCTTTGACATACAGCTCTGTATCATCGCTGGGTACGGGTTTGGAACTGTGTGCGTTCTCATTGTGCCATCAGTCAGATTGAGCCATGATTTAATTTTCCGGCACCTTTAGATTGATTAGTCATAAATATAAAGCTTCAATTCAGATTGATTTCTGTCCCTCCAAAAGTAATAACTACATATTATTTTATAGATATATCTAAAGACTTCGTGCCACATTCATATAATGTCCCATGCAGAGCAGCTATGCAAGTACAGGTCATATCTTCTTGAATGGAAAGATGAATATCATTTGTCGGAATTAAGTTTCTATAACATTTAAAATCCTGTTGTCCCGTACTTGTGACGAGCTGAAAGCAGGTAAGCTTCCCAAACATATGTTGTTGGGCTAAAAAACACAGGGGGGACCGAACACAATCACCTCACTTTTGTCTTTTTGTCTCAATTTTGCTAGCCAATTTTTTTACTTGTATAAAGCACAGACACACACACACACACACACACACACCTATATATATATATATATATATATATAAATCTGGGTATCATCAGCGTAAAAATGGAAAGACACTTGCTTAAATGGAATCCAACAGTAGCATGTACAAGGAAAAGTGAGTTGGCCCCAGAATCGAGCCCTGAGGGAGACCACAGATGAGATGAGTAACAAAGGAGAAGTGATTACCAAACCTGACCAAACACTTTCTGTCTGATAAATTACAATTGAAACCACTCAAGGACCATTCCTTTTAACCCCACCCATGACTCTAATACATATATCAATGTAGAGTGGTCAACAGTATCAAACACGGCAGATAAATCTAAAATAACTGGATCATATAAAATATTATTTGACACTCTTAAAAGAGTAGATTCTGTGCTATGCGCAAAACCAGATTGAAAGATTTCAGAAAAACAGATACAGTTAAGACTGGAGCTGCACAAAAAAAATAAAAAAATAATTTACAATAGAGTACTTATTACTGAAAATAGTATAGTACAGTAATAGTATACTGAATGGCATGTTTTCTGGCACTTGATTGTATGTTGGTAACAATTAAATAAAAATGCATTATAGTTTACAAACAAATCTAAAAATCTTTGAAATACTGTATGATTAAAGTGTACTACTGAATGTACTGACAAATATTTATGGTAAACTAAAATATACTTTAAAGTCATGTATTGGAAGTTAAATATATTTGTAATTAGGGCTACTTTCTGAGAAAACAAAGAAAATTAACATTTGAACTCTCTTGCTATATTACCGTCCCCATTCGAGACATGATCACACTTGAGTTGATCACCTCACAATTTACATATCATTCCCTTCGCCCATCTCTACCTGAATTCACCCAGAAATCTATTTGGTTTAATGTGAACAATTATCATACAGTATTATGTTTGGGATCATTTGAAATGCGACTGGTGCAAAGGTTTAATTCCCACAGAAGTAAACCAAAAAGGTAATAAGGTGTGGAGAGTTTAGAGATATCTTGTTAACTGCTATGGGTGTGATCAACTTCTGTCCCCAAGTCTGGCACGGTGATTAATACAAATTCCCATTGTGAACATATTTAGGGAGATGCTAAAGAGGGTTCAGGGCGCGATTTGTAGTTCAAATCAGCCTGTGATGCTGAGTGTGCTCAAAACACTGAGCATGAATACATTATGCATTTTCTAATGTCAGGTTCACATCTTTTCTCTTTATTCCAGAGCATTTGATGTTTTGTATTTATTATCTTTGAACTGACTATGTAATTGGCATGATACATTTACCTGACATAATAAATTGTAACATTTGGATTTATTCTGACTTACTCTGAATTTATTAACTTCAGTAGATTACGTTGTATCCATTGTTACCGCAAAGCTGCGTCCGATTAGTAACGGACGAACGTCCAGTTTTGAGTGGAGCATAGGGCTAATATTAATAGTTCCGGCTAATATTTGGCAC
Organism: Leuciscus leuciscus; assembly: GCF_965113295.1. Lineage (NCBI taxonomy): Eukaryota > Metazoa > Chordata > Actinopteri > Cypriniformes > Leuciscidae > Leuciscus > Leuciscus leuciscus. The sequence goes on along the minus strand of NC_138734.1, from coordinate 11,986,740 downwards.
TAATTTAAGTGTACTTGGGATGTAAAGACAAAAAGGGAATTTCCATTTAGGACAGCAAAATGCTGCTCAACCAACCTAAATAGGGTGAGTTTTACTTCTGTTTAATGTAATGTTACTCTAGTTTAGTGTACGTGGGAAACCAAAGCTACAATCAGAGAAGTAATATTGGTCGGATATAAATCTGTAGTAGTGGCTATGACCTCTGACTGAAGTAAACGTTACTTTAATTCAAGTATATACAACCAAGGGGGCTATACAAAATATCTTAGATAGAGTAAGCGTGAATGTGACCGTCTAAGATATTAAGATAACCAAAAACTGATGAGTTTGTGATTGTGGGCCCACATAATATGAATGGCTGGTGTGAGGACCCTGTGTGACTTTGGCACCCGAATGAATGAGAATAAGAGTAAAGAGTTAAATAGAATAATCAAATGTGTTGCTAAACTATTACTGTATATAAATGACTAATAACTAATTGGCATTCTAACCTAAATTCAAGGTTGTGATAAAATGGAGTCAGATAAAAGTTTAATTAGAATCAAATTACTTTGCCACGTGGAAAAGACAGTAACATGCAGTAAACCTTCACCAGCTTATCGGAAACTGTCGTTGGACCGATTGGGCAGGCCTTACAGTCAACACATCCAAATAAGTGTACTTCTTTAAAGCATGACAAAAAAGTATTAAAACTGAATGATTTAAAATGTACTTTAAAGTAAAACTTTTAATTTGACATTACCAAGTGGGTTAAGCCATGAAAGAGCACTCTCTTTTATTTCATTTATAGTGTATTATCTGCAAGTAAAATATATACTTTTAAGATTTGAAGTAGCCTATATTACAAGTGCACAGGCAATACAATTAAGCACACTTCTTTTTCACAAGGCTATGACAAATTGATATTGATGTTTGTCATTTGTAAGTCACTTTGGACAAAACATGTCTGCCAAGTGAATACATAAAAAAAATAAAAAAAATAAACATTCAGTCTGGTCCAGATAATGCGCATGTCTGATCTAAAGTACACAAAAATACTTTTGGCTCTTTTTAGCAGTAAGGCCAAGCTTCAACCTCCATATCCATATTTCCCATTCATATATCTACAAGTGGACCATTTCTGCCTTTTTAGTCTCAGATAAGAGAAAATAATAATAATAATAATGACTTTCACAAGCTAACACTGTTAGAAACAGACATTTGTCTACTGAAAACTCCGCCCACAGTGAAATGTCATTGGTGCAAAATCCTGTTCCACATTACTGTAAATTAAAGTCAAATGTGTTCTGATTGCTGTGAAATTCACAGAATTGTGTTTTCTTTATTAGCTTCTCTCTGTCTGTCTGTCTGTCTGTCTGTCTGTACAGCTGTCGTTGTGTCTGTCTTGTGGTCTGTTTGTCCTTCAGGAGTGTCTGATAGCTCGTGGCTCTCAGCAGGGTCAGTGTGGTGGCAGATGGTGTGTAGGTGCCTCAGGCTGAGGGTGTGTGTGGTCAGCTGCCACATCTTAATAGACAGATGGTCATGAACTTTCTCTCTTTGAGTCCAATTTATGTCCCAGTCCAGTCCAGTGAAGCAGTCAATCGTCTCAAATCCCTCACGCTAAAGTTCAGTTTAAGATTGATAGTAAAAACGTTCATAGGTGAAGATGTTGTAGTTTTTATCCAATCAAGGCTGACTCTTCATCATTCATGGCCTTTTATTTTATTTGGTGGAACATGTTTTATTCCCTGTTGGGTTTTCAAAGCTACAAATGTGTTGAATGTAATCAATGTATACATGTACTCAATGACAGTGACTGAAATGTGCCCTTTTGTATTCACCACCTGGAGTCTTTCTAGTTGCTGGTTTGTTTTTCTAGTTTCTTCACAACCTCCATTGTTGACTTTTTTTTTCTTTTTCTTTTTTTGCAGTTAAAGAATAGCCACTACCACCTGCAGCCCTGGAGTAATGTAGTCTACAACAATAATATTATGGGACACTTAGTAGTCATTATTAACAGTCATTTTAACTAATGTCTGTTCATGTCATTTACGTTCCCCTGTATTGATATTCTACTGGTCATATGTCTTTATGTGATGCGAATTCGCAAGTCAGAGTTCACCAAACTTGAACTTTTGAATGCAGTGAAATGCAAAACTTTTTGCTTGAGCTTGAGTTTGCGGTCTGACACATTCGCATGCACATGGAAGTCAATGGAACGTAAATTGTAGTGTAACCGCCCCTTAAGTCCAGACAAGAGTTGCTACTTACATTTTCAGCACATTTATTACAGTGGTAGAACATCACAACCACTTTTTCTCCCTGTCAAGGTGTGCTTCCCAGAGCAGTTGTTCTTTTAACTCAGAAGGCAATTTTTAAATGATTGTGAGCTGAGCAATCACTATCATTAAAGTCTCTCTGCATAGATTGCCATGGAAAAGTTCTAAAACCATGTGCAGCAAATTACAATAGCAGGCCTACAATGTGTTAGCCTGACTACGTCAGACTTCGTACTTCCGCTCAATTTCATTTCGCTTCTGTACTCAGTCTGAGACCGCGTCATAGCTTTCCGTTTTCCTCCGGCCTGAAAACAGCCGGCCAATCAACGAACAGAGGGCGGGCTGAGAGCCGTGACGTAGACGCTGATTGTACCGTGGATGCGTAGATTTACTTCACATAATCTGCAAAAGTCATTCACAGCCATGTTCACTCCGGTATTTCGCTCGATGGTTTTGTTTTCGCATCATACATGTGTTTACAGTGGAAGTTAGATGCGGCTGAGCCAGCGCATAACACACGCCATAACCAAACGTTATGTGATTGGCTTACGGGTAACCAATGATTTTAAGCTTCAGACTAGCGCCCCCAGGCGGTAAAGAAAACGTTTTTCTATTACGGAACTCCAGACTCTCTCTACGAAGCAAAGCGAAGTAGCAGAGTCTGGTATTACCAGGCTAACAATGTGTACCAGTGTAATAAAAGTGTAGTATGAATGTTTTTTTTTTGTTTTTTTTTTTGTTTTGTTTTTACAAATATTTAATAATAGCTAAACAATAAATTATGCAACAAAGACCCGTCACTGCATATTGTTTTAAAAATATAGCAAGTAATATCTTATACAGCATGTATTGTCCAGTAAACACTGTCCATGGTTACGGTCTATGTGACACAGCTAATAACATGTATTAATTACCATTAATCCTGTAGAGATAAATATAGTCTATTACACACACACACACACACACACACACACACACACACACACACACACACACACACACACACACACACACACACACACACACACACACACACACACACACACACACACACACTATGCAGCTGCCAGTAAGACAGAAAGAGATGAAACCACACTTTAATGGGAGTTAATTGCTGTCTAATTCACTCTGAGATTAAACCCTGGAGGGAACAGCATGGCTCAAGAAGTTACTGCCAAATACATTCCCTGAAACCCCACCATCAAAAATACAATTCAAAATCTGCAATGCCAGAACAATCCTGAGTTCAGGCGAACCACAAAACTGGCTCTAAAAGCCTCTGATTTTCTGGTAAATGGCGAATGAACATGCATGTGAGTGTGCAACTCTTATTATATCTGATAGATTTCCCTGTTATTCATAGAACTGCTTTTACAGGCCGTTTGGTTTAGGAAGCTCACGGTTCACTTTATATTCCTGTGTGCTATTTTCACGGCAGGGTTGTTTTCTTCATTGAGGCAAGAGAGGCAGTGCTACCTCAAATAATTAGATGAGAAAATAATTGAGAGTACAAAAACAAAACAATTATGACAAAATATGAGACTCAACTTAGATGCATCTGAGAACAATGTGACTAAAGTTTCTGAAGTGCCGTCAGTAGCTAGCCCATTCCATCCACCTATTTTTATGCACATTTTGGGATATTGCATAAAAAAAATTTAGGTGGATAATTTTTTATCTGATAAGAAGATTTCCGCATAAACTACGATGGAAACACATACCGAATAAATCCCTCTCACATGACTTTGCCTCAACAGATAATGTGATTGGATAACTGGACTAACCAGCGGACCAATTTCATTGCACAGCAACTCAAATGTTGTTTTGGTCATTCTGAAATGATTGAGCCATAGTCTGTCATCAAAATGGTTGGGTATAATTATAATCCAGAATTGTCTCACAGGATTGTGCATGAAGTGGAGCGACTGTGGTGTAGTTCATAGGTTAGCTTTTTATTTCTGCTGATTGTATTTACTGTAGACCCATTTGTGTAAATTTTTTTGTTGAACAAAATGTGCAAGTATCATAAACTTTTGTTGATTACAGAGCTTTTTTTGTGTGTGTGATTTTTGTTGGCCTACATAAATATGTCATCCGTGCAGCACTACATCTCATTACAGAGTTAACAACTTGCCCACTTGGAAATCACCACTTCTGCTCACGCCTGAATCGAAGTGAACTTGAAATAACGATCTGTGAGCGAACATGGTTTTAGTGATCTTTCAACTTGCTTAAATGAAAGCTAGGGCTGCAGTTTTTACTAGTTGATTAATGGTCTGAAAAGAAGATAAATAATAGTCAAACAACAGCAAGTAGTGAAAAATAAAAGCTATAATTAAAAGAGAGAGAGAGAGAGAGAGAGAGAGAGAGAGAGAGAGAGAGAATGACAATGGAACATGAGATTTAATAAACAAAGAGCAAGAACACTTGTACCACAATTTTAACAACACAGAACTGAAGAAATTGGGCTTAAATACGCTGGGGTAGCCTAAACGAGAAAACTAAATGAGCAACAGACAAGGAAACTAGTAGGCTACTGCGTCCCAATTTGCCAACTTATACTATGCCCTAAAAAGAATGTAAGTTTTTGTGAAGAAAAAAGACATACTTTTGAGTGTGTAGCTAAAGAGTAGGCAATTTTGGGACATAGCCTACTTCGTCATATTGCGTCTTTAACAGACAGCTCTGTCCTATAGTTAAGTGCAAACTGTCACCGTTTAAACTACCCTGGAGAAATATAAACAATATAGGCTATTATATAGCCTATATAGGCTATTGACATATTTAAGTATTTTAAGAGTTTGACAAGATTACGTCATTCGCTGTATCATGGGAACTCATCTTGTCACAGTTAAAAACTTCCATATTTAATTTAATTTAATTAAATTTCCTACCATATCGGAGAGAAATGTAGGCTGTAGCACGTTTATCTGCCAGTCGTGAGTCTTTCATTCGGAAAACTCTCCTCATGTATTTGCAATTTGCATAATGATGCATTTCAAAGTTAATGACCAAACCTATAATTACAAAAATTCACAATGCTGTTGCAGATTAAATATAATGTTGATAACATTGAATACATATATTTTCGTCATTAATTATACTGATAATTAATCACTCGTTTAAAACCCCTTTATCTAAACCTCTACTTAACCGTTGGACTCGCACACCCGCCATGTTTGTAGTTTTTTTTAAACACTTTTTATCCGTGTTTGTAGTTCTAATCGAATCCTCCTGCAGTGGGTTGTGGGCAATATTAGCAGTGAGATTGTGCATGAATCTGCACACTTCGGATTCTAACCGTTAACCGGATTCTAAAACATTAATTCTAATTTCGAATACCATTTAGGACAGATAGGTCAACATACAAATGGAGGAAACAGAAAAAGAACAAGACCGATCCAAACCAAATCACAATGAAACTAAGCTGAATAAAACATATGCTAATCCTAACATTTACTGTAATAAATATATTACAATTATTATTTTTAAACAATGTAAAAAAAGAAAGAAAAAAAAAGCATAAATCTGATGAGATTTGATGTGTCTTTGTATTTAATAAATTATAAGGTAGACCTATAGGCTAGATAAAGGCTGTTTCATATGCCTTTAAGCTAGAAACATTAAATGGAACTGAAACATGACTTTATTTGACTAGAGTGCATTTCTTCATTTCATAATACACCACACCATGTGGTCCCAGAATATTTATGGATTTAATTTGAAGGCAAATTGCTTCTAAAGGTTTGTAAAGCTACTCTAATAATAAATAAATAATAATAATATGTAGGATGTTGTTCTGGGTTAGTTTCACACAGAAACAGAGGGCTCAGTATTTATAAGAGGCTTTCTAAAACCACAGAGTGTCTTGAGGATTTGATCTGTCTGACGCCAAAGCCAGATCTGAAGTGAAATGTAACTTTGATGTGATCTCAGAGCTGGAAAAATGCCCACGGTGAATGAAAGAGCTAATGGTTTTCTATTTCCTTCTGTCTCTCTGTGCCAGTAATTTTAATAAGAGGGAAATATTTTGCTTTGATTAAATACAAAGCAAATGTCCTTGTTTGTCTTTGCCACAGAAGACAAATATATTAGGCTAACTTTACTTTACTAAATGAAAATACTTTTATGGTGCTTTTACATTCTTTTGGAGGTACGCATCCTTCGTTCCCCTTGTTGTATGAACAAGAGCAGCCTGGATATTTTATAAATTCTCCTTTTGTGTTCCACAAATGAAAGAACAAAATTAGATTTTGTTTTTGTTTTTTTGGGTGAACTATTTCTGCAGTCCAAACTTCTGTTTTACAAGAAACACTTGCAGTTTCGGTGATACAGGAATCATCCTGCTTTCATTTCTCAGTTTTCATAATGAAACAGAGAGATATTTCAGAAGACTCAAGGACTTGTGATATTCACAGATGCTGATGATCTCCATGGTAACCAGCGCTAACATTTCAGCATCAGCATGCTTAGATCAGTACATCACTATATTAATACAAAGAAGAGTCAATCGAGGGCTCTGCAAAAATGCTTACAGTTGTCCAGCATCTAAGTGCAGTGTGTGCTCGAATATATGTGTGTTATAAAATACTGTCTCTCTGTGTAATCTCTTTTACCTGTACCCGAGGGCTTTTCTTCACACGCTCGGCACGTTACACCGCCTGCCACACATCACATTATGAAAACGTCAATTACTGTCAGTACAACTGAAGATGTTTTCTCTTCCACAACTGCAACATTTCATGAAATGTTATTGTGTAAAGCAGTGTTTCCTAACCCTTTTCCTGGAGGCACACACACATTATTTTAAAAATTGTCCTATTAAACACAGCACTACAAGACCTAAAATGAATGACAAGGGAGTCATGATCAGACATCTAGAAAATGTGCACCGCAGGAACAGGTTTGGGCACCGAGCATCTTTGCCTCTTTCCGTTAAAACAAATACACCAACAAACAACAAAAATACATACAGTCAGGGGCTTTTCAAGCCTTTCATCAGTACTGGCGCAGGCCCCCATTAAAAACATGCCCCCATATTTTATTATTTTTTTGATCCTGTTATGGTTATATGGATAAAAATTGTCTTTATGAGTCATTCACAAGCTACACGCACAAATATCTGCTTAATCACTAACAAACGATAGAAGACATTTCCATGTTTTGTATCCTAAATCAGGCACTATATATTTTTGTTGTTTGAAATGTTCAAATGTTGACTTATATGACGCAATTTTATATAGTTTATACTCTTTATGTACATAAATGAACCGTGATGATATTTAGACAGGGTTCTGAACCATGTTTTGTTTTTAGGCAGTTGAATAGGCCTATATATATTTTTTTACATTTTTTATTGTTGCCTTAAAGAGGCTATATGCAACTTTTTCCCCAAAATAAACGTAACAATAGCCTTTTTATTTGACCATTTATGACTCAAACATCTCCTGATGAGCATACTGACACCTTGTCCGCTCACAGTGGGTGCACCTATAAGCCTGTATCCTATTTTTTCTATTTTCTGTCGGGTCGGATTTTCCCCGCGCTGTCTGCGGATGTGACGTCAAGCGCGTTCATGTTAAACGTTTCAGATCACTCTGCCACCACCGCTAGTCAGCAAACAAACTTAGTTTCTCAAACAATATATGTATTTGACTGTTCTTACCTCTGTAAACATAATGTTGACTTCTTTGCAGCGGATGACTTGTGAAGTGTGCACGTACGAGAGCGAGCAGAAAGGAAGAGCAGTTCCGTTTTTTGGCCACAGGTGTCAGTCGAGAGTTTAAATTTCAGAAAATCGCATGTAGCCTCTTTCAATTTTTAAGTTCAATCAATTTGGATGTTTAGGTTATTTCAACTTAAATTATATTAAACTGACTTAAAAAATGAGTTGAAACTTGTATAAATTATGACTTATTTTGATGAGTTGTAAAAACAAATGTTGTCATAACTTATCCATTACATAATTTTTTACAGTGTGCCGCTCGTCAACAGGGGCCGTCACAGTTGCTAAGCGACAAGAACAGTCCCGTTTAACAAAGCTCAGTCCGATCTTCGCGACCTTCGAAGGCGTGACCTTTAAAGTCTGAGTCCTTTGAAACATGCAGCCTTTAAATTGGGACACAGCCTATGTATTTTATATTTCTATGGAGCGGAACAATTCTTTCTACACACACCCCAGATAGCAACATAGTGTCGGCCCAGATCCGGGCCCCATCTGGTACATGTGGATTCAACACATGGTACAACACGTGGTACATTAGGATGCAATCTGAGGTCGTTCAACCTCTAATTACTGTCAACATGTCATATTTTGTTGAAGAGTGGATGGCAGCACTGTTTCCTTGTGCTTTGTAAGGCAGAAGTGTTTAGTTTTTTTTTAGTGTAGTCAGTTTTAGTTTTTCTGCTTATCTTATCGGAAAGTTTCTTCCTGTTAAACCAGATAATTCTGTTTTTCTTCTACTTAATTGTGATTGGTGTATGAGTGTGAAACTGATCTGGTCTGATAGGATATCAGAGATAGCATGGATTTGATCTCATTGTGGGATTTACTGCATTTTTAAATAGCCTAGACTTTTCAAGACATTATCTTTCTTATCATTTAGTTTACCTTGAATTGGCAAAAGAAAACATCCTTTTGATATTTGACATGCTGGTCAACAAAAAGTTAGAGTGTCCCAGATAATGAAAAGGAAAATCGAGATTTAAATGTAGGAATTCTTAGAAAGGTTCTCTTTGAATTCATGCTAGTTTCATATAGATTTGAAAAACCTTTACACCATTCTCAAGACAAATTTAAATTACTCTGTATGTAATAAAGTAATAACCTTATACTCTGACTGCATGAGAGAGTACAAATCCTAATCATTATTTTCAAGTAAATACATATATTTTTTTAAAAACCTTAAAACACAAAAGCATAATGTTTTTGGTGGTTGTAACGTATGAAATTTTACAACCTGAACCAGCCTTTTCTTGCATGAAAAGGTCAAATTATCTGACATTTTAAGAAACTCTACTGGCTTTTTACAGACGATCATTAGAGTCCTCTTTAAAATATAATTTCCTGTTTTATGTTTTTTTCTCGCATGTTTCTGCATGTTGGTCGCACCACATGACTTAGATTTGGTGTTAGGTTTTTCAATATAAACAGTGATTAATAACTCATTTTAATAATAAAAGATCCTTTAAATAGAACTTATCAGCTAATATAAATGATGTGCACATCAAAACTGTGCATACCATGACCTGGAAGTGCCATATTTGAATGTACACAAACGCAAATGAGATTTGCAAGCTGGGACATAGGGGAAAATATGTTTTTTAGACTACAGAGCACTTGGAACAGCAAAGAAGCCATATTTTCTGCTTTTATGCTACTTTTATGTGTTATGTTTACCATTTTGTGGAGTACTGCAGCAACCATTCCCAGCCAGACAGCAACATAGTGTCGGCCCAGATCCGGGACACATCTAGTACATGTGGATTCAACGCGCACCGAATGTGTGCCGGATCTGGGCCGACACTATGTTGCTGTCTGGGCATTCACTTTTATTGTATGGAAAAGAGCAGTGTGAGCATTCTAAGAATACCTGTTAATAATTAGAGAACTGTTATGAAAATAATCAAATTTTACTTAAATTAAATGAGAAGAGGTAAACAGACCTGAGCTCTCTCTTTCTCTTTATTCATGTCTAGCTTTTGTGCAGCTCTGGAGGCATGAATATCTCAATGTGTCTGGTGATAAACGTCTTCCTGTTTCCTGGTTAGAGAGCATTGACATGGAGATCTCTGGATCAGACAGGTGTGTGTTTTGTTTGAGTGTAACAATGTGTATTTGTCTACAGTATCGTCTGGTTGCCACTACACAGCTGTGCAGGTTACCACGGCAATACCGAGACATGCGTCATATTCATTTCCGTGTTCATCTAAGGGTCGGCCAGTGATTCTCACAGAAAACAATAAGCAGTGCAGATCCGGTCTTTCTGTATGAATGCTGTGCCTGAAGCAGCCTGATTATGATAATAATACATCAAAACAACCAATGTAACTTATGAAATAATTCAATATGCATACCAAGTACTCCAAGGTAATTTTACATCTGCTCATGACATATTAAGCAGTGGTGTGTGTATGTGTGTGTGGTGTTCATGCTCTCTATGTGTTGGCTGACGGCTTTATGGGCCCCATATGGAAGAAATGGCCCCTAAAATCTAATGGACCCTGAGACCCTTATGCTGCCTGCCAGCTAAACACAGGAGCTGAATGGGGTCTGTTGAACAGCTGTTTTGAGTTTAACTAGTTTTGAGTTCATTGAACTCATTTAAAACTCGACAGCTCTGAATTCATCTAATCATCTAAATCAAACAGTTGTGAAGTTCATGGATGATTTATTTACAGTACATGCAGCGCTCACAGTGTCTATGGTGTGACAATGCCCTCTGCTGGTGAAAACTACATTATGACCGCATACACAAAATACAGAAATAGGCTGAGGTGTTTTAGCACACATGCAGCACAAATTTGATCATTTATCAAGTTATGAATACCCCCCCCCCCCCCCCCCCCCCCCCCTCCTAATAAGGCAACACAAGTGTCTGTTTTGTACAATTTATCTACACACATAAATGTTACTTATATATTTTATTAAATATACAACATGTACTTCTTAAAATGCTAATTTAAGCCTTCCTATATTCTCTTTTAAACTAACTATTAAGTGGTTAAAATTTGTATACCCCTGACTTAACTTTTACAACTTTGAAAAACCGGTAAAGATGTAATGTACAAAAATACTGAAATATTGGTTTTTATATATATATATTTTTTATATAGGCATGATATATGCATTTTCTATTTTATTTTCTGTCCTACAAAGGCAAAAGACTTTAACTCGCTAGAGTGTGGAACTGAGAAGATTTGACGCCAAATATTTGAAATGACGCCAAATTAATGACACTGGTTTTAGTAATGAAAATGATCTACATAAAAAAATCTTGAGCTCAAACTTGACCTTTGACCTCTATTTTAAAGTTACCATACTCTGCCTTTGTTTTGTCTGCAAAAAGTGAGACGTCATGCCAAGGCAAAAGGCAGTAACTTCCACATTATCAATATTTGGTTGCTGATCACCATTTACAAAATCATAACACCTGTATAAAATCTAGTGATCATGGCATTTATTTTGTATGATTTACAATTACTTATATAGCCATCTACTTATTGCAGTATCCTGTGCTTTGGTTGCGTTCTTGATAGCATTATTAATACAGTAGACACGACAAAATACCTCCATAGCGGTGAAGATCGAGTATCTTCAGTTGGTACCGAGTGGCAAACTACCGAGGAAGTTTGTTTTGAAATGCGTTTATCTTGTAGAAAATGCCACAAAGCCACACTTGTGGTGTTCCCAGTCAAAAATAACTGGCCTAAAGCATATAAATCTCTCGGTATGCTATATTATCACCAAAAATGGGATCTTTTTACTGATTGTAGGCCTCATTTTTGACTGGGAACACCACAAGTGTGACTTTGTTCCATTTTGTACAAAATAAAAGCATTTCAAATCAAACTTCCTGGTTAAACATTAAAGCACATTAGTATTAGTCTGGCTATCACCAGACCAAGCTCAATCAAATCGCCGGCAGATCAGACTGGGTTTACCCAGTCTACACAGTGCAAATTCTTTTTGTTGAATATTGACACAAGTAATGCTTTTTTTCACTCAAAAGCTGAGGTGCATACAGGCTCAGTGGCCCACGATCAATCAGTTCCAGAAAGAAATACAAAACCTTTAATAATTGAAAGAAAACAAAAAGATGACAAAAAGATTGAATAATATAAGGAGCGATTTACAAGCTATTTTTAAAAGGGCTGGTCATTTTTGACAAAGAGCACAAAATGTGTTACAGCGTTTTCAACAGCAGAAGGTTTAAACGTTTTGCACTACCTTTCTTTAAACACAGTAATATTACATAAACTCTTTATAAAACAATTAATTACAATAACACCACTTGATAATACTTTTATTACACTTTATTAACAGTAAAAAACAAAACAATCTGAACCAGTAATTCACAGGATGAGACAATATCATACATTATTATGGAACCCCTAAAGGGACATGGTGAAGGAAAAATGTGTGATTGGAAGAAATATTTGCCTATATGTCAATGCTTTTACGTTCTCGCACAAATGTTTTGCATTCCCCCGAGAAACTTTGCGTTCGCTCGCAAAACTTTTGAGTTCATTGCGAGATCACAAAGTTTCTCGAGTGAACGCAAAACTTTTGCGTGAGAACGCAAACGCATTTAGCCTCCCATCTCATATTTTTTCTAGTGCCATGTCAGGGGCTCCGTACATTATAACAATAATTACATTTACACTGCATACAAATTTAAACACACGTATCTAAAAGACTCACAGCTAAAAGCAGTAGATAAATACATGGCACACTCTTTGAAAATAAAGGATCTATTGGCATCTATTGTTCCATGAGGAACTTTTAACATTCATTGAATTTTTACAATATACAATAGGTTGTTTATAATTAAAACCTAGACAGCAATAGTGTCGGCCCAGATCCGGCCCACATCTGGTACGCGTGGAATCCACATGTACCAGATGTGGCCCGGATCTGGGCCAGCACTACGTTCCTGTCTGGGAAGGTTCTTTAGATTTTTTTCAATGTTCTTCAAACTAAGAAAAAAATGGTTCTTTTAAGAACTTTTCACTGAAAGGTTCATTTGGGGATCCAAAAGTGGTACTTCCATACCATTGCCTATTTTGTAAGAGTGTTTTAGAGCACATATGATGGAGGTGTATCAGAGAGTGTTTCTCGGGATGAGCTGCACGCTGAGGCTTGACGGCTCCTCCACCGGCTGCTGAGACAGGTTGTTGGTTTGCGGGATGCTTTCTACAGTACAGTCCTTCACAGGGCACACGGAGAAACGAGACAACAGCGTCACAAGAACGGACTTCATCATCACCATAGCGATGTGCTTTCCCACACACGACCGCGGGCCTGATCCGAACGGCTGAAAGAAACGACTCGGCACCTTTAGAGAGAGACAGAGAAAGGTATTACTTTATTGGTGTTGACATGGTCACAAAACATTATTTCGACTTTTTATATATCTTAAATTATTACAAAATATTAAATTAAATTTATTAAAGGTATAGCGGAGGATGTTTTACTTCCTGGTGGGTAGTCTAAACTATTGGTCCTCCTAATTGTCAATCATTCTGGTGAATCAATCAAACTTTTCAAAAAGTGGAGAGGGCGGGTCTTATCTAAAATTTGGAAAGATCCTCCGCTATACCTTTAAGGAAATGTATATAATGCCTAATAATAATAATAATAATAATAATTATATATATATATATATATATATATATATATATATTAGTAGGCACGTTTTATGCAATAAAATAAAAGCTTAGTGTGTTATAAATTATTGTAAAAAGTCCTTACACCTTTTAGAAAAATAGGTAGCATCTATATTAATATAGTTTATAGTTTAATATAAGTTTTTTTTTAATCTATATTAACCTACAGTATACTTAGGTTACTACTTGTTACAGTGTATTAGTAATACTAGTCCAAATACTTACTAATTTTCCTTAATTTGTTATAATTTTACAATAGTAACAATAGCTTTTATATTTATGGTATTTTGTTAAAAAAATTTTTTTTGCATTTTGTAGCTTTTATACAACTGCTGTATAAAATGATGTTAATGAAACATAATGCATTAGTTTTTAGTTGTGTTTTTAAGTAGTGAACATTGATTGTTACTATTTAATATATATTTTATGAAATTATAAAATCAAAGTTAAATAGCATTTAAATACAATATACTAGTGTTTGAATCATAAAGAAAAAATATTTTAAAAATAATACAATTAATATGGGATCTCCATTGAACAGTCTCAGAATCATTCTTATTTTTTTGTTTGAATGATGGCTAATAGTTTAGCATGAAAAATGTTTGTGAGGACTGAAAAATAAGACAAGAAAGAGATTTTATAATAATAAAGACTCACGTTCTTCTGGAAGTTGTCGAGACTGAACTCATTCGGTTTAGGGAAGAAATCGGATCGGTGCATTCGACCCACGTTTAATATGATGTTTGTTCCTTTCTTCACTCCGTAGCCCTCGATGACATCATCGTCCAGCGCCCGGCGCATAGTGAAGTCCACGACCGGGTGGAACCGGAGAGACTCATTGATAAATCTCTCCAGAATGTTTAACCTGGACAGATGTGAGTGCTGCAGGCTCCGACCAGCTACAAAACACAGTCACAACATCATGTTTAAATAAGCAGTTTGAAACAAACATTGACTACACAATCAAACATGAAGAATTCATCCAAAACGGAACATTCTGTCATTTATTTACTTATTTTCATGTCATTCCAAACTCTGATAATCCCTACTTTCATGATACTTTAATGTTGTCTTTAATGAAGTCTGTCACTAAATGGAAAAAGAGTTACGAAAAGATTCTTCAACATTTTTCTTTTTGTGTAGGCCTACCACAGAATACATCTAAGGTTTGGAATGACATGGTGATGGTTAGTAAATTATTCATTTAAAAGACCAAAAATGACATGCATGACATTTAAGTTTCACTAGAAACATTTCAATATATTTTAGTTTACCATAAATGCTTTTTAGTGTATTTGGCAGTACACAAAGGCAATAGAAGTAATTATGAAATTGCATATGAAGTTCTAAATCTTAATATTTAAGTCCTATCTCAAAAAAGCACTCTTAAGTTCAGCTTATTGCATTTAATATAAACTGAAGCTATAACACATTTTCATTTAATTGTAAATGACATGCAATTAAGTGTGAACCCATTACATTCAGTTTGGAATTTTTGCATATTCTTATATATGTACTAATTAGTACTCTTTTTTTTTTAAAGTCTTTCACATGGGATGAAACACAAAATGACTGTCTCTTGTGTGTGCGCTCAGACCTAAAACAGTTTCCATTTCCTGCAGGATCTTCAACTCGACGTCCGGATTCTGTTTGAGTAACAGCAACATGAAGAATAGACTGATAGAGAGAGTATCTGGAGCCGCGATCAACATCTCCAACACACACTGCCTGACGTTCTCAGCGCTCAGCTCTCCGTGGCTCTAAACACACATACACACACACACACAGGTCAGTCATTCTTCTATATGCTTCAGAGGAGTGTGTGTGTGTGTGTGTGTGTGTGTGTGTGTGTGTGTGTGTGTGTGTGTGTGTGTGTGTGTGTGTGTGTGTGTGTGTGTGTGTGTGTGTGTGTGTGTGTGTGTGTGTGTGTGTGTGTGTGTGTGTGTGTGTGATACTGGCATGTCACATTCACCTGAGCGAATATCAACCCTGCTGTGAAGTCGAGCTGGTCGAGTTTTTCTGCATGTGTCAGCTGAACTTTCTTCTGCTCGATCAGAGCCGTGATGGCCTCCTGTAACTCCTGACTGAAACACACACACAAACACACTATAAATAAATAAAAATTCACTTTACAATTCAGTCCTAAAAGAAGGAACTTCAAAGCTGGATGCAGCATTTATGACAGTGTTCCTTACATAAAAAGCACTGTGATCGTACCAATATCATGGCTATCATATTCATATAGCATGGTATTTACATGCATTTACACACTTCTCCAAAACAAAATGGCACTATCATGAACTCACGCTTCTCTCTTGTGCTTCTTGTGCAGCCAGTCCAGTCTGAAGTACACGTCAGGTTTGATTAATACTGTCTGCCAGGTGTCAAAATATTTCTGAATCTTCTGAAGCAGATCACGCTCTACAACACAGCAGCAATACTCAAACAGTTAAGTATGTTATTTAGTGAATCTTCAATGTATATAAGGTATTAAAATGCAATATTATGATCACAAACAATACTCGTGCTTATACATGATCCCAGACAGCAACATAGTGTTGGCCCAGATCCGGGCCGCATCTGGTACATGTGGATACAGCGCGTACCAGATGTGGGCCGGATCTGAGCCGACACTATGTTTGCTGTCTGCGATTATGCCAATATACGCTGAACGTGATTTCACCGCGTACAACGTTCCTGGATTAACACATTTGTTCATTCAACATTCCAATCAACCAGTTAGATTTGAGGGACAAGTTTACAGTTTATGTCAAGTTTAGGCTTACAACCAGGGTTAGGTGCTTCTACATCAGTGTTATTCACCATAATTTCCCTCTGATTTTAGGGATAAGTTACGGGTAGGGTTATAGGCATAAGGTTAGGACAACATTTTCAGACAAGAATGTTGCTCCAGGATCAACAAAATATGTTGCTCCAGGAACATGTCAAATCACGGTGCCCGCCAAGATACATAGAACCCAGACAGCAACATAGTGTCGGCCCAGATCCTGCCCACATCTGGTACGCATGGAATCCACATGTACCAGATATGGCCCGGATCTGGGCCGACACTATGTTGCTGTCTGGGAAGCATTTCACTTTATTTTGACGGTCCACTTTAGACATTCTACTAACTTTAAGTAACTTGTCATTTAACTCTCATTAGAGTATTAGTAGACTGTAGTAGAATAAGTTGACATGTAGTTGGAAAGTTACTTATAATTAGTATAATGCCTATAGTGGATCGTCTAAATAAAGTGTTACCTATAAAAGAAATACACTGCCATTCAAAAGATTGGAGTAAGATTTTTTCTAAAAAAAAAATTCTTTTGTGTTCTGAAGCAGATTAATTGTCATAGAGAGTGAGTAAATGATGTCAGAATATTTTTTTTTTTTGGTGAACTTTATCATTCTAAGTCAGACTTACAAATAAATGGCATGGCATCATATAACAAAAGGTCACCGTCCCGTATGTGGGACGCCTAAGTTTACGTCACTACAATTAAATCCTAATTTAATCATGACAAACTATATATCGTTGGAAAGGTCTAAGACTCCTTAACAGACATTTCAGCACAGTTTTTTGTTACAATTTATGCAGGAACAGTAATAGATGAATTTATGACAAGAGTGCACCTCAAAAAATCTACATCATAACAGGAGTTCTGGCGTTTGTCACAAAAAGTCGACGCACACACTTTTAATAATTGAAACTTTGGTTTTCATGCTAAAAGTTCATAATAAAACATTTAATCTAGTATTTGTCAATAAAAAAATATAAAATAATATTATCTTCTAAAAAGTGTAATATATATTATCCTCTAAAATATAATATTATCTTTTTTATCGCCTTTTTTTATTACATTACATATTTTAGTAGTTATCATAAATTAGGTATCATTTGAAAGCTTACGATCTCAGAATTCATCCTGTGAAAACTGTTTTGAAATTGGACATTATGTTACCATAGAAACGGTACTCTAAATTGTTTTACCAGGCTCCTCCCCTTTTGGGCATCATTATGATTCATAATTTATGATAACAATATTTTCTAATCTTGACAAAACACATATTGTCAGAAAGGTCTGAGTCTCAAGGTTCCATATTTTGTGACAGAAGTGATATTTGGACAGAAATTTATTCATTTGTTATGTTAGAATGCATACAGTTAAATTCAATGGAATTCAATGACACCCGGTGGCTATTTTTGGTAATACGCCTAAACAAAATCTCATGGGAACTTCAATTTTTGTGATATCAACTTCAAATTTGGAACACAACTTGGTTAGATATATGGCTTTGATTTTATAGTAATTTTTTTGTAAAACATATTTTTAAAAATATATATTTTATATAAAAGAAAAATATTAAATAAATTATATTTGATTTAATGTAAATTTAAACTTCCATAACTTTTTCATACTTTAATTTTTTGAATCTGCTATTGTTTCCCTTTAAAACAAGACCAAACTTAGGTCTATACTCCAAAGCATTCTTGAATTACAACCATTTAAGCTTGAATAGTGCATTTGAATGTACATTCTCAAAAAGGGGGGTGACAGTTAAGGGGTTAAGTTCCTATACCTTTTTGAGCTGTTGTATGTTAGTGCAAGTGCTTCTCAGGACTGACCATTGAGAGGGACTCCTAGAAACAGTCTGTTGGAAATGTCCACCACAATGCACCGCAGTAAGTTGAGAATGTCCACCTGTCCCCGAGCATCCGTCAGGTGAGACAGATCATCCAGGTGTGTGGTTGTGGAAGTGGTGCAAATCTCTAAAGTTCTTTGAAGCCCTGGACCTGTTAGAGCTGATACACACACATGCTTAGCAAACACTGCTAAAATCCAGTGGAATGAAATTAGATATCTAAATTAATTGCAAAAGAGAAAATATCTGTGACATAGAGATGTCAAATTTTATCATGCAATTTAAATCTTTTTATGCACATTTAATACCTTGCATATCACCAAAAGCATGCCCACCTTTAGCATAAAAGGTGCGGATTCTTTTCCAGAGCACCACATTTGAGTTGAATATGATGCCCTGTTCATGCATCCCAATACACTGCAGACCTAGTTTGCTCCCAAAGCGTGAGGTGTACAGAGATCTCCTCAACACATGACACACAGCAGATGACCTGTGACGCACACAGCATCAGAATAATACATTTATGCCACATTTGGGTTTACATTTATCCTGGAATATTGTGTGATTGGTGCTGGTATGTTCTGTCCTTTGTGAAAGAGACATTGTTTTGAACGTGCACTTGTGTACTTAAAAAACTGTACCTGCAAATATTATAATATTAATGAAATACAAGGTGACTTCAGTGTACTTAAAGAGACTACACTTTTGTGACTATGTAATAATGTAAATTAAAAGATTAACTTCTCAATTTCAATCATTATGCTTTCATATTTTTGTCATACTTTAAAATTGACTTATTATTATGTGTTGACTAACATGCTAAAGCACATGCAAAGTTCTTGATTATAATTTTAACTGTAGTGAGTTATTCGTTTTAATGTATGTACTAAATTGCAACTTCATTACAAATGTGTAATGATAAATATATTTAAATACATGACATTCAATTTCAATTGAAGTTTCAATTGAAATTATATGAAAGTATTTAATGCTTGTCAGATGTACACTTTAACCATATTTCAAAGACAATAGAAGTAATTATGAAATTACATATAAAGATGAGTCCCACTTAACTAATTGAATTAACATAAATTTAAACTGTAAATAACATACAATTAAGTGTCTGAAAATATTACAGTCAGTTCACACTTAAGAATATTCTTTAAATTTAATGTATATTATTTCTGTACCTTTAAAAAAAGAAAAAAAGGTATGCTAAAGTGTACTTCTTTTTCACAAGCGGTGATGTGTGTGTCAGGACTTACCTGCTCAAGATGAGAGTTTCCTCACCGTTGATCCAGACCCGCACAATGTCTCCATATTTGCTGTTGTAGTAGTTGCTGGCAGTCCCGATCCCAGACCAGATGAACCGACAGTAAGAGAGAAAAGGACCCAGACCCAGGAAGAAACAAGGACCTGAATAAAACACATTGCAGCAAACAAGTAATTAACATGATAACATGTGACATTATAAAATTAACCTAAATCAATTTCATGCAACAGAGTTTTTATGACCCCATTATAACATAACAATATGTGAAAAATACACCATTGTTCAGTAAATAGTTAAATGTATTGCTAATGATTGTTTAAAGTGGCATTTAGCAAAACAATGTAGCAATTAGATGCATTAATATTATTAATATGCACATGGGTATTTTTTTTTATTTTAATTGAGAGTTATACATCATATGGAAGCTGAATAAATAAGCTTTCCATTGATGTATGGTTTGTTAGGATAGGACAATATTTGGCCTAGATACAACTTTTTGTAAATCTGGAATCTGAGGGTGCAAAAAACTCAAAACATTGAGAAAATCTCCGTTAAAGTTGTCCATTTATGTTTGCGATTGTGCAGCACTCACTCACAAAAATAAATGTTTTATATATTTACCATAGGACATTTACAAAATATCTTCATGGAACATGATCTTTACTTAATATAATGATTTTTGGCATAAAAGAAAAAGCGATAATTTTGACCCATACAATGTATTGTTGGCTATTGCCACAAATATACCTGTGCGACTTGTGACTGGTTTTGTGATCCAGGGTCACATTTATTATGAACATTTATTTATTCAATCATAATAAATATACTTTTTATAAATATACTTTACGTTACTATACTATTTACCCAAAAAGTTAATAGCATAGTCACTAACAAATGATAAAAAGGCAAAACACCACATGATAGGAGATGTAACCATTTGAAACGCCTCTTTCCCACAACCACCATTTCAGAATGAAAATGAGTTCCAGAACATGCTGCAAAATAATAAAGGACAAAATTTCAAACAAACCCTACCGACCCGGCACATGAGATTTCTCTGGCCGATGGTGTCTGATGGCCAGCATCAGGCAAAGTAACAGCAGCAGTAGTGTGGCCGTGGCTCCACACACATTGTCTTGAGTCCCTTCAGTGCCATTATGGGCCCCTTCGACCAGAAAGTCAACCGCAGCCTCGCCAAGACGCACCAGCTTCATTCCACAGGGCTGGAGCAGTTCAGCTGCCATAAGAACAGATGGGAAATTACAGCCTCTTCAAGTCTAAAGCGCCACAACTGCAGACATACACTTTTATATCTGATCGGTTGCATGGGATTGGATCAGGATAATTCAAAAGTCAAAATAAAAACTCAGCGTAACCTTGTGTGATCCTCGTGTCCTTGCGGTTTGAGTTTCCAAAACATTATCCTGACACTCGAAACCCTCAGCTGTGCCAAACTCATGTCTGAATTTTCATTAAGACATCAAAGACTTTAAGAGATATGAGACATCTGTGGCATGACCTTCAGTCATTCTACAGGCTACAAAAAGGGGCTAGCATACTTGAGGTTACTGACTCAAACAAACCCAATGCCCCTTTTCTTAGCAAACGTACCATTTTCCAATGGTGGAAAATAAAACAGAATATCAATGGATGGGCACTTTTGTTAGGAAGCAACCACTTATACTGGTCATAACAAAAGAAGGACCAAAGATGTACGTTGAATGATCTTAACTTCATTCACTTTTTTGTGATCAACTTTTTGTTGTCTTCAGACATAACAAAGTAACATCCATTCAAACAAACAGACAGACAGGGAAAAGGTGGAGCAACAGACATAGTATCAATAATTTAACAATCTGAAAGAAAAGGGGGGAAGTTGATATGGTCATTCCTTTATATAATCCAATATGTTAGAAGAAAAACATTGCCATGCATCAATGGTACTAGGTTTAGCTTTGTTAATTTGTGCTGCTGTACATTCAGAAGTCTCTATTCCAAGGAGGCTATGAATCCAAAACATTTTTGCACACGTTCATTAACTTAATATTAAGACCTATTAAAAGCCTATTTATTAATTCATTTATTCATTCACCTGGCTCAGGGCTGGTCATGGTATCTAAAAACACAATGTAAAGCCTTACCAACCATTCATATTCGTTTTATCTTCAACAATCTCTTCACGTATTTCTTGTATTATGTCTTAAAGCATCACGATTATTTAGGAATTTTATGGCTTTCATTATTCAATAACAAAAACAAATTGTTACAGGGAACACAACAGCTATTTTGTGTCTTCAGTTTGCCCTCTTTGTGTGTCTTTATCAGATTCAGAGACATTGTGAATTCACTGAACGCCCACTTTAATCGCTAAAGAATTTATGGAAATAAGCTGACATCTTAGTCAGAGCAGATGCATGCAGCATTCTGGCATTTTCTTTGTAAAGGGAGGGAAACTTTAATCAATCCCCCATAGTTCATGATTCCTTAATTGACTTCTTAATTTTACACATTCGTCCTCTCTTCTTCACACATTGAACTTGTCATCTACAATCCCAAATACATGTTGATTTAACCCTGCCCCATCTGCTGTATTGACTCTCATTTTCCTCACTTGTTTTTTGATTCTTAATTATGATGTAGAAGAATGCATGCAGGTCAATATTTCATGGCAGATGCTTAATGGTTGAACTCCTGGTAAGTTAACTTGATGTTGCTGGTTAAGGCCCAAAGAAGGGTATTTGTGAACCATTGTAGCCTTGAGCAAAAACTTCAGTTTACTCCAGAGGACTGAAGTGTAAAGTTGCTTTAAATAAGAAACCATTGGCTAAAAGTCAATTAACTTACATTACAAGATTTTTATATTTTCTGAAGATACACTACACTATTTGTGTAGTGTATCGAATTATGTGACTACATAGAGGTGTACAGGGGGAATTTCTGTAGATGTCAGAATCTCAGGGTGGTCCTGGTAAAAAACTCTGATCCTCTCATAAAGGAGGAGTCAACCCTTTTTGAACAGGCAACAACATCATACACTACGCATTTAGGGCTGGAATGTCTTTCTCGGAAAGAAACAAGGAATCTTCAATTCATTGGGGAACAAAGTGTCTGCACATTGAATGCCACGTCACTTAAATATGTTGTCATTTCAATACAGCCTTTGTGGTCCTTGAGTTTCGCAGTTCTTCAAATAAGTTGTTTGTCCTCTGCAGCAAAACTGGGCAGGAAGCCAAAAGGAAAGGAATTGTGGGTACTGTCAACCATACATTTACAGATCATTTATGTTATTGGCTGGTGCTTTCTTACTAAGACATCCAAGAAACTGCTAATGATTGTGTTTGCGGAAACTGCATTTTGTGGTGAATATTAGTTACAAAACTCAGTAAGTAGACCAACAGGTTCATTTTTCATGATTATGTCACACATGTCTGTAATGTCTGTAATGACTGTGTATTGATCTCTGGAAGGTTGTGTGTTCAGCTTAATGAAAGCAATGCTAGCCGCACGACTTCTGTGGGTGGATATTTGTTCGGTTTCTCATGAGGAGTGCCAAGTGACAGAGAATACCAGCAATGTTTGAGACACAACGCACAGCGAGAGAAACCAAACCACTTCCCATTACTGAAGACAGTCCAGTGTCCACTCAACTGACCCCTTTTGAGGTCTGATGGCCTGTTATATAAAAGTCTTGCATATATTGAAAGTATCTTTTTACAGTTTACATTGTTTAATAATTAATGTTCCGTAATTTTTTATGAAAATATCTAGCTTTTCATAAAAATTTTAATATTTTAAATTGAAAGGAAAATATTAGTTAATGCCTACTTGTTTGTGTAAATAAAGAGCATCCTATAGTATGGTGTGCAACAAGACTCTGTTTTTGGCTCTTTGTAATTCCCTTTGTGCATGCTCTCTTTATGATATTAGGAAACATGGCATTAGTGTTCATTATTATATACAGATGACATACATATTTACATCTTCTCCAGCTCCTTACCAAAACAATTACCTGTGTTAAGAACATAAAAAAATCTAAATTCCAATAAAATAAGAATACAGATCTTGGTACCAAATCCTTCAAAAAGTAAGCTGCTTTACTACAATCTGTGCCTAAATGGTACAACAAACCACATTAGACCACATCAGTAGAGCATGTCAAACAGTTGAACTAGATGTGATCTAGGAATCACATCTAGATGTGCATGTCATGTTGAATTGGACATTTGAAAGCAATCTTGTCTCTAGTACAGCAAAATTGAACTATATTGCCCTTAAGGAACATCCTCTCTATTCACGATGCTGTAAAGTCAGAAATAATATGGACCAATTATTTTAAAGACATAACTTTTAAAATATGCAATTACTATAGGAGTCTCAAAATTATGTTTGAAAGATTTAGGGTACATTTACACGACAGCGATGTACTAAAAACGGAAAGGTTTTTCCTTTGCATTTTTCGCCGGACAGACGACAACGTTGTCAGAACGATCCCCGTTCACACGGATCCGCAAAAACGATTAAAAACGCTGTATTATGCAATGCCAGGCCAGTTGTTGGCGATGTCACTTTGTAAAGAAACACGTTATGCGCGGCATGTCACTGTTTTCACAAATTCGCATTTTTGTAGTTTATACGGAGACAATAAAATGGTATAATTTTCAAAAACTTGCACTTTGAAACCCGTTTTCAAAAGTTTGTGTTTTCAGGATCCAAAAACCAACACAGGCTCATTGGAATAATGCTGGCCTAACTGTGGCAACATTTTTGCAAAACACAAAATACATACCAAGACGGGTAAGTATCCCGTAAAAGACGAGTCACGTTAAAAGAGCTAAAAGGTTAAAAAACAAGCTAAAATGCAATGATTATGAATGATTGCGTTTTTATGTCACATTTGCTTTTGTTAACACTATAGGGTAGGTTAAGGGTTTAGTGTAGGTGTATGCTATTTTAAAATGGAGCATTAAGCTTTTAGCGCCACTCACCAGACAGTTCAATTCAGAACTGCGTCGATACATATAAACTCCAAAATAAAAAGACGCCATATTCACATTAATCTGTTCCGGAAAAAGATTAAACACACTTTTAGCACCTCTTACTTTACATTCACTTTGAAACTGTCACGAAACACGCACAACGCAACGTATTTTGCATTTGGCAAAAATGTTGCCACAGGTATGTATTTCTAATGACCCTGTGTTGGCCAAAACGAAGTTGTCGTGTAAATGACACATAAAAAGTTTCGGTTTCACTTTATTTTGATATTCCCTTTAACACATTCTGTTGACTATAAGTAACATTGCACCTACAGTACATCTCTACTAACTCTCATTGGAGTCTGTAGAGTGTTAGTAGACTGGTAGGGTTAGGATAAGTTGACATGTACTGTAGTTGCAAAGTTACTTAATGATGTTTTATTAACAAGGTTCGGGAGGAACACGTTCTAATGATCAAGCAATCAAGTCATTCCAACCAGCTGTCATCAATCAGTAATCAACAGGTCCACTCAATCAGCATGAGTTAAACCTATAAATATACGCAGTCGACTCACCCATATTCCTCGACAGTTTTCAGCATTCCTCCACCACCCCATCTCCTCACATTTGCATGGTTATCTTCCTAACCAGAGATTGGGGGAGTACTCTGGGTTCGGGGTTAGATGACATGTAGTTGCAAAGTTACTTAGTCAACAGAATGTTCAAAAGGGACAATCAAAATAAAGTGTCACCAAAGTTTTCTGTTTTTCGTTGATAACGGTGTTGTGTAAACGGCTCCTTATTTACCCAAACCTCACAAACTTTCTTAAATCCAGAGATTATTTACTCCTCATAAATGCTCAGTGTAGCAGCAACTACTTCATTCTGATTTATATAAAACTATGCACCATGACTGTCAAAAAATGTGTAGCAGCCAGCCAAAATGACTATGTAATATGTAAAATATTACTTTTATTTTACTTAAATCTTTCCATTTTAAGTATTAAAACATTCATTACCTTCAATTGCTGATAATAACGGCCTCATACTGTATATAAAACCTCTTTAAAGTGTCTGAATTATTTGAATGAGCAGTTGCCAATCAAAGAGTTGTTATAATTTCCAAATCATTGTGACTATTTGATGACCATATTTGAATTGCTATAAGTAAAATATAACACTCTTGTAAAATAACTTGTCTGACCAAGATTAGCTAATAACAGATTTAAGATTAAAGCCAATTATTCTCACAAGCCAGACTACTGGCAACTTGCAGAGAAGTTTGTCAGTGAAGTTGTACCCAAGAAACTACTTAAAAGAATGACAGATAAACCTAACTGAACTGAAATGACCTCCACACTCCCTTCAGCGTAAGCACATGCTCAGCACAGTACAGACTCAACTCAGCACTGATACCTTGTTCCTGGCTTGCGTGATCACATAAAACCAACCAAGGAGCTTGCAGCCCAGCTTGTATGTTTTATTTGGCAATGACCTACAGCTGCAGGGCAGAGGACCACAAAACACAACAGACATCACGGCTTCATACAGCAGTGTACTGTATCAATGTTTATCAGAGGGAACTCTAATCTTTTAATGCACAAATCTTCTGGTTGTGCATAACAGGACTATATATATATATTATTGTACAACCAATACTGGCAGTGCTTGCCATTTCCAATTATAAGAAGTGCGGATGTATTCCGCATTCATTATATAACTAGAGAAAGTGAAGACCGTCTCAGTGAGAGCGAGGTGCTAACTGATATCAGATCAAAACTAGAACTAAATCTACAGAAGTGGGTCATGCTGCGTGATATGGGCTATATAAGAATTGCACGCCAGACCTTAAACTCCAGAACCAGTCTGAGTTCCCTTAAGGGTCTCGGCTCCTTTAGCTTCTGACATTTACTCACTCTGACATGTTCATGAAATCACCTTGGAGCTGAATCACGTTTTTTGTTGTTGTTTTGTCTATATTGTTCCATTGTCTCACATACTTTTTAGAGTTTGTCAGCTAAAATGTTTAGTACAATGTACATGTTCTGGTGTTAAAAGTTTAGCTGCCTTTGCCAAGAAAGCTTTGAATGGTTAAATAATAAAGAGTCCATAAAAACACTAGACATTTGGAGATATTTGGACACAGTCTTCATGGAATTTGAAATGTTTCAGGAAAGTGTTTACTGAAATCTTTCTGTGGCTCTCAGATTGTGTAGTTTTCTTCCACATCATTGGCTTTTGGTGTCGATTGTGGATTATGCTGGTCAGCCCACGGTCAGGCTGAAGAATGGACTCTACTGCATATAAATCAGGTGACTGCACAAGAGGGGGGTTCTTCTCCAGCGCATCAGGACGGCACAAAGCCCAGCAGCCCTCAGTCGCACATAGACTCGACTCGAAACAAGGACTTCAATTGTCTTATCGCATCCAAAGACTGCCTTTTTTTAGGGGAACATTCTGGACTTTCATAATTCAGCCTTATTTTTTAACGGGGTTTGAAATTTTGCTTTGCGGTTTTTGAACACTTTTCGAATTTGAAGTCAGAATGCTGGATCCACTGGCAGAGCTGAGAAGAACCGGAGGCTTTAGGCAATGTGGAGGCCGGTTGTCCTGGCAGATACGTTGGGTCTTGTACAGCGTGTGCGTACTGACAGTGATGAACTGTGCCGGCCTGGTGTTTCTCCTGGTTCAGCAGAGAGAGTTGTGGGCTCATCTGACTGAGGTGGAGAGGCAGATGGTGGAGATCTCTCAGAGCTCGGTGGTGGAGTTCATGACACAGGTGAATGAAGATGAAGCAGAGTCTCAATACTCCAGAAACAAACGCAGCCGACAGCATCGAGGGACACGACCCTTCGAGGAGCATGAGGGGAGTGTGGGAGAGGAGGTCTTGGGAGATTTCCAGTATAATTATCAGCAGCAGATGCATGGGCCGGTTTACCAGCGCAAAACAGAAGAGCAGGATGGAATGATGATGATGATGACATACTCCATGGTGCCAGTAAGAAACTCATGCCGACATTGTTTGTGTATATTAATTTCGAACATTTCTCCCATTGCTTTCCATTTTTAAAGGGGTTCTTTATTTCGTTACTTTAAATGTGTCTAGTTTAATTGTATTTCCTGATATATGGAAATGTTTCTTATGACAAATAAAAAAGACAGTTACTATATATACACAAATATTTAACATTTTATCATATACTATAACAAAAACATCCGTAGGAAAACAGAAAAGCCAGAACATTATCCGTTAAGTTTATGGACTTTCTTTTTTAACACAACACAGTGCAACACAATGCAATTCATTATTGAAAATACGGGTAAAACACCTGTGAAGAATAAGTAGCCTACGGAAAATTCTCTCATATTAACACAGTACATTGTGCCCTATTCTTGCAGACTTTTCTTCGAGTTTAATGAAGAAATAATACATTATTTATCTGTTGTAGATAGCTTTTCATTAATATATATACAGCTTTGTCTTGTCTTCTATTCTATTCACAAATAAACTTGAGGTAAATGCTGTTTCGCTCCTTTAAATTGATGTTTTTAGATTCGCTTCAGTTGTTAGATGATTCTTCTAGATCCTAAAGACTTGACTACAAATATAATATATTTTTTTAAACAGGTAAAGATTCTCCTGGACATTTGCAACAGTACTAAAGGAGTCTGTCTGACTGGTGAGCATTAGGATCTATTGCATAATTTGTATTTTCATTTATTTTTCTTATCTCCTGAATCTTTAGTCTTTAAGTTCACAGTTTGGTTTGGTTTTGGCTTCTACAGGGCCACCAGGACCACCAGGAATTCCAGGTAGGAAATGAACTTCTAATGTTATTTATATGCACTGTACAAAAAAATAAAAAATAAAAAATAAAATAAAATAAATAAATAAGTTATGACAACATATGCTTTTACATTGCTTTAACTCATCAAAATAAGATAAGCAATTTTCAACTTTTTTTAATAAGTTATACAAGATTCAGCACATTTTTAAGCCAGTTTAATGTAATTTAAGTTGAAATAACTTAAAACATCAAAGTTGATTGTACTTAAAAATTTAAGGCAGCAACTTTAAAAAAAAAATATTTAATAATTTTTTTACAGTGGTTATATTCTACCAGAAGAAAAAAATATATATTAAAAGAAAAAGAAATGCATATTACAACAAATATTGCATTTTGCATAAATTAAAGGCAGTACAATCTTTAAAATGTAATCTTTAAAATACATGATTTTTTGGTTACGCTTTATTTCGATAGTCCATTCTACTAAATATAAGTACTTTTGACTACATGTCAATTAAATCTCATTAGAGTATTAGTTTCTCATTAGACTGTTAGTTTAGGGTTAGGTGTTGGGGTCCGGGTTAGTAGAATAAGTTGACATCTAGATGCAAATTTACTTATAGTCAGTAGAATCAAAATCAAAATAAAGTGTTAGCAGACAGTCTACTAATACTCTACTAATATTCTAATGGGAGTTAGTTAACATGTAGTTACAAAGTTACATGTTTCATGAGATTCATCTGGATACGTCATTGAACCTACACATACGTATGTAGTATTCCAAATAATGTGTTCCTCAAATAATGTCATCTTTTGGAATTCTAGGCTTGCCGGGTGTGGATGGAATGTCGGGGTATAATGGAACAGATGGAATTCCAGGGTTGCCAGGAGAGCCTGGAGCACAGGGAAAACGAGGAAAACGAGGTCAGCTGTGCGCAAAAGAACATGGAAATCCATCATGCACATGAATGAATATAGTCAAAAAGGCCTTCTCAAAGAAAATGTCCTCCTTTCAAAGCTCTTTTCGAAAATTTGGCAGCTTTTATCATCCTCTCAGGAAGAGGAGAGGGGAAATTTATCCTGCTTCAGTCACACAGCAGGATTCAGAGATACTTAGATATCTCCCACTGAATAAAGAAGAGCTCATGATAACAGCTGACTGACTCCTCTGTTCAAGAGCACAAGAGCCCACATACTTTCTTGAAGTATCATTCGGCAAATCAATTACGAAGGAACTGAATGAAATTCTTTGTAACGTGTTGGAGAGAATACTGGAAAATATTTGAATACAGTTTAACGATGATCCCATGTGTTAAGTTTCACTTTTACAACAAAGTATAAGTGATTGTTTATTGACAATTCATGCACCAGAATACAGTTCAACACACACACACACACACACACACACACACACACACACACACACACACACACACACACACACACACACACACACACACACACACACACACACACACACACACACACACACACACACACACACACACACACACACACACACACACACACACACACACACACACACACACACACACACACACACACACACACACAGAGAGAGATCAGCACTGCTTACCTGGGCTGTGTTTCCCAAAAGCATCGTAAGTTGATCGTAGAGACCATTGGTGGCAATTATTCTACGATCAACTTAAGCTTACGATGCTTTTGGGAAACCCAGCCCTGGTTAGTTGGATGTTACAAGCTGTTTGGGACCAACAACCACCCAGAACACCCTAGCAACCACCAAGAACACCACCTAGCAACCAACCACCTAACCACTCACTTCAATTCATAAAATGTATCTAGATATTCAGGTCATGTTGGTAACAGTTTATTTTAAGGTGACAGTTACATGTACTTACTATAGTGTTAACAGTGAATCATGCATAATTAGTAACTAACCAACACTTTATTTTACAGTGTCCTTGTTGCACTTTACATGTAGTTACTGTAATAATAACTATACATTATGCATGATTACATGCAACCAACCCTAAACCAAGCCCTAACCCTATAGTAAGTACATTATTATTGCTTAGTACTTAAATATATAATTACACTGCAGTAATAAACACAGGGCTTTGAATGGTTTGAGATCTGTGCTGCATGGAAATATGAATATATGATTTTTTGCTTCTTTGTACTTGTATGCAGGTCCTCCTGGTGAGAATGGGGAGCCTGGTGAGAAGGGAGAACAAGGACATCCTGGACCCCCAGGACTCCCTGGAGAACCGGGCGAACCTTCAAATGATGTCATTGTAGAGGGTAAAGACCAGTTCTATTTCTGTTTTTAAGCAATACGGTACAGTACAACAATTTTTCTATAAGAACTCCTGCCATCTATATAGATGTGCCTTTTTTGACACAACAATGTTGGTGTGATAAGTGAGCTTCTGCTTTAATCTGCAGGTCCACCTGGTCCAGTGGGACCCCCTGGCCTCCCCGGGCCGCCCGGTCCTCCAGGTGCCCCTGGGCCTCAAGGGCCACCGAGACACAGGAGCCACAGGGCACATCTTCACACGGGGAAGGAGTCTGTGGGTGAGTGAGTTGGGTCTGAAAATGACTAAACTGGTGAATTGTGCATATTCATATTTCTAAAAGAGGGCATTTCTCCTTTCACCATTATTTTATTTTAAATTATGAAAAAGATATATTTAAATTGAAATACATTTGCAAACTACAATTGTAAATAGTATTTGTGCTCCATAATTTCTTCTTAAATTCTTGGATTACAGTATTAAAAAAAAACTAATACATTTAAAAAAAAGTATGATAACACTTTAGATTAGGGAACACACATTCACTATTAACTAGCAGCTAATTAGCATAGCATATTACAAGCTTATTGGCTGTTTATTAGTACTTATAAAGAACATATTTATGTCTTATTCTGCATGACCACATTCTAGATCCCTTAACCCTACACAACCACTACAACAACTACCTTACTTACTATCAATAATTTATTGAGGGAAAACGTCCATTTTCAACAATCAGTTGACTAATTTTCTTTATGCTTTATAAGTCTTTTTTCCTTTTTGATTTTGGGGTGAAACCAATAACCAACCAGGACACCCTAGAAACCACCAAGAACGGCACCTAGCAACCAACCACCACTCACATTACTTCGGAAATTGTATCTTGACATTTATGTGATGTTTATTACATGACTTTAATGATACAATATATTTTGCCCTCTTGATTTTTGGGTGAAATTTGACCAAGGCATCCAAAATTGGATGACTCCCCCCACCCACCCATAAGATGCATGATAATATGTAATATTATATGTAATCTCTTTGTTTATTTTAGGTCACCTTAATTCAGTCCCAAATGATGATACTATCAGCCAGAAAATGGCATCAAGGAAGATAAACGGTACCAACTACAGCAAATTATTAGATGTTCTACATTTTTACACTACTACGGCCTTTATTAAACTTTAGATTGGATTATGTTTGTGTCTGACAGACTGTGTTATAAAGTCGGTGCAGAACCCCAGACATTTGATGAAAATGAGTAGCACGTTTGGAGCGTGGATGATGGACTCTGCCACTCACGATGATGAGAAGATTTGGGTAGCAGAACATTTCTCAGGTACTGAAGAAAGAACAAATACAGCATACACCAAAAATACATAAACCCTGCATTTAAACTCTTGAAGAGCATGACTCCATTAACTTCCATTTGCAAGTTTTAACTGTAACCAGAATGTTTTAATCTCTGGAAAATAAAAAAGGACGAGAAAATGACCTGACATTGTGCACTAAATGCTTTCATTGAGCATGCCTTGTATTGGATTTCAAGTTCACGAATGCTATTTTTTTTTTACAGGTCGTATCATAAAGCAGTACAACAGCATCGCAGCGTTCCAGAACAGCAGCAGTGAATCCATTGATGTCCGGAAGTTTTTCCAAGGTTGCGGCCACACTGTACATAACGGCTCCATATTTTACCACATCGCTGGAACTTACAATATTGCTAAGTATGTTTGAAGACAGCATGGGCAGATTTCCTTGATAATATCATGGTGAACTTATAAGTGCTTTAATTGAGCTTTCTTTGGTTGCACTCCTAGTCTATACAAACTTAGATGGAACACAAAATAAGAAATATTGCAGAATGACCTAAGTGCTCTTTTCCATAATGAATATTCCCCATCTGCCATAACTCTCAAATCTCATATGCAATCGCAAGATCCAACAGTCCTTATTAAAAATTATCACTTTGAAGATTCCACCAAAACTCATCTTTTTGTGTTCCATAGAGAAGTGAACGTCACAGCTTTGGAACAACATGAGACAGAAGTATATCTATAATTTGTATATCTCTTATAACTCATCCTGTCAATTCTCCAATAATTTTAGGTTTGACCTCCACACCAAGATCTTACACATGCTGAGCATTGACAACGCCCTCTATCACAATCGGTCCTACCTCCTTCAGAACTCAAAGACGTATTTCAAATTGGCAGCGGATGAGAACGGTATGTGGATCATATTCGCCTCCAGCATTGACGACAACATCATGGTGGCGCGACTGGATGAGAAGACGTTCTCCATCACCACCTACATCAACACCACCTATCCCAGGACCAAGGGAGGTAATGCGTTTATCGCCTGCGGGATCCTCTACGTCACGGATTCTAAAGACACAAAGGTGACGTACGCCTTTGACCTCCTGAAAGAGAAACCTGTTAGTGTAAGCTTGGATCTGAGGGCACCTGGAGGGGTTCTGTCCATGATCTCATACAATCCCAGAGACAAACATCTCTACATATGGGACAGTAGTTACGTCAAGTCATACCAAGTTCAGTTCTTCGCAGATGAGTAATCAAAACTGAGGGTGTGTTCACACTTGGCAGGTTTGGTTCGATTAAAACGAACTCAAATCCGAACCCTGTTGAGCACCAAACAAGCAGACCAAGACCCCTCAAAATTTTCGGTCCGCTTGCAAAGAACTCTGGTGCAGTTCGACTGAAATATGAACGCAACACAGACAAAAGACATCTAAACGAACCAAAAACATGATGTGATGTCACACAATGCATCCCTAAAATGGATGGAATGCTCAAGGATACCCGTTTTTCTCGCCATAGTCGCAATGTTGCCTATTACGGTTCGGGATAGGCGTCAGAACCGCCGTCTCCTTGCTGCAGATATTCGTTTGTGTGTGACAGAGGAATTCCTTGTGTGGTTTTCAATCTTTTGCACATTTCATAAGCAGTTCTCAGCTGGTAAAAATACCAAGATATGTACGCACATACAACTAGCGCATTTAGCCCATCATACAGTTTTGGATGTCCGGTACACAAAATATACATCATAAAATAACTATGAGAACTGAACTACAAGTGTGAACACACCCGTAATTGCAATACTTTAGTGTTTTTTGTTGTTGTTGTTGTCATACTGTATGTTCATGTATATTTATAAGCAAATAATAATTAATGCTTCAGTTGGTACCCTTTTTTTTTTCTTGAGTGGATAATAGATCAAGAATAAATGACTATTCTAGTGATACCTGTAAGATGTTCATGTAAACTATTTGGACACTTAAGCCATGCTTAAAACTTGGTCTCATTGCATTAGAAATGTCAAACCAGGTTGTTAAAGTGAGCTTGCGTCTCTTTCTTTAAAATAAATCACACTTGGTTTGATAATTGTATCCTAATGTAATGATATTCAGGCATTTTAAAACGTGACTTGAGAATCCAAAAGCATTTTGGGGCTACTATATTTATAAAAATGTTGGTATAATTTTCACTTTTAAAAGTTGCATTTTCCTTCTTTTTTGGCAAATATGCATTTTTAAGTGACTATTTATTAATTCATGGAACACAAGCAGAACTAATTTTTGTGCAAATTGTTTGCAAAACTATTTGCAAACCATAAATTGAAAGGTTTTACAAAAAGTTTACACAGAAATTAATTATCCTTGTTTCATGAATGAGACCAAACGAGTGTAAATAATAAATGGAATTTTTATGTGCGTACTATGAATTTAGTAATTTCTCATATATAACCACTGCTGTGATATTTTATTTCAGAGCCTTACTTTAGGTAAGGATTTTCAAGTTTAAATAGTCAACATGATACAGTCTGTAGTTATTTCTTCCTTAAAAAAAATTTTTTTTTTGAATGGGACATGGTCTGACAGTCAAATTCACCCTCAAAAACATCCTCACAAACTAAACGGCAGTGTACCGTTTCGCATTTACCATTTTTACCATTATTTTTCTATTTTCTAGTGTTGCTTTAGTATTATTTTTATTTGCTTTATAGCCATTCAGACGTCAGTTGGAATGTCACTTCAGTGGTGGAGTAGGTTTGGAGTAAGATTACAAAAGACAAAACTTATATTTCTTTGGACATACACTTATGAACCCTACATAGGGATCAGGAACGTGCATTAAGTAAATAAGGTGTATTTTGATTTCATGTTGACTTCAAGTTGTGTTACACTGTTAGTATGTCTGAAACCAAATATATTTGCAAAATATTGTTTAATCTATATTGCATGCATATGTATTTACAAATGATTGGAAATTCTGAAATAAACCCTGGAATATGTTAATCTAAAGACGTGTTGAGTTGAAATAGTAAAAGTGAAATGGCTTAATTCAAATAAAAAGAATTTATTCAACTTACAAAGGTAAAACTTTGACCATGACAGAACTACCCGTTCCTTCGGAAATATCAACCAGTGTTTTTAGGGTTTGCATTTTTCACACACACAGACAGATCAGGCTGTTCAATAAATACACATCAGACCATCGGTTGAACATTTAAAATACGTACAGTTGACATGGTGCCCAGCAAATCAGACAGAAACACAAATGTGATTTTAATAAACACCACATACATCAAACCAAATATACGACTATTCCAGCAGTTATGATAAAATCAAAAAAATAAACTAAACTAAAAGCATTATTGTGTTTGTACAAGCTATTGTTGTAGATCAATTTTATATTTATATATATTTATATATATTAATTCATTTAAAACTATTTTCACTTTTTACTACTCGGCCACACACAGCCAGACATTCATTTGTAAATAACAGTTTCCTCTAATAGAGCTTTTACCACTTGTAACGCAAGATTGTTATTGTTTCCCCAGATCTGAGTGCAAATATTTAGAATAGATAAAACATGAAAAAATAAATACGTAAATAAATAAAACACAAGTGTGTTGCACTTTGTCCCAGACATCTAAAACAAACCTTACATTCCTAAAGTTAAATATAAATACAAGCATTTGTAAAAGAACAAACAAAACAAAAAAGAGACATCAAGTAAAACAAGCAAACAAACAAACAAATACGTTGTGCAAAAAACGAAACGTTGTCTGTTAAAAGTGAGAATTTCAGGGCTTGAAAGATGAAGAGGTGAAACGCGTCATTTCCAGGAGCAAGCATCGTCGTCATCTCGCATGGAATGCTGTTTGGCTGCTACGGAAACAAGCGTGTCAACAGCAGCATGTGTGCGCGTGAAAGGAGAGGGTGTGTGTGTCTCTGGGGCCGGGCCACCAGGGTACTGTGCCATTTTACACTCCGCAAATACATTAGCAGCCAAGGAGAAAACGTACAGTAAAAACTAAATCCAACAACTGGACTTACACTGATAGCAGAAGCACAGTGCTGGTATTTTAGATGCTAAAATGGCCACAAAATGAAGACACACACATACACACTTAAAAATGGAGCTTTGAGCACTTTTACGGAGCACGATCAATAACCTGGGAACGGAGTGCGATGACTCAAACAGCTCATGCATACGGCTTTCCTACAAACACATCATCCGGATCCGTCTCCGGGAATTACAGTACCTCGTGCGTGTTTTCCAGCGTCTTTCGTGAGGGGCGGGGGGGGGGGGTGGTAAAGAGATTCTGCAGCGCGAAGATATTTGTTACCGGTTTACGATTCACAGCTAAGGAAACGAAGAGGTGCCGATGAAAGCGTTAGTGTTCTACGGCAGCTCCGGTGTTAGAGGATCTGGAAAATACTGGCCGGAATGTTGTAGCGGTCGGGAAGGACCCTCATCTTCAGGGTCCCGTCGGCTCCGCAGGTGAAGATCCGGTTACCTGGGCAGGTTTCGATCTTCATCACCCCAGCGCCGATGTTTCGGAATATGGACTGCTTAGCGTGCTCTGTGCTGAAGGAGTGCATGAGACCGTGACCCGCCAACTTCCAGACCTGAACCAGAACAGGAAGACAATTATTAGTAGTGATTTCACATAACACATTTTTCACTGAGATTAAAGTTTCCATGAGAGATTCATTCAAATATACATTAAATAATAAAAACAACAGGTTAAGAAAACACATAATGAATATGTAGAGCTTTAGCAAAATGTCATTTATTTCTTGCCAACTAAAAAGTTTATGGATATTGAATGGCTTTCCTGAGGTAAATGTAACATTGCGTCACAGTGTTTACAAGCTGTTTTAGTGACGCCTTTCAACGATTACTTGAAACATAATATATTTTATGTTGTATGCATCTTTCAACATATCTTTTGATGTTCATTCATGTTTATTTTGTGCTATAACTAGTAGTAAAAAATAAGAGATGATCAGTTCAAGTGCGTTCCGTATTGCCGCTTTGCTTGAACTGAGGCAGCAATAGCATTCTGTCATGGCACTTTAAATAGTGTCAAAACATTTATTGTTTAAAGTTCATTATAAACCTGACAGAATTTAAAGTTAAGACTTTGTTTCATATCAAAAGTAACAAAACACAAAGCTTATTGCGATTATTGGATGGAAGGTGCTACAAATAATTTTATTTACGTGTGAACTGAAAACAGCATAGACTAAGAGATCTCAGTTCATCAAAATAAAGATATATTAAACAAATAAATCATATTGTCAACCCCACCCTAGCATCCACACAGCTGACATGTTTACCTGTTGTAGCTTATCTGCTTTTTATCTGATTAAATGCCACCATTTTGTCAATGGTTTCAGTCCTCCAAAACAATTCGATATCATTGTTAGTTATTTTTTATAAAAATTAGGGACACATTTAGAGAATCTACTGATAGGTAGCCATGAGTACTGCATGATAGTTTGTCATTTGTATAGAGATAAAAGGTAGGCTATTGCTTGCTAGTTTTCAGACACCCTACTGAAGATGCTGAGGAGGAGAACTCAGCACTGACTTGGGGAGAAACAAAACGATCATTTAATTGATAATTTGGCAATACTTTAAATTCAGTTTATTTTTTTGTTATCAATATAAAATGTGGCTGCTTTTTACGCTTTTAGCCTAAATATCCACATTGTGGCAACATGAGATGATTGAGGTAACGCGTGTCATTCTAGGGAAATATACCTTCATGTTCCCTTCGGCTGAGCCGGTGACAAAGAAGTCCTCAGTGGGATCCATGGCCAGTGCTTTGATGGCCGAATCGTGTGCCTGGAATGTGTTGAGCAGCTGTCTCTGACGGATGTCAAAGATACAGACGAATCCCTTCCTGCCACCCGTGATGATCAGCTGCTGTTTAGGAGCATATTGAAGAACCGTTGCACCATTCTCATGGCACTGGAACGCTGAAGAAATATATATACCAGAATAAAACCAGGGCATCTGCAGAGTTTTTAAAATCAAACTGAAGACTATTTTTTAATTAGTACTGCATCTCAGATTCGTAAGCAAATAGGCTACGGTACACAGTCAATACAACTATAACTGCATACATACAAATTAGAGGTCGATCGATATTTGATTTTGCTAATATGGTATTAATATGCTTAAAGAAAGGCAATAAACAGTTCTTAGTGGGGCCAAGATAGAAACCACAAGAGTATATGTTGAATTAAATGCCAAATACAGTTAAATTGTGTAACCAAAATACAAATAATACATAATGATTCCAATTGTATATATATATATATATATAGAGAGA
Organism: Leuciscus leuciscus; assembly: GCF_965113295.1. Taxonomy (NCBI): domain Eukaryota; kingdom Metazoa; phylum Chordata; class Actinopteri; order Cypriniformes; family Leuciscidae; genus Leuciscus; species Leuciscus leuciscus. Next base: position 11,948,475 of record NC_138734.1, on the reverse strand, counting down.
GAGAGAGAGAGAGAGAGAGAGAGAGAATAAAATTAAACAGAATAAAAAAAAACAACACTTATTCAACTTTTTTTTTTAAATGTCTTCCCTTAAAAGTCTGTGAACTCACCATGTATCATAGAGTTACTTGGAGAGATCAGAGTGTCCCATAAACAAACATTCCTATGGAGAAAGGGAAACATTTCCTTAAAGCATAATATACAGTCTATTTATATATATTTCTATTATATACAGTCTCTTTCAGTGTGACATTAAGATAAATCATTTAACTGACCTGCCATCGTTGGACTGTCCCGCTGTGGCGATCAGACTGGAGGATGTAATGAAGGCAAAATCACAGCAGCTTTTACTGTGGCACTGCCAGCTCTGAGACAGACACACAGATGATTATTACTTTACACATAAACTATCAAACCAATGACTATGATTAGTAAAATGATTAGTAAAGTTAGTTTCGGGAAAAGTTCAGATGACACATGCTTTGTTATTATACAGTATCTAATTCAAAGACACTGTTAAGTGTGGTCTTAATGTCACAATATGTGTATGCCTCTGTATAAAATATAGTCATTTAGAAAAAATAAACTGATTCTAGACATTTACAAGGTCATTATTTAACACGTTGAAGGCAGACGTTAGATGTTAGTGACCGTCGGTAACAGAAGGCGTGTGTGATACAAACACAAGGCTCTTACCAAATACGGTTTGGGGTTTGCGGAGGTCTGATTGACTTGCCAGAGGCTCAAAAAGCCCTCACCATCTGCAACGCCACACTGCACAGACAGAAAGAATGGAGGCATTTAAAGAGTGCAGACAGTATTTTAAGCTGCGTATTACATAATGATTCAAATGCAGTACAGAAGGAACAACCGGACGCCTTTTCCTCTCATTACATAACACCGCACAGACAATAATAAACACAGCACTGACATATTCACTCTATTCAATGAAAACAACAGCACAAATGAGCCTGGAAATTATTATACAATACATAAGTAACAGTTACCAGCGGTCAATATTTTTGCTGTGCATTTTTAATAAATGCTGTGTAAAATAAGCATTTAAGTTTATTACATTTATTATTGGTTATCAATAAATTGTATCATAAGTTGATATATTTAAAATTCTTAACATGCAATTGTTTTAATACATTTTTATTGTGTAATTATTTTTAAAAAGTACTTATAATTACATATGTAATTAAATAAAAAAAAGATGAAGTTTTATTAATAAGAAAAAAAGAAAAAGGAGAAGAATCGTTTTGGAATCGGAATCGTGAGGTGCCTTAAGATTCCCACCCCTACTATACAATGTTTTATTGCTTGTCTTTGTTGAATAATACAGAAGATAAAGAGCTTAAAAATAATCACATATTAAATCGCAATATTGGTAAAAAAAATCTGAATTCGGTTATTTTCCAAAATCGTTCAGCCCTATAATGGATGCTTCAATACCTTGTTGCCCTGTGAGTTGAAATAGAGACGTGTGACCCGAGCGTTTCCGGCCTGTCTGAAACAGATCAGCTGCTGTGGACGATTCCACTCAAACATCCTCACACTGCCGTCCTGAGCTCCCGTCATATCTGCAGACATCACAAAGAAGTCAACTGGAGTTTCATCAAAACCCTACAGTGTTTGTGTGTGAAATAAGAGACACTTACAGTACTGATAGATGGGATGAGACGTCATTCTCTTCACGTTATTCAGGTTCCTCTTCATGATCTGACAGAAATGACACACACAGTTAAACACACCAGAGATTCTCTCAAACACACACACACAAAACACAATTTATTCATATTTTACAGTACAATTCACAATACTATATAGTCTGATTTAGCAAATGATTTGTTTGTATAGTTCATTTCAAATGAACCATAAATGAATGAATAAATGACAGTGTCATTAGCATATGATACCATCCCTGTTCCATATACCACCACAATACTCTTTGTGCAAAGCATTCAAATGATTGTTTTTGTGTTAGATCTTTGTTAATAGTTTGTATGAATTTCACATTCAAAATGATAACGCATTCAATTCTGATAACTGTTTGACTCCTTGAATTGATCAGTAGCATGTAGGGCTTGCTACTACAGTTTGAAAGTAGTTTCCCCATGTTGATTGTGTCATCTTTATCAACTGTGAATGAGAACAGATTGGAGGCTGATGACGCAGGTCTGTACCTTGGGCCGCTCGGACTGTCTGCGGTTTACTCCACCACCTCCAAACGCTCTTATCAGCTCAATACAGACTCATCAAGAGCTCTGTTGAGACCACGACTCACTGTTTGTATCAGCAGAACTGCTGATAACAGCCAAAAGAAAACACTCAGTAGCCGCTCTTCATCTGTGGTTGGAGATCTGTGGGAACGTGACCGGCATGAACCTGCTTCAGTGTGCGCGTATGTACAGTGGGGCCCAAAATCTGAGACGACTAGTAAAAATACTTGGTTTTCTAATATAATACAAACTTTTACATTACAAATGATATTCTTTGCTTAAAGCGTAACTCTCGGCAAAATGCAACCTAGGGTCTTTTTGTGAATCTTAAACTTTCGTTTAAGCATAATTAGAATGGAAACGCCACTTTTAAGTTTGACCGTATTTTCGTTTTCGGTCAAATTGCCTTTTGAATGGGAGTGCTTGGGGAACGACTATGATAGCATCAAAATCGCTATTTTTAAAACACTAAGGCTCGACACAACATGAAACTTTGCTCGAAGTATCACCAGGGGCTCTACACATGAACTCGAGCATTGAGAACATTGTGTACACAAAGTTTACTAAAAATAAAGATTTCGAACAACTCACTGTCTCTGTGTCCGCCGGCATTTTGTCAGTCAAAAATAGTCGATCTCCGAATGCAACGTAACAGGGAGGAGAGTACATATGGAAAGCTCCTAAAGCTTATAAATTCACCGATAATTTGTTGTTTTGTCGTGAGTGAAAATCAATATTGACTGTGTATTTGAAATAGGATCCTCATATAAGAAACAATACTAAAATTCAGTTAGTTCATTCGCATTCGGAGATCGACTATTTTTGACTGACAAAATGCCGGCGGACGGAAACAACAACAGCCAGTGAGTTGTTCAAAATCTTTTTTTTTTTTTTTACTTTGTGTACACAAACAATGTTCTCAATGCTAGAGTTCATGTGTAGATACTTCGAGCAAAGTTTCATGTTGTGTCGAGCCTTCTTAGTGTTTTAAAAATAGTGATTTTTGATGCTATCATAGTCACACTCCCATTCAAAAGGCAATTTGACCGAAAACGAAAATACAGTCAAACTTAAAAGTGGCGTTTCCATTCTAATTATGCTTTTAAATGAAAGTTTGCCTCGGGGAGATTAACAAAAAGACCCTATGTTGCATTTTGGCGAGAGTTACGCTTTAACTACTTGAGTGAATAGTTAAATTGAAAAAAAGAACATGAATTAATTTGAGTATTTGGTTTGCTTCATTTTGGTTTACAGTACCGAAACCAGAGGATCATGTTCTCCAGCATGAATTAAGAACCTTTTGAAGAGCATCTTATGCTTCAGTACAAGCAATACAATTTGACCTTCTGTGCAAAAGATGTCCACAGATGTACAAATAAACTAAAATAGCCTAGAAATTTAATTTTTTCTTCATTTTATATAATATATAAATTTAAAATGTCTTTCGTTTTAAAGGGGCTAAGTAACCATTTTCATGTATTAATTGCTTTTTTATTGTCAACGTGTGAACAGCTTGTAACAAAACTCCCCCAGACCTTCCCCAACTCCCTAGGTTGCCAATGAAAGCCTGTAGACTGATTTTTATGTTAAGGACTCGGGCCGGTTTTGCCGGGGAAATTAAAAGGATGTGACGTTTACGTGCGCTACCGAGAGCCTCTTTGCGTTCTGTGATGCATAAAACGAATGCTTAATACAATATTCAGGATAATGCCGAAAGAGCCATTCTGTACTATAATGTCAATGTGTCATGCAAAGAAAATGGATTAATTCTAGACCTAAGTCTACAGTCTAAAATATACTGTAAAGTTACACTGTTATGAAAGTTTGATTGTAATGACCTCATCTGTTGACATGATGCTGGTGAACTGCAGAGCTCATGCAAACATATGATGATGACCATGCTTTCTTAACTGCAGTTTTCTAACCACTGTTATTGTTATTGAGAGGAAAGCACGAAGCACATATTTACATATTCTTCTAAACGTCGCTCTCAGCAGCATGGACGGCGGTAGGATGTTTGTTAATAGTATGTTGCTACAAAGGTAGTATATTGCTGAAATAGTAATAGTATATTAATATTAGCATATTGCTGCAAACTTCTTTTTACTTTGCGAAGAACTCCTTGAATTGCGTTCAGTCTCTTGTAGGTTACGTGTGCACTGTGCACGAGTGTGAACACGAAAAAATAAGTTGCTGGCTGCAATTCACTTAACGGCCACCAGTGTCAGCAATGACAAGGGTTTCAGAATTCTACATACAGTCTCCTTAAATTTTTCTAAATCTTAAAATGCTCTTTATTTACAGATTTAGTAAAAAAAAAATATCCTCAATGAGATCTGAAACTTGTTGGTCATGACATAATGTTACAATTAGTATTAAAATATTTTCTTTTTGTTTGTCAGAATTGTGTTTGTTTGATAGCGTGTGCCAGCTTTCACAGATATTTCATAAGTTAAAATGTGTTATTTTCATTAAAAATTGATGTAAGATTTTTCTGGTTAGACAGGCCTGGGAAATAAAATTGGGTTTAAAGATTGATTTAGATAGTTGGGAAGAATGCCCTTGGAACATGCACGTTCTACATGTATATAATAAAGGATCTTCATTTTCCATTCTCCAATTTGTTAACTTTCTTTAATGCAGTTTATTTACAGACAGGAAACAGTCTAACATACCACACTGGCACCCATGCTGGTCTGCCCACTGCCCAACCAGGGCATGGAGGAGGACGCTGCCATCTGCTGGGGGGCAAAGGGACCGGCGCTGGCCTGGGCGATGTTGGTGTGAGACGAGCGGTAATCCACATCATCAGAGCTACACAGAGAAAACAAGATGCTCATAGCAATCCTTTCAAAGCTGTCAGCTGAATGTTCCAAACACACAGACAGGTGACAAACCTGCGAGACTCCTTGTCAAATTCTTCTCCGATCCAGGTGTAAGGCTGAGCTGCGAGCAGCGTGGACACGTCCACTTCCTGGACATCATGAGTGGACGCCAGCACTATTTCATTAGTGTTAGCCTGAGATAAGAACACAAACACAAGTTAAATGAGATGTTAAAACATGATTTTTATATTGATCTTTTGGAAGACTTGTAGTATTCAGCAATAAAAAAAAGCATTGTTGAGAGAAGAGAAAAAAACAAGTCACATCAGTTTATAAGTCGCATTTTATCACATTCAGAAATACAGTACCTGTCAAAAGTTTGAAACATAAATTTTTGTTAATGTTTAAGAAAGTTTCTTATGCTCACCAAGCCTTTATTTGATCAAAATGAAGTAAACGTTAATATTGCTAAATATTATTACAAATTAATAAAATAACTGTTTTCTATTTGAATATATTTCAAAATGTAATTTTTTCCTATGATGGAAACGACTCTGCAAAAAAGACCGTCCCCCTTCAGCCCCCCTTTGTACTTGCATTTAAATTAATAATTTGATATAATGCACTTATTGTGAATGTGTGTGTACATGTTTTTTAAATTGTACTTGGATTTTCTTTTTTTTTTGCATGTAAGTACAGCTGTAATTTCTGTAATTACACCTTAACCCACCATTAAACCTAACCATACCACCAAACCTGCCCTAACCTTACCCATTCCCCACCTTAACAGCAGCAAAATTGTTTTGCAATAAATTATGAACACAATAAGAACACTGTACATATTTTCTGCTGTAAGTACATAGTAGTTAAAGACACCTAAAATAAAGTATGATCAAAGATTCAACGTGTAGTAGTCCACTGGAAAAACTCATGGGATATTGGAATATTATCATGGAAAACTAGTTGAGCAGCTCACAAAACAAAATACAAATCCGACATAAGACTTAGTCTAAATTTATGGGCTCACATTCGGCACTCATTTATAGTGGAAACAAGGCTTTTTACTTCACTAGTGCCCCAGTATCCCCAATAAAAAAAAATAGTTGAGCTACATGCACATGCATTTGGAGTCCTTCACATGCAGTTTGAGTAATTAATTATGAACTAATCAACAATGAAAACTGTTTTCACAACATTTAGCTTATTAACATATGGCTGCCCACATTTACATATCAACATCTTTTAAGTATTCAGAAACTTGGTCTGCTCCGATCAACAACTGCCAGTTAATAACAGTTGTGTTAAAGTTACATTAGCAAAAACAGTGTGATGACTTCTAAAAGTCTGAGAGAAAGCAGTCAAAGGTCACGAAAAAGTGAATTTCAACCTTTATTGTGTAGAAAACTAATATTAAAAGTGGACATTAAAAGTGGAAAAACAAACAAAACAACAACTTCCAAATGTCTAGAACAGACTCTGTCTATAATAGAACTAGAGATCGAAATTTCCTAACCTTGTTAATGGCAAATGCCATGATGATGTCAGATTCTTTATGGATGATTTTTGCTTTGCCTCCAGGGTAACCCATATCAGCCTCCACCTGTAACATAACACACACACACATAAACACACACTCACATTAGTCGGTTCTGCTGCTCTGCTGTTTTTTTAATATTTTCCCAATCACATCCACACACACACACAGCAGCATTAGCAGGAAGTTTGCTGACATGCAGATGAGACCATGTACACACCTCCACAGAAGGCAAAACATGAATTAATCGCTGTTATTGCTTGATCTTCAAAAAAGGTGTCTGAAGCAGAATCCGTCTGATAAACCACTTTCAGTGCCGTCGGTGGTTAGTGAGGAAGAGCAGTGCTGAGCCAGACGAGTTAGGGAACGTGAGGAAAGAGACGAACGTGTGTGTGTGTGTGTGAGGTCACAGAAGGTTAACAGAGGACAGAAGCTTAAAGCTTTAAGAGGGTTTCACAGAGAGACGAGTCCCATTCTGTGTCTCAGTACCTTGTTGGTTTTGCGAGCTCCAGTAATGCCGTTTTGTATGAGGTGGTCCACATGATCATCTAAAGACTACACAATACACACCACAACACACACAAACATTAACAAACACACACGGGGCACAGCACAAAAACACATGCACGAGTGATAGACAGATGGAGAAAAAACAAATGAAATAATAAAGAGCAAAATGAATCTCATTTGGAGCTTCGTCAGAGAGAGATGGTTTTGAGATAACATGCACATTCCCTCCAGTGTCTGTGTCAGTACTTACCCTCAACATATAAGATGGCTACTTTCTAAAGTTCTATATTTTTTTATTATACCACATGATAAACATCTTAAATAAATAAATAAATCTCTTGAAGTTCCTCCATACCTTTAATGACAATTAAATCTCAGCAGTCATACATTTTGGATTTGGACTGTTTTATATTGTCTTTTTAATGATTGTATGCAGGCCCCACCCTCTATATTACATAATTCTGGCAACAGCTGTATTTAACCCTCATTCTACAGGGTGATCTGCCACAGTCATATCACCCTGTAGCCCAAGACTGGTTTCCCACTGAAGCTAAGCAGGGCTGAGCCTGGTCAGTACCTGGATGGGAGACATTCTGGGAAAACCAGGTTGCTGCTGGAAGAGGTGTTAGTGAGGCCAGTAGAGGTGCTCACCCTGTGGTCTGTGTGGGTCCTAACGCCCCAGTAAAGTGACGGGGACATTATACTGACAAAGAGCACCGTCCTTCGGATTGGACGTTAAACCGAGATCCTGACTCTCTGTGGTCATTAAAAATCCCAGGATGTCCTTCGAAAAAGAGTAGGGGTGTAACCTGGCATCCTGGCCAAACTTGCCCATTGGCCCAAGGTCTCCTCTCCACCAGTAAGCTGGTGTGTGGTGGACTATCTGGCCCAATATGGCTGCCGTCGCATCATCCAGGTGGATGCTGCACATTGGTGGTGGTTGAGGAGATTCCCCCCACATGTAAAGTGCTTTGAGTACCCAGAAAAGCGCTATATAAATGTAACAAATGATTCTGGCCCCCATCCCTTTCATTACCCAACTCCTACATTGCCCCACCCCTTTGACTGTTGCAGTTTGGCAGCACCTATTCAATTCCTTCACTCTGGTCCCACTTATTGCATTACATCTCATCTATCCCAGCACAATTTGTTGTCTAAAGGTGAAGGCACTGTTGTTCTACAAATTTTCACAGGAGAAATCCAGTCATTTCAATTGGAATTCAATTGGACCTTTTTGGTCACAAAATTTCGCTAATGTGACCACAACTTCAACCCCTTTCATTGCATCACAATGGCTTCACTCCTCATCTTTACTCCTGCTTTATTCCCACAATTTTGCTACCTAACTCTGGCCCACCTCACTCCACTCACCATTCTTCACCTGGTTCCACTCCTTTAACTACCTCACATAAAGTGATAGTTCACCCAAAAATGAAAATTAGCCAATGATTTACTCATTCTTTCAGACGAATACAATCAGAGTTATATTAAAAAATGTCCTGGCTCTTCCAAGCTTCATAATGGCAGTAGATGGCTGGAAGTCCATAAAAGCACATCTATTGATGATTGTCTATTGAGCTAGTCAATCTATTGAGCTAGTTATTTTAGTCGATAAAGTTTTAAATATGGATACTGCCATTATGAAGCTTGGAAGAGCCAGGACATTTTTTAATATAACTCCGATTGTATTCGTTTGAAAGAAGAATGTCATATACACCTAGGATGGCTTCAGGGTGAGTAAATTATGGCCTAATTTTCATTTTTGGGTGAACTATCCCTTTAAGGGGCTTTCGCACCGGGTAGTTCTAGGAACTTAGCTTTAGGAACTAGCCACCAGGGTGGTTCCCCGAGAACTAATGGTTCCCTTAGGAACATTTTCCTGGTCGCATTTGCACCGCCAGTAGGAACTCTGAAGTGACGACACACTTGTTGTTGTGACTTTTATTTTGACGGCGTGGAGAACGCCAGCCAAATCCTGAGCAAACAAACAGTGCTCGCATTCTCCATGTTCATTAGTTTACGATCTGTCTAACAGTCCTGTATAATATGAGATTAGATACAACTGCTATACATTGAAAGTAGACAGTATATGAAAAGGTATTAGCGTTTGCCGTGTGGTTGATGTCCAGTGTTGCTAGATGAGCAGAACTGCATAATAATGCTTCGCTTGGTCCTCTCAAAGTTGCGTTGGATTTTCTCCTCAGTGTAAAGGTTAAAAGGCCCATCTATCACTGTTTTCCATGTTCGTAGAGTTAGTTTCTGGAGTAAATATAAAAAAAAAATGGCGGGTGCTGGTGTCTCGTATACGTTCGGCCAATCAGCGTACACTAACGTCCCTGATAGTTCCTATAGTGCTGGTTTAGACCCTACTATGAAGTAGGAGCTAAATTAGTTCCTCCAAAAGGAGTTCCTAGAACTAAAATCGTTCCTAGTTCCTGTGGTGCAAACACGCCAAAATACGGGTACTTCCGCCAGTAGTTTTAGGAACTATGAAAAAGTTCCTTTGTTGCTAAAGCCCCTTTAGTGTTTTGGTATATCTCACTCTATGACTGGCCCTTCCCCTTTAAATATTCACCCCATTTATTCATCAGTGTGTGGTCGCACCCCTGTGTTCTGTAGTTACCTCACTCTGCTTCCTTTTCTTAGTGAAGATGTATCGAATCAAAGTCTCCTGAAGCACCTCCTGTTTGACCAAGAAATGCCACAGGCGGCGAGCAGGGAAGGAGAGATGGTGCTTTGACCTGAAGAGAAAAAAAAAAAAAGCATGAACATTTGTTCACACATTTGCATAATTATTTAAATATTCTGTAATTCTTTGGTGTAATTGAGCGATTTGGCGCAAGTACTCACTTGAACGGTGTGTTCTCTGGCTCTAGCATGGCTTTGTGTCGAAGTATAGCTGGCCCGCCGCCTGCACTCAGGTCCGTCGGGTAGGTGTTGATGTAGTTTGGTGGAGGGCCGTCAAATTTGTTAATCTTATCCAGAAGAATCTGTTCCCAGTTTTCCAGTGTCTTCAGCACAGCATTGGCCAGCGGAGATGTCACTGGCAACTCTAAGACAACACAAGGGAGGAAAGTTAATGATTTAATTTACTTTCTGCCAGTTTGCATGTTAGTTAGAGTACATTTCTACTACTCAAGTACCTGTAAAGTCCAGTCCTGTCAGGGGCAGGAACGTCTTGACATTGTTAAGGGCAAGTTTGACCATCACTAAGCGGATCAGAGACCAACTGCAAAAACACAAACACACAATCATCCTTCAGTCAACCAACTGACAGGATATACACATCCTGAACAGTGTCTTTAGCAGTACTAATTTTCATGAATGATTACAACTAATTTAGTCATTAACACATATTGTCATATTTCATTAATTTCTTTATCCACTGTTTTGCTGTGTTTTGTTCATTCATTTCAGTTTACAAAATGCATCACAGTGTTTAATTTAGTTTTACTTCTCCCTGTTACAGCCCTGCTTAACTCTTAGTTTGATGTGTTATAATCTCACCTGTAGGAGTTTGGATCGGAGTGTTCTGTCATCTGTGTGTCAGAGAGGAAGGCGTCATCATCATCCTCATCGTCACTAGCACCGCTCTCATCTGAATCATACAGCGCCCCGCTGTCAGAGAGAGGAAGGAAAGGCTGGAGGAAACACACAAAGAAAGCAATGAGACACTCTGACACATGCTTTCTAGATTCATAAACTGAATAAATAAAAAAAAAAGAGATTTGCATCAGTGTAAATAATTAGTTGTCGCGGTCTCACTTTGGCCACAAAGTAATCCCACATGCTGAGCTCAGGTGGGATGAACTTCTCCTTATATGTGGGCCGCTCTACAGGGACAGGAGGAGGTGTGGCTGGAGTCTCTTTAACGGGACGTCCAGGAACAAGCATGCGCATGTTAAACCTGCGTCGCTGTCGGTCCACGTCCTCAGCAGGAGGGGTCGGTGGAGGGACTGCTGAAGGACAGAGAAAAACAGAGAGTGAGAGGGCCATTCACTACCTACTGAATATAGCAGGAAAAGGAGAAAGAGGTATGTTTGGAATGGCATACAACCTACTACTTCAGAAAGAAAGTAGTATGCAGTGTGTGTACTGTTCACAGTATGCACAGAATACCCGGATAACCTACTATATGCCCAAATGTGCAATACAACAGTTCACAGAGAACAGAATACTGAATCTGAAGAAGATATTTTATAGAATGTCGGTTACCAAACTTTTGATGTACCCCATTGACTTCTATAATAGGAAATAAAAATACTATGGGGTACATCAACTGTTTGGTTACCAACATTCTTCAAAATATCTTCTTTTGTGTTCAGTAGAAGAAGAAAAATCATACAGGTTTGAAACAACTTGAGGTAGAGTAAAACATTTTTATTTTGAAGTGAATTATTCCTTTAATGCAATGCACTCAAATTGACCTTCAGGGGAATCTGAAGCAATATCTACAGCAATTTTTAACTTCAATCTCTTTCTTGACAAAATTTGATTAAAAAAAAAGCCAAATATTATAATTTTATTCCCAAGACTGCTAGAGAGGTAAAACGAAAAAGGAAAAAGTCAGGGTAATAGGCTAATGCACTCAATTTGAAATTGAAAACTGAAAGAGAAGACAGAGAAACTGAAGAATCCTATATGAACACACACTGATTCTAAAATGAGAGCAGATGGTCATGATTAAACACATCTACTGAACAGAGGTGGTTCATTACAGATGTTACTCTTCACAGTGGATCGTGCAGCTGGTTCATGGGTAATAAAGCTGAGAGGGTCCCTGTGATCTGACGGAGAGTACGAAGTGATATCAAACTGCTCACACACATACACACACAACACAGAACACTATCGAGAAAACAAACCTTCCCTGTTATCCCGTTTCACTTCATCAGGTACAAATAAATATAACAAACACAATAACATATTTGATACTTTCAAATCTTACTTCTTTTAATGAAATACTGCAGTATTTATTATAAATGAATAATCCAAGCACATCCTTTTTTTAAACTCTTGTGCCCTCGTAATCTTTAAATCAAAATAACTTCCCCTCACTCTTGCAATGACATCTCTGCAATGGCACAAGGGCAGGACAACCTGTCACTCACATGAGATCACAGCAATGGCAAACCACAATGATCCAACAATCCAATCAATTCCCAATGGACAAAATCAAGTCCCGCCCAACTATTTTTCTTGTTCGAGAAGCTGTTTCACAAATACGTCACAATAGGGAAGAAAAGACTATGGTAACTTTCAGCTTTACATGCCGACTAAAAGTACACTGTATGTTAAATACACATAACACAAACGGCTTTGAAAGAACTGCTGGCAAGTCACCGAGTTTTTAAATCTTTTATGATTGATTTGTTTATTTGTGGAATACACTATATTGGCAAAAGTATTGGGACACCCCTCCAAATCATTGAATTCAGGTGTTCCAATCACTTCCATGGGCCCAGTTGTATAAAATCAAGCACCTAGGCATGCAGACTACTTCTACAAACATTTGGGGAAGAATGGGTCGCTCTCGGGAGCTCAGTGAATTCAAACGTGGTACCGTGATAGGTTGCCAGCTGTGCAAGTCCATTCGTGAAATTTCCTCACTACTAAACATTCCACAGTCAACTGTTAGTGGTATTATAACAAAGTGGAAGCAATTGGGAGCAACAGAAACTCACAGAGCAGGGTCAGCGCATGCTGAGACTTTCTGCAGAGTCAAAAGCTACAGACCTCCAAACTTCGTGTGCCCTTCAGATTAGCTCAAGAACAGAGCTTCATGGAATAGGTTTCCACGGCCGAGCAGCTGCATCCAAGCCTTACATCACCAAGTGCAATGCAAAGCGTCGGATGCAGTGGTGTAAATCATGCCGCCACTGGACTCTAGATCAGTGGAGACGTGTTCTCGGGAGTGACGAATCACGCTCCTCTGTCCGGCAATCTGCTGACGAGTCTGGGTTTGGTAGTTGCCAGGAGAACGGTACTTGCCTGACTGCATTGTGCCAAGTGTAAAGTTTGGTGGAGGGGGGATTATGGTGTGGGGATGCTTCAGCATACCAAGACATTTTGGACAATTTCATGCTCCCAACTTAGTGGGAACAGTTTGGGGATGTTCCTGTTTCAACATGACTGCGCACCAGTGCACAAAGCAAGGTCCATAAAGACATGGATGAGCGAGTTTGGTGTGGAGGAAGTCGCCTGGCCTGCACAGAGTCCTGACCTCAACCCCATAGAACACCTTTGGGATGAATTAGAGCAGAGGACTGTGAGCCAGGCCTTCTCATCCAACATCAGTGCCTGACCTCACAAATGCGCTTTTAGAAGAATGGTCAAAATTTCCCATAAACACACTCCTAAACCTACTGGAAAGCCTTCCCAGAACAGTTGAAGCTGTTATAGCTGCAAAGGATGGGCCAACTGCATATTAAACACTACAGATTAAGAATGGGATGTCATTAAAGTTCATGTGCATGTAAAGGCAGACATTCCAAAACTTTTGGCAATATAGTGTATGTTTATGTTCAAAAATCTATTTGGTGGAACCAAACACATGATGACAATAATTTGATTATTGTCAAAAAATTTTTTTTAGATTTTTAAAAGTGAAAACCTGAAAAAGAACCAGTTTAGTCCCTAAAAGTGATTAAGATTGTGGTATTTCAGATCACTTTGTATTATCATTGATGAGGTGGGGGATGTTACAAACCAAACACAGAAACACATATAACTAAAAGCTTTCATTTTCAAACAGAGTTTTGAAATGCTGCTTACAGTACACAGTATGAAGTCTAGTATCTCATCTCTTCAGGTGTCTGGTGTTAAAAAGACTCTCTCTTTCTCTGTATTTATGAGTCTTCTTTTGAGCTGAAAGGCATTTCATTAGCATTTAAAGCACATTTTGATTCTGGTAGTGTGGAATGTTTATCTCAAATGTAAAGGAGGACACATCTGAAGAGAAGAATCGCCTCATAACATCATCCTTCAGAAGTCGTGTTCAAAGAGAAATTCCTGCAGTAAGAGTCTGTGAGTGAGTGGGGGGTTATTTTGGAACAAAGAGCTGATATGAAAAAACAGACAGATTAAATTGACTGTGTTGATGATCAAAGGATCTGCTCTTTGAGCAATGCCAGAGAACACCTTGACAAAATGCCACGAGCCGACAAGTATGAAAACAAAACCCTTAATCACTTTTTTTTTGTTTGTTTGTTTTATGAATGTGGACCTTTATTGTGACACCTAAGGCACTTTCAAGTCAAGTTTAGAAATGCTAGATTTTGGAAATAACGACAACTAAAGGGACCATTTTCATCACTTTATAACATTTTCCTTGAAATGTATTTAAAAGTTAGCCATTAAAATGTTGATTCCAGCAAAAAATAATAATTTAGATATTCCTTTTTCTTACTTTCTGACCATTAGAATTAAATAGTCATTAATAGTGTAAGAGCTCTACATGTAAATTACATCTATTATGATTGGCTAACCTCTTTGTATGTGAAATGACAACGCCCTCACCAAGTTGCTGACTAGCCATTTTAATGTGGACGATCCTACGTAAATGAGCTCATGGTTGTGATGGTGTAAACCATGACAATTACCGAACAAACCATTTTTGCAGCTTAATTTCAGTAGTCTGGATGGACTGGGGGAAAGCTTACAGTTACAACAGCAATAACATGTCTACCAGTGTTGTTATTGTTAACTAAAAATAAATTTGATAAAAAAATTGATGAAAAACTAAAATTTAAATAAAAATGAATCAAAGATATAGAAATAAATGAAATTACTACATTCTTAAACTAAAACTAAAATGAAAATATAAAAAGTGAAGCACAAAAAAGGCATAATGAGTCATGCAAGCATGGCTAGGAATGTCAGACCAACTGCAACAATGAGTAATTAAAGACACTTTTTTGATTAGGCAAAACAGCTTTAATTGCTTATCACTTTCAGCCAATGGGTGGGTTGTTACCAAATTTCTGTTGTGTGGTCAGTGCGAGGTGACAATGACAAATTTTGGTGTCAATATGTCAAAGCATTGCAAGGTTACAGTCTCAGAATCAGCTTGGCATTGTGCCATCAATTTCGTTAATTCAAGAACAGTTTGGTTAATACAAATACCATATGTTTGCAGATATTTAGGCTTGCTACGATAGTCGGTGTTGATGGTGTTCAGAAGCAACACCGGTTACATCACTTGCCCATCGCGGCACCACCGCGCCCCCACCGTCGATTTGCTTTTTCTTTTTTTTTCTTTCTTATCATTTTAATATGTATATCATTTATCATAGAGAACAGACACTACAATTAAAAAAACGTAACGTTTCTGCTTAATAAATCGTGATCTGAACGAGAGTCGCAGCACAGATCCGCAGCAGGAGTCAGATTTCATTTATCACGAGAGCGAGGAACTGACTGATAAGGAGGACGAATATTTGGTGTCAAAGTGAAATGTAAAAGCGCCTATTTAAGCGAATTTGTCATTGTACTGTAATGTTGTTGTGTTTTTCATTAAGAATAATAGGCTAATGAATTCACCATTCAAGCAATTTGCCCCCGAATTGGTGCCAATTTGAAAGCGAAACTAAAATGCGCACGGCCGCACGGGCATTCATAACGGTGTGTGTCCACGGGTGCGGAGTGAGCAGAACAGAGCGAGCGTTTTCAGTTCATTCCTATACACAGGAATTAATTGAACCATTATGAATACCTGTGCGGAGGTGCGCATTTTAATTTTGCTTTCAAATTAGCGATTTAAAATCCCCTGCTTATTACTGGTGTTGTCACACGTCGATTAACCGGTGGGAAAATATCCTCACCGTCACATGCCTACAGATATTTAGGAAACATGCTGAGTTAACATTATCATTTCTCTGAAAAACACTTCTACAGTCAGGTATTTTACTTTGAAATGTGCGTTCCGTGTTGGAATGTCTTTTCTTGTTTTGGTCTGTGTGATCTCGCCCACTGCCAGTTCACCCAATAGTATTTCGACACCCCGGGATGCCAGTTGGCAGGAAACACAGCGTATTGCAGCCAGCAAACAAACTGGGTCAGAGATTGCAGATTCTACCCAACCTAAAAAGCCTCGGTATTCATCTAAAAATCTCTATGTACGAGAGCATATTAAAATGCGGATAAATCAACTCATCAACTTACTCGTGAGTCTCCTCGACTTTCATTGTCAATTGCGCTTGTTCCTGTTGCGTGTCCTCAAACTGAGCATCGAGTCTGAGGAGAAGGGGGCGGGGAAACAACGATCTCCGATATTTAGAGTTTGGATTGCAGTACCTAATTCGGCCACTAACTGTAATTCTTACAGACTGCACCTTTAAAATAGACAATTTTCAAAAGCTATTAACATTTTTGTAAATGTAATTTTTGTCATTTTTCAATTGTCATTTTTGAACACAAGTTGACACTTAATCAAAACGTTTCGAGTACTTTTTTATGGTCAAACAGCAACATTACAGACTAACTAAAGTTGAAAAAGTGAAAAAGCATAAAAGGACCCCTTAAAAGTAAATATCAAAGACGTCCATAAAACTCAAACTTATCACAGTCGACGGCGCGTTCATCAGTCAAATCTTAATTAACCGACAGGAGCTTTTACACAGACAAGCATTTGAGTCATGCCCAGACCACACTATATTCAGCTCTGATGGAAGACAAGAGACTGAATCTGAAACCTTCACATGACACCTCATTTTTCAATCTCTGTAAATTAACGAAACACCACATTAAAACACAGCACACACACACACGAGACATGCTTGTGTGCAGCACAGAGCAGTTGTTTCGCATTGTATGACATGAAAGACAACTACAGTAGTTGCCCAGTCCGGTTCACACAGCAGGGGTTTGTAGAGAATGCTTTTGTGAGTATGAGTTCAGTGACAGAATGCGGTTGTCACTCCTGTAAATAACTAAACTGTGCGTGAATGCAACCATAAGGAGAAGACTCAAATACAATACTCACAACCATATTCTATTGCTGTCTGAACATAGTATCTGTAAAAAAAATATATTTCAGTGCATTACTATTAGGAAGAGCACAGAAAATCCTGTTTTCTATGCGTAATCAATTTGGTTCCTCTATTAAGGTCTCATCAGTTCAGACTGGTAAAGAACAGAACAAACTCTTTAAATGTTGACCTCAGACAGCTGGTGTGCACCTGAGCCTGAGGCACTCACCATATCCCTACACACACACACACACACACACGTCCACATCTAGACTGGAGTTTAAAACAGGCTAAAAGGCTAAACAGTGAGACAGGTTGAGGGAGACAGTGTGTGTACCTGATGTATTGTCAGACTGGAGCTCTGCCTGCCTGTTTGACTCCACATTGGCTGTGATGGTCACACAAACACACACACACACGAGATGAAAATGACACAAAAAAAGCAGAATATGCACACAAACACAAAAAAGCTGGATGAAAACACACAAATAACAAACTAAATATAATAAAGTAACAAATAATGAAATATAATATATGAGAAAAAACAAACATCACCGCAATCACACATAGCACCTCTCCACACACTAACAGGCTGACACACACGTCAGGTTGGTACACATATTGGTAACATTTTAAAATAAGCTCCCATTAGTTAATGCATTAAAGGGTTAGTTCACCCTAAAATGTGTTGTTCTAATGCAATATTTCCTTCTTTCTTTTTCGAACTACAAAAAAAAAAAAAAAAAAAAAAAATTCCCACTTGTGCTCGTTCATATAAATGGCAGTTAATAATAACCAGCATCAAGTTTAAAAAAAAAAAAAATTACATGCAAAAGTATTACAGATTTGTCCCATTCGACACATGTCGTATATTCCAGGTGTTCTGGGGGTGAATGATAGGGTTTGATGAAAAACAAACTTAAATTGAATGTATTTAACAAAACTCCTGATCTTGGCTGTTGGTCTTCTGTGCACGACTGCACATTCATTTAATGAGACTATTAGAGCTGCAGTTCTTACTCACCCAGAAAAAGCACACAAGTTGTTAAGAAATCAAGACGAATAAAAACGCGACTGAAATACAATCCATGTACTACTATCTTCTCTGAGGTGGATACATCTGTCGTGTTTGTCGCAGCAAGAAGTAATCGTGTTCACAATTGTCATTCTGACTGTCATCTGACAACCGTTGTTCGAGTGAAGGCAGTACAGATACTTTTGTGATTTCTAAGCATTGTATTTTACGTCGCATTTTAATTAATCTTTATTTGCAAGTTGGGTGTGAATTGTGGTACTAATAGAGTCTCATGAACGTGCACAGAAGACCAACGGCCAAGGTCAGGATTTTCTTTTAAAAAATACATCAAATTTTCCACCAAACACTTGGAATATATGACATGTCAAATGATACCATTCTGTGATAATTTGGCATCTTTTTTCCCCCTCCCATTATATGGACAACCGCGTGAACTATTCCTATTCCTATTTTACAGTGAACTATTCCTTTAACTTACAATAACTAACAATGGGCAATATATTTGTTACTGTATTTAGTAATCTTTCTTAACATTAGTTAATAAAAATACAACTGTTCATTGTTAGGTCATGTTAGTTCAGGTCTATTAAAAAATATTAACAGACCATATTAACTTTTGATTTTAATAATATATAAGTAAATGTTAAAATTAACATGAGCTAAGATAATTAAATGCTTTAGAAGTAGTTTTCATTGTTAGTTCATGTTAACTAATGTAGTTAACTAATGTTTACAAATGGAAACTTGTTGTAAAATGTTACCAATCAATTATTCATTGGATTTTCATGTGCCGATTTTTTAAAACTGGAACTGCATCATTCACATCTCATTTCCTGTTCGTGTGTGGATGATGTTCCTCTGAGCTCTTACTCACAGCTCTCTGGCTGTGCTGTTTCCACGGTGAAGTTACCGTGGTTACCAGCCTCAGTCTGAGTTTGGTGGACGGTCAGGGTAGGGGGATCAGAATCTGTGACCTTTACAACCTCTGACCCCTCGGACCCTGCTGCCTTGAGAGCAGCTGACAAGGGAGGAAATCTTATTATCAACTGGAGCACCCAGAGATAATAAAAAAAATAAAAAAACATGGAACCAAAAACAGTGCATGTCTGAACATAATTTTTTTTAAACTCTAACATAAAAATATAAAAAAATGCCACTAAACTTCTGACAAAAGCTGTATGTAAAATACCTATTGTGGACTTTTCTTACAGATGTGACGGGACACCACATCACCAAACACCTCTGGCAGGGGCAGAAAACTCACCTGGAGTGATTTCAGGTGGCCGCTTGGGTTTGACGATGAGTTTGGCTCCGCCCCCAAACACGGCTGCCCACATGCGGTTATTGAGGGGGTGAGCGGCCAGCCGGAAGAGCTCGTTTCCAGAGTGTGTGCCGAGACCATGGATCAGCAGACTGAGATACACGGCCACCACAGCCTCACATAACATGACGTTCAGATGCACGTAATCATCACCCTGAGCACACGCCAACAGACTGATCAGAGACGACACACCTGGGAAAGAGAAAACATACACATTGAGTGTCTATTCACCCATCCATCCATCCATCCATCCATCCATCTATCTATCTATCTATCTATCTATCTATCTATCTATCTATCTATCTATCTATCTATCTATCTATCTATCTATCTATCTATCTATCTCTTCCATCCATCCATCCATCCAACCTCTCTTCCATCCATCATCCATGTTTTATCCAACCACTCACTCTCACTCTCTCTCTCTCTCTCTCTCTCTCTCTCTCTCTCTCTCTCTCTCTCTCTCTCTCTCTCTCTCTCTCTCTCTCTCTCTCTCTCTCTCTCTCTCTCTCTCTCTCTCTATATATATATATATATATATATATATATATATATATATATATATATATATATAATCTATCTGCTTACCCATCTAATATCTCCATCTTACCATTCATTTATCCATTATGTATCTGACTATCCATTTTTCCATCTATACACTTATTTATTATTATACTTTAACGTCCATAACGTGAAACAGGATATTTAGTGGTTAAAAATATCCTATAATAATAAAAAAACAAAAAATAAACATTTTGATTTAATCAAAAGGTGGGCATTGTCTACCAACATAGAATCAGATCTGGATAAGAGTTTGCATTGTGCCAATATTATTGGTTAATATTATTTTTACCACCCGTTTGAACACCAGGGACTTTATTAAGAAAGTAAATAATAGGGTAAGTATCTTTACAGATGTTACTTTCCTCTCCACATAGAATGACTCATCACTAGATAAGGATTCTATTTCTCCATATGTGTTCCATGCAGTGTGATCTGATGTTTGTTACCTGGCCACTGTGCAGGGGCAGAGGTGGGTGTTGCATGTTCCTCGATGCTCTCGGTGCGAAGTCTACGCCTGTCGCTCAGTAACAGCCCCTGATACACCATCCCAGTATACTGATTGGCCTCCGCCTGGCTGCTGTATACACACACATCAGCAGAAGGGCATAAGTCAGTAACAGTGTGTGTAAGAGTTAACAGAATGGAACGCTGTTTATAGTAGTCAGACAATCAAAGCTGGTACAACATCTTCACAAGCGTTTTAAGGTGAATAACCAGTGAGTTTATCAGTAGTGTGTTTGTACCTGTAGCTGTGGCTGTCACACAGTGATTGGTAGATACAAGCTGATAGAGAAGCAGCGAGAGTGTGTAAAGCATTCACCTGAAATACACATGCACATATTAGTAGAAGCACACAAAGATTACGTCTACATTTATCCGGATACATATGAAAAATGCGTTTTAGTTTTAAAACGCTCTCAGTGTACACTAGCATTTTTCCAAAAGTAACTTGTCCACACTGAAACGTGAAATTAAAGCTCGCTGAGATGATACAGAGAGACCATACGTAATAAGTTTCTCACGCTATTCAATATCCCAGAATCCTATTTACTTGTGCGTCCTAGTCACTCAACTGGTTTAAAAAGCAAACGGCCTGTTTTTCCGCAGGACAGCAATTGCAAGGAAATTTTCTGTCGTAATTATTTGTGCCATTGCTAAATTGCTATTGTTCACTTGTCCTCAATAATGATTGAAAGTTAACCTATATTAGTTAGGCTAGTTGTTCTTCCTGTGGTATATTTTTTTAAACCATTCCATGTGTAATTTGTCTTTAGGCTGCTGATTTTGTTCATGGTATTCAGATGCAAATATATGTTTAGACAAAAAGACAGAATAACTAAATGTTTAATTTTTCTTTACCTTATTGGAATCGAAACTGAAAATCAAAAAGAATTGGAATCAATAAGCAGAATCAGAATCGCTAAAATTCAAATAATACCCAATCTTGCATAGCAGGCGAATGCTGGTAAATCCATAGATATCTATGGTTACAATATGCGTCACATGACAAAGACATGTTTTCAAATACCTCTGTTTTCACAGTCCACACTACAATGCAAAAACGGCATTTTCAAATTGTGTCCACTTGAAAGAGCGTCTTTAAAAAGCTGTTTTTGCAGGATTTAAACGCGGTCTCAGAGTGGACGGAAGGCCAAAACAGAGAGAGAAAAAAAAATATTTTCAAATGTATCCGGATTCATGTAGATGTAGTAACAGTCTTCATACAGTTTATAATCTGTGTGTTTTTGTGTGTGTCTCACCCGGTCGTCCATTATGTCTGGGTGTGGCGGAGCCTCCATCTGGACAACGGTGTAGAGGATGTCATGTATGTGGTTTCCGAGATGCAGGACTGGGTTGGCGATGACGGTTTTGGTGGGGGCGATGCTGGCCGACAGCAGGGGCAGAGTGGTGGGGAGGGGGAGTGGCGACTGAAGCTGCTTCACTGTCATTTCCTGAGGATACACAACCAGCCAGTTATATGGGAACACACTCAATCAACCAACCAGTTGCATTAGAGCACAATATAAATCAATCAACATGTTGAGAATGCAAGGACACACTTGTTGCGATTCCTGCAGCAGGAAGAGCAGTTCCATTCTGACAGACGTCACTCCTCCACCCTTGGCCCCATGCAGACTGCAGTAACTGAGGAAGACTCTGAGCAGAGCCTGATTCTTCCTCAGCCAGGCTTTCCTCCGCTCTGCATGCAGCTGCTTGGCTTGCAGACGCCGTCGCTCCATCTGGTGACGTTCATATGCGCCTGCTTCACCACGGATTAGTGAGTCTTCCAGGTCAAGAGATCCATCTCCACCCCATTTCTCCAGCTGACCTCCAGACGCTTTCCCCTCAACCTGACATATAAGAATATCGAAAAACAAATAAGACCAATCTATTGAATACATTTAATAATATTTTGCTGGAAATATACAATTAATCAACATCAAGAATTTTGATGTACTTCTAAGCAATTCAGTTTCATAAACACTGTCAATACACTTGCTTCGTGTTCACCTGCATATTTTAATTGCTTCTTGAAGTTAACCTTCAGAAGATCATTTTAACCTCATGATTCAGTTGTTTTGAACTGCTTGTTTCAAAGAATCACTCACAATATGATTCATCATTTGGGTTATCAGTGCACAGACTTCTTACTTTGGTATTTTATATTCTTTAAAATGTAAAGATGCATGCATTTAAACATTGCTGATTTTTACTTTATATTGTTACTTTAAACATAAATCAATTAATAAATTATTATTCCTTGTGTTCATTTACTGAAAATAAATTAATGTGGAAATTATTATATTGTGTAATTTTTTTTAAAAGCCAATAAAAAACCTGATGAAACAGAAGTAGCGACTGATCTTTCCTTCCATATTGTGAATTACATCCAAGTGTAATAAATTATCGGATTTTTTTTTTAAGATGGTGACATGGTTATATGCATCAGTTGTTGATTGGATTTTGAGGTGTAGGCGTTGCACCCAAAGGTAATGGCAGATGAACGCAAGCTTTTAGGGGAGGGGTTTAAATGGACTAAGTTATTGGTGAAATCCTGTATAGTACGTCACCATTTTTGAAGGAAAGTCTAGTTATGACATTGATTAAACATTAGACACAGAAAAAAAAGAAAGGAAACATATGGATGGATAAATTGTTCACAATAAGATCTATAACATGCATTTAGAAAAAAGAAGATATATTTTCATTATAATAAATGTTTATAATAAATATAAGTACTAAAAATTAAGATATACTGTACACTGAATACTGTCAAAGAGCTGAATAGTATTGAGATTGACCACTCTCACGTTCACCACATGCATTGGATTTTGTGAAGTGAAGAACCATTGTATTCAATTATCAGGTTCAGAGACAATCTCAATATTGCTCAATCTCAATGTTGTTCATCTTTAGATTTTTGGTTCATCAAAATCCCAGTAAAGGTTTAATCTGAGATTAAAATCTTGCAAAGAGATGACGAGCACCAACCTTATAGTTGCAGATGTGGTGCACGGCCTCAATCTCTTTCTCAAGCCAGTTGTAGAGCTGAAAACGCAGTTTGCCACCATCCACCTCGTATCCTGTCGCCAGTGTCCGCAGCTCTGTCATGAGAATCTTCAAACAGGCTCGGAACTTGAGCTGTTCGGCGATCACGTCCACCTCCGACTCGGCCTTTGAGTCTTCACGCTGCAGGGCTGCTGATTTGGATGGCTTTTTGGCCTCTTCATCTTCCACTTCATCTGCCTTTTTCATGGTCAACCCACCGTCTTCATCCTCATCTTCCTCCTTATTATCTTCCCAGTCCAACTGTAGACTCTCATCCTCCATTTTAACCAATGGTTGACTCCAGTCCAGCCCGGAGTCGGCTCCCCAGGCCTGGCTGGGGATGGCAGGAGCTCCCCAGTCAAGTTCTAAAGCCTTTCCTCCATTCTCCTGTGGTTGGGCGGCATTGATGTTGGCCACAGATGAGCCCTTACTCAGAGAAGATGGTTTCTTAGTGACTTTGGGGATTTTGGATAAGACCTCAAGTGCCAGGAGAGGGCAGCCCACCTTAAAGTGAGCATTAGCGGTGGTGAAGAAGAGCTTTCGCTCTATCAAATTGATTTCGTCTGCACTGTTGCGTTCTGATGTTAGACCAACTGCAGTCACAAACCCCTCAGGTTTGGCGAAGTGTCGGCGAATGATCAGAGGGTGTGCGCGCAAGTAGTTATAGAAACTAAATACGACAGGATTGCACGATTTCACCAGCACATCTGAAAGAAAGAGAAATGATCAAAACTTCTACATGCTTTCTGTCATCTGATTGACAATTTATTCTTTTTTTTTATTTATACTTTTATTCATTTATATTTTTTTTTTAAGAAATCTTTGATTTTTAAGAAGTAAACATAATATTGAATTGTATCCATACATCACCTGTATAAAATCATGTTAAAATGAGAGTATCAAATATGATACAAGGCTTTTGAGGAATTTTTATTTGTACATCTTTCAATCATCATTGTATTGCGTTGCATTATATGTTTTTTACCCCACAATACATACTACAGAGCTTTGATCATAAAACTAATGAGTTTAGATAGAGTGAAAACTTATTTATATGCATTTTATGTAAAAAGTCCACTATACTGTTATAAAGATCTGATTGATTTACATTAATACCTATTAGAATTATATTATATTTTTTTGCCTAAATAAATATTTGCAATTGCACCAAACTGCATATTTATGCTCAGTTTGGTGTTTTTTTCCTCCTTGAGTATGAGCTCCATATTCTCATGTATTGCACTATATGAGCCGTAAAAGCCTGATATATCAAATACAGTACTCAACAAAAAACAAATATCCAAACCTTTTCTCTTTTTGTCTGGATCGATAATCTGTTACATTTTCCAGACCATTATTTCATATGTCAGGCTTTACAGGGACTCACCAGGGTTCTCATTATCCTCTTTATGAATTTGTTCCAGCAGTGTGTCCAGGGCTCTGGTGTAGTCCTTCATGATCCAGTACGCAATGCTCCTCAGGAATGGGTCAGGGTGCAGTTTGGTACAGGAGAACCCGCTTCCATCTCTGTTGCAGCCGAGGACCTTCTCGTACAGGATACCCTGACAGGTGGAGGAACTCTCGTAATCAGCCTCGTAAAGACGAGAAACAATCATCGCAAGTTGGATGTCCTCCATTTTCTCCAGACAAACCTACCAGAGAGACGGATCAACTTGTCAACAACATGTCTCAATCATGTTTCATTTAAAAATCAAAAGTTTGGTGAAAGACAATGGTTACTTTTAAGATTTTTTGGTTCCCAATTCATGTAAAGCGACTTTAACTAGTACTATGTACTAACATTCCAATTTATCATTTGATACAACGCACTTATTGCGTACATACATGTTTTCTCATTGCACTTATATTTAAAAATACAGCTGTTACATCTGTAATTACATCTATATATTAAATTTTGACCTTTTTCTTACACCCTAACCCACCCTTAAACCCAACCCTAACTTAACCCATCTCCAACCTCAATAGCAGCAAAAGGCTTTTACAGTGCACCAAACAATGAATTATTTTTATTATAAATAGTACATAGTAGTTAAAGACCCCTAATATAAAGTGTGACCATTGTGACACTTCATTCACATCGTTATTGCATTGTGACATTATTTTAATCCTAATTAAGCATATTCTGACCTAAAATTCTCACTGCAATGTACAAAAAAAAGACAAATAATTAAATATTATTTAAAAGGGTAAACCATTTATACACTATTGTTGTATTTGTAATGCCTTTAAAACATGCTGATTAAAAAATGTCATTGTAATTTTATATTAAAACAACATCTAAAGAGAATCACAATAAAATAATAATAAAAATAAAAATAACAACAATTTCTTTAAAACTCAGATGTAAAATGTCCGGACACATTACAATATGGGAATTTGGTGGGTAAACGTGCTTAACTGTCATGAAAATAATTACTTGCACTATTTCCTATTTTAAAATGGTAACAAAATATGACCCAGACATATTGATTAAGGAACATTAGTGATTTTACAGACCATTTTTCATTAATCTTTTCAAAACATTAAGTGTTTTAAAAACAAAAGCAAAGCTAATTTATATTCCTAATATAACTCCACATGTCCCATTTTTACAACCTATGCAATATTTCATGAGTGGTGCTATCATTGTTTTGACTGTTTTCTGTCAGACATCCAGCCCAAGGTAAACTAAAGTTGTCATGTGTCCATCAAGGGAGTTTATCAGTGATGTTTAGACTAAACCAAACCACTCAGGGCTGTTATATCACACTCCACTCTTCACAGACGACCACACACTCTATGATGTCGCAAAACCAAAACAAAAGCAGCAGACTCCAACACACGGTTTCTACATTCTCCTAGGAGTGCATTTCGGCGCGATTAAGATAGGATGGTGCAGACCTCAATGGCGTCTTTCAGTGAGCCAGCGAGCAGGAAAAACGCAGCCGACTGCTCAAAGCGCTGTTTTCCCAGGAGAGAAAAGGCATTCTTTAAAGCTGCCTTCCTCCAGCGGTCCTCCCTGAAGTTATGGCTGAAAAACTGGGTCATCTTCTCATCGTGTTGAGACCTACACAGAAATCAATATATAAAAAAAACAAGCGGAAATTTCACAGCTGCTTCAAGCTGCATGCGGCTCTTTGCTTCAAGAGAATAACAATGCATATGAGATGCATTAGTAAGTGAGTTTAAAATACCTGAAGAGACCCCAGAGAACGGCCTTCTTCTTCATGGCCAGATAGAAGAGAGCTGCATCTAGCGGATCATTATTCCTCTGAAATGCTGCTTTGGCTACCTAATGCAAAGTGAAGAGGGAGAGATTTTTTTTTTAAATCATATTTATAAACTGTTATAAATACCAATGCCATATATTAGAGATGTCAATTTATACAAAATCCCATGATCAATTGTCATTTAAATTAACGATCAATTAATCAGTTAATCGTTAGCTTTAATACTGCAATAAGCGTCGAATGCAGTGGCATATAGCCAATAGCATGACAGGGTGTGCAAATGCTGCTCAAAACGCCACAGTCCTCACCAAATAAAGGAGAAGGTTGTTTAGTCTAAGTAAAGGGCTTGTTGGATTATAAAATAAGTCGATGTGATTGATCATTTAATTAAATTACTTATTTAATAATCAAATATAACGACTAATACAACAGACAGTAGAGTGTTGGCGCTTGCAACGCCAAGTTCATGGGTTCAAGTCCCAGGGAAAGCAAGAACTGATAAGAATGTAAATGTGTACTTTGAAATGCAATGTAAGTCGCTTTGGAAAAAAGCGTCTGCCAAATGCATGAATGTAAATTAAATGAAAATCAAATAAACTGCAAAAATGACTTAAAGCAAAGTGACAAAATTAAACAACTGAAATTTCAACTGAACTGAGCTAAAATGATTTGAACTGAAGTGAAAACATTTAATTGCACTATTATCAACTAAATTGAATTTAACTGAATTAAAGAGAACTGCAATTTCCAAAGAACTGAAATTAACTAATGAACTGCAATTAGATTAACCAAATTGCAGTGAAATTTTATTGAACTGAATTAAATTGAAGTACAATAAAATTAAACTGAACTGAAATTTCAAAAGAACAAAGAAAATTAACTAACTAAAGTGAAGCTAAAATAATTTGAAATGAAGTGAAAAACTGAACAGATATTGAAATGGAATCAAATTTGAACTGAACTTAAATGAAATTAGCTGAACTGAATGCAAGCAAAATTTATATTGAATTAGAACAGAATGCAATTTAATGGAGAGTAAAAAATGTTTAAAAAAAAAATTGCGGTAATGTAGTTCTCCTGTAGAAAATGCTACTGTCTCCCCTATCTGGCACATCCATTTCATGTCTTGATTTTGAAGACATCAAAAATGTGTACTGCTGGGGGGCTTTCAGGAAGAGGATTGAGAATAACTGGTTTATATAGAAATGTTGATTCAGAAACATCTTTTGTGTAAATAATGTTGTGTATGCGCAAGTGTGTTTGTGTGGTCTCACCTTCTCCACCATCCGCCTCAGCGTGTTAATGTTTCTGACCCACCATCCGACGCCCACCGCCCTGAGCTCAGACCACTGTGGATCTCCTCTCTGCATGGCAGGAATCATGTTCAACATCTCCTCCTCAGCTTCGGAGTGGAACGCCCACGCAAAGTGACAAGTGGACACTCCTGGACGCACAAACACAGTATAAAAAGCCTATTCACCCAAGAACAAAACAAAGATATACATCAGGCTCCTTTACAACAGGTGAATGCTGAATGCAGCACTCAGGACAAGCAACCAAGTTAAAACTAATCTAAATTTATCAGCATGACTCGGAATTTGAAAACTGTTCTACAATAGAAAACCATAAGTAGTAGTTTTTTCGGCTGTCAAGTTAAATCTTTAACATATGAGATTAAATAAAAATCTTTCTTTTCAACCATTTCATTCTCCACGTTCTCCTGATTTCTAAATATTGAAATATCTTAAAACAGTGAATATCAACCTTTTTGACTTCAAAGCCATTGTTGCATTCAAATATTGTTGTGGACAATCTAATATTTTAGATAGCAGCACATTACAGAAATAATTAAAAAAGAAAGGATTTTGAGGTAAAGTCTGCAAAATATTTTAAGCGTGAGACAGGTAAGCAATGTTGCAAGAAGAACCCAGTCCAATGTTTTTTTTATTCATATATGCGTAGATATAACAAGTGGGGGCTCTTTTGAACCTGGGACTTCTCACATATAAATTAAATATAGTTTCAAAAGATTATTTGCTCCACATCGATCTTCAGTGAGAGGTCCATTTTCCTTTACTGGTGTCAGTTAAATAACAGTGTTAAACATTGTTCAACAGTTACTGAACGGAATCAACATTGAACTGACTTGAGCTGAGTAAGGACACTATTGGCTCCTGTAGACCTGCTTTATAGCTCAATTAAATTTGTTTCATAATTAATGAACATAGATTGGCACAGGTATTGAAATTAATTGCACTAAATTGAGTTGAATTTTACAACATTAAAATGTTGTGTATTACACAACATTTTGTGTATTCTTGTGAATCTGCTTTGAAACAATCTGTATGTATGAAGCACTATATCAATGTGACTTGACTGCCTTCGCTAGAAAAGCTTTAGTGCCACCTTATCTGAGGAAACCACTTACCATTGCATGTGCAAATGCGAGTGTGATGTGTGTGTATATGTTTATGTAGGTGAGTGTGTGTTACCCTGATGCAGTAGCTGTATCCTGTAGAGAGGAGGCAGGGAGTTCAGCAGACAGGTATGTAATCTCATGGCCAACAGGTAACGTAGACCACATTCATCTAGAGCTTCTCCACCTGCAGAAACACACATTTACTAAACCAGAACCCTAAGAAACCTGGTTGCATTTTTAACTTCTGATTCCTTTTCTGCAAGGCAATTCCACTGCTTTGGAGGTACAGTCAAACCTTCTGTTTTGAAAGTGTGCCATGTGATCATCACTCTCAGTCATATAGGTCTGTCATCAAAGAATGTTAATTAAGTTCAGAGCACACACAATCCTGAATATATTCCAGACTTTGATCTGAATCACTTCATGATGACTTTGATCACACCTGATCCAATTAAACATTTAACAGCAGAAAAAAATCCAGCACATCAACACTCAGAGACTAGGCCTAATTAAAAACGCTTCCTCTGGGGGGAAATTGAGGCTTGAACTTTGTAGTTCATCAGCAACCCAATTTTATGTGAATTAAAACTAAACTATAAACACACACTTGTATGATTTATCCTACTGTCCCTGAACCTTTCTCCTTGCATTTTGGCTCTAGCAAGCACTGGAACACTGTGTTAAGGTTTAGTACTAAAGAGACTAAATAAAAAAAGATCTGAGCTATAGGTAACATGGATAAAGCCTGATAGGTTCAATGTTGACAATAAATAATATCATCAAGGTTTTTATAAAAAAGTTTTATTATGATTCTCTTCATGTTCTTGGTAAACCCCACTGACATTAGACAGTTAGCCAACACAAGAAGTATATCACATTCACAAGATACTCATGTACATTATTAGAGACAAATGTTTTAATCTGACTGAAAGGATTGTTAGTTTATTCATTTAATATTTAAATGTATTTACTTGAACATTTGAATATGGCAATATAACATATTGATCTTAAACACAGTTTCTATTTTAAACTTTATGTTCTTTGATATTTGAGGCTTATACTGCCAGTCAAAGGACAAAGATGCTAATAGGCTGCCAGCTGGTGTATTGGCTAAATCTTCCAGCAGAGGGTGACAATGGAACTAAGACCTTAGGACATAATGCTACTGTATGTATAAATTGTGTCTTTGATACTACAGTCACCACTGTTGTGTACCTTAAAATATATTATAACTTTTTAAAACTGCCAAAAAACATGAGTTTAAGTGTCACAGCACTTTTATACAACTAAAAAGTGGAAAGATAGCTGCCAAATGGCTATATCTTTAGTTGTGTATCTGATAAATCTGCCAATCATGGGTTATTGAAAGAAGTTACGACTAAGTTACCCACAAGGATTGGATTCATAATGTATGGCTTCTGATGTGCTTTGTTCACGTCATGCTACAATTACCATAATAGAGTGATGCAGGGATATTTTTTTCTTGCCGTTAATTGTCGTTAACTGCTGTCGTTAATTCTAGGGACGAGGCTTCTAAATCGTGAATTTTTAGGGGCGTGATATTTAAATGACAATTGTTTTCAGCCGCCACATTTATCAACGTTCGATGGGATTGGCAGCATACGAATGTTTCATAAATCACACGTGAACCCTGTCGTAGGATGATTTCTGGGCTTGTTTCTACATTAGATTGATAAATGAGGCCCACTTTTACTGTTTCAAAATTCATAAAAGTTGTCTTCAAGGTGTGTGAAGATTATCATGATTAAAAAAACACGTGAATCATAAACTTTTGTTGGTCACAGAGCTTATATCCTGCAATAATCCAAAAGCCAATGGAAAAATCCTATTAGGATTTTGTTGAGGGAACCAGGGTGATGCTAACTTCCATGTTGGCCAATAATACCCACTACAAAATGACAGTTAATTGTAGTTAGTTACGAGAAAACGTGAATAGCTCAAGAGTAGAATCTGCAGGTTGATATCTTGGAAATCAAGTGGACATCCTGACATTATTTACTGTTTGGCAAAGTTTAGCTTCAAATCTAATCAAACACACCTGAAAAATCAAACCAAAGTCCTCAGGGTTACTAGAATATTACAGGTGTATGTGTTTGATCAGGATTGGAGCCAAACTCTGCAGGGCAGTGCTGTTTCCCACCCCTGCTGTAGTGTTTAAAAGTAAAGCTTTTAAAATTTAATTTTCACAAACAAGTATAAAGTAAGCCAATCGCAAGTTGATTCCCTTGAAAAGTGTAAACACTACGGTTCTGTGGAACTAGCAAAACAATGGTTTGTTCGAGCATCCAGTAAAGCCCCCCAAAAAAGCAACACTGGCTCAACCAATGACTCTGAGATGGGATTCGTTTGATTGGCCAATAAGAGATGTGGGGACTGTTTGGGAAACCTGTGGACCAGTAATTTTTTTCTCAATTTAGGTGACACTTGCGGCACAGAAATTACAATCTTTAGTTTTGAAGTTGGTAAGAAAAGTAAACTCACCAGCGTACTGCTTATCCGTGGGTCCTGCAACTTCAGCACTAGTGGTCGCCACAGTATCGGCAAGAGCCACAAGGAACATCTGCTCGAGGCGTGTGAGTCCTGGCAGGCTGGAGTGCATAAGATGTGAAGACAGCACCTGTGCGTGTTCAGGGCCAAAGTATGTGGGTCCGTACTGTGAAAGGTTAATAACACGAGACTTCTTCTCCGTTTTCTCTGCAGCAAAGCTCACAAAATCATCGGTGGTGACAGCCGGCACCTGAAACAAATCCGAATACTGATCCTCTGACTGTTTCTGCATCTCATGTTCTGCCCCTTTTCCCACTTCCTCTCCTGCCTTATAAGATGTGTCCTGGTCTGCGGACAGCAGGGCATACAGCGGAAGCGGGGGGATGGAGTTGATTTCAGTGTAATCTCGGCCACTGTCTCGGCCAGCAACGATAATGTCTTTCGCTGTGCTACCCGTCACACTGATGGTTCGAGATAAGTGCCTCCTTGCACCACCTTCACCTGCCTCTACATCCCTCACCACTGCAACTTCTCCAGCAATGCACTTGACTAGGTGCGCCAAGATAGCCTTGGCTCGACGTACCCTTCCAAGGTCCATAAGCTCTAGCAGCTGGGATGGATGGTATTGCGGGAGAGTGGGCGACAATGCATGGGCTGCCTCAAACAAGCCGCCATCTTGAATTACCGCTGGGGGGCGGAAAGCATCGTCGATTCCCGCACTGCCCTCGAAGACACTCTTAGATCGCGCTCTGCCCTCATTTGAAACGGATATAGTGCGACCTCCAACACCCTCTGGGGATAAGATGCTGTTGTCCTCCCAGTCGCACGGTTTCTCATCCTGCCTCCACTGCGCGTAAACCTGCATCTCACAGTCCATGCCCACCACCAGGATGCCATCACGCACCCAGGATAGGGACACTGGCAGGGATGGGGTGCCATCCACGGAAGAGACAACGTTTACAGATCTCAGCAGCACCCAACGAGAGCGAATTCCTTGTTTTATGCTCCCCCCTAGAGGCAGAGTGACTGCCATGCCATCCTTCACTCTTGTCTGCTCGGTGACAACCCCTGAGATACGACCATACATAAGGATGTTGGATCCTACCCCAACAGTCAGGATGTGGGACCCATCTTCTTTAGACAGCCAGTCCAGATGCACAAAGTGCTTGATATTGGGGCTGTCTTTGGTTACAAACAGATCCGACTTGCTATAGACAACCAAATTGCTATCAACACTAACACGTGGATCTAGGGTTTTCACGGGTTTGCTAAAATCATCAAGGTGAATCGTCTGTTCTAGGACCCACTCCGAGCCGCCCGTTGACTCACACTCATAGATTGAGACAAGCATGGAGAAGTCCTGAGACACATCACCTTCACTGCCAGGCAAAATCTGTTTGAACGACACTGCAAGTCTTCCTGTGTAGGAGCAACTTACAGCGACAGGTCGGCCCGCAACACACACAGAGCTGTCGTTGTCATCTTCCTCTTTCAAGAGGCTCCAGTGCTCCCACCGATATGAATGTGTGTCTTCGGGGCGTGGTGCTGATAAGTCCATGTCTACCCTACAGTGCCAGAACCTGACACGTCCATCAGAACAGGTGGTCACAATCAGGTATGGAGCCAAACAAACAGGGTAGATAGATGAGGAGCTCAAGTGGCCTTTGAAAAGAACAACAAGCACAGCAAAAATGTGAATAAAGCACAGTAAACAAAGTTGAATCAACTTCCATAATTCAGTGCAAATGTCCATTTCAAGGATTCCATTTTATGTTAATGGAAGTCCCAAAGTGCAATTTTGCATGGAAAGTATGTTGTTTTACATTAAATATTTTAAATGATTGATCGGAACTGAAAATTAACTCTCGAGTGGTTCCAACACATATACATTGGATATCAAAATGTTGCACCCCTAAATAAATTAATAATACTATATATATATATTTTTCAAAGATTGAATATTCTTACTTGAGATGAAAACATAGTGACAGAAAATATTTTATTCTACACAAGGGTACTTATTCACTTTATCCCGATAACCCCCCTATTACCATATATCTCTGAATAGAACATTTATACAATGGCATCAATAAACCTGACCCAATTCTAGGCTGTAACAATGTATACATGAATATATGATCATACCAGCAGAGGGTGTAGCTCTGATAAGCTCCACCCCTGATGGCAGGTCTAGCCGCTGACTGTAGACTAGTTTAGAGCTCAGGATGAGTTTGCTGGCTGACTGCAAGTTGGCGGAAGAGGAGGACCGGGGCAGCGGACTATGACCCGGAGTGATATCAGGAGAGGAGTCAGCATTGCTCTGACTCAAAGGAACTGTCAGCTGGTTTTGGAAAACGTGGTCATTTACTGGCTCTTCTGTAAGGACACACACACACACACAAAAAGTAAAATGTCACAATCAATAATAACACCAATTTTCAAAACACATGATATATAGAATGCATTTCAGATAAGAGTGAAAAGTGAAAATTAGAGACAGACAGATAAACAGAAAGCTATTTATACAGTACAATACACAGTACAGATGTACATTATTGATGTCCAATGGGTAAACTAAGGTATCATTTCACTGTAAACAATTTCCATCTCCGAAAAGGAAATTAGTCATTAGAGGAAGCATGAGTTCTCCATTCATGAGACTCCCTTCACAGTTTCCCCTCATAAGCTGTCTGCTCACAGCTGTGTCATCATTTCATAAATAACCTACACCATACGCACCCACACAAGCTTGCACCGAGCGCAGATGAAGATGCCACATCTGTAACACTGAGTTCCGATTTGCATCCTTCTCGATCACCACCAGGAAGAACTTCTCTGAGAAAGGAGGGGGCTGGTACTCTAGAACAAAGATAACCCAAATGAAATGTTCTGTAAAAATGAGACTTCAAAAGCTAAAGAAGGATTTTTGTACCTTCTGCAGAGGGAAAGCTAGTAATGTTGAAATCTGGAAAGTTTTCATGTGGTTTGTATCCTAAAATAAAATCCTCATGGAATACGTGGAGCAGCTGAGTGTTTGAGCCACACTAGGAAACAGCATAAACACAACATGTCATTTTCGAATGGTAACAAATTAGTCACACAATGTCAATCTTACAAACAGAAACTTGCGTATGCACACACAAACAGATGTAGACCCCACCTGGTTGGTAATGACATCCAGCTCGATGATGCATCCGGGTCGGGCAGTGGACTGCTGACTCACAATGTTGAACACTTCACCCACCAGTTTCTAAACACAAAACCAACCATCAAAAATAACAATCAGATCAACTCAAATTACATTTATTATGCATTACTTGGCAGATAAGCACATTATTTTGATACAATCTTGTCTTAGAAGCTCTTACAGAGGTCTCTGGGTCAGAGAGTTCATCCAGTAGTTTGCGGGCATCCACCACAGCCTGATACAGACGCAGGTTTTTACCATCAGACGCCACAAAGCACGCACTTGCTGAGTTACAGTACGTACCTGGCGTAAACACAAAAAAATTGTATTAAGCCCAACAGAGCAGCAATGCAATAAATAACAACTATTTAAATGATTGAAATGGCAATACTAGACAGTTATGGGGCAGTTGCTAGAGCACTGCTAGGTAGTGTTTTGGGTGGTTGTTGGGTCTTTTGCTAGGCAGTTTTTAAGGAGTTCTGGGTGGTTGCTAGGGCATTGCTAGACAGTTAATGGGTGTTCGCTATGACATTGCTAGGTAGTTTCTATGGTGCTCTGGGTGGTTGCTAGGCAGTTTCTGGGCGGATGATGGGGCATTGCCAGGTAGTTTCTAGGGTGTTGCAATAGTGGCTAGGGCATTTCTACACAGTTTCTGGTGGTTGCTAGGATGTTGCCATGGTGATTTGTGTGGTGGCTAAGGTAGGCAGTGTCTAGGGTGTTCTGGGTAGTTGTTAGGGTGGTTCATAAGGTACTATGTATAGTTATAAGGGAATTGCTTGTGTGGTTATTTGGGTGCTACTAAGCAGTTACGAGAGTGTTCTGGATGGTTGCAAGGACATTATAAAGGTATTCTGCTTTATAATTTGTCAGACGAAAATGTATTCCTCTGATCATTTACAAAAGTAATACCATGCCTGTGATAAAAACAATTACAACTTTAGGGAACATTAATGCCCATAGCACTGTGCAGATACAGATCAAAGTTTAGGGGTTTGTTTAAAACAGTCTCTAGTAATCACTCCCTATAAGCAATATTAATGTATACCAAACAAAACTTTGATTTGAGTTTTGGAGGTTGGTATAAAAGCAGCTGTAGTGTTACACTCACCGAGCACTGAGCTAGGGATAAGTGTTGGCAGCCAGGCCACATTGGAGAATGCGGATGTGTGGAGAGAGTTGATTCGTGCGAGCTCGGACACACCCCCAGTGCAGGACAGTGGGCCAATGTGATCGACTCTCCAGAGGATCAGCTCACTATAGATCGCGTTCGGGTCGTGGAATGTACGTGTGGCTGCATTTCGCAGTTGTTTACGAGGAACGCCTCTCATTGGCCTGGTGGGTTGTAGAGCCACGTCCCCAATCTGATCTCCATCAATACTTCCAGAGGACGGAGTTAACAGTGCATTGTGATGTGACGATGTTAACAGCAAAGGAAGGACCGTGTGACAAGCCAAATCATTGAGATGGAAACGGTGTCCGCAGTAACGGAACTTGTGTGAAACTGTGAGGACGTTTGAAAAGGCAGACTTCTCTGCAAAGGTCACAGCCCATTGGTTGAGTGAGCCATCTACGTGTTTGGACACCATCATGACGGCAGGGCCGATGACAGCAGCAAGAGAGTGCCCGAGACCACCTAGACCCGCAGACGCAGAGGCGCTCTGAGGAACCCGCCGGTCACTTCGCTTCTCCTCCAGAGCACTGCAGCTCTCTTGGTCCATAAATGTACATGCGTACATCATGATGTTCTTACTGAGGGAGTTAGCATCGCCCGTGGGGAACGCCACTGGGATACGAGAGGAGAACGACACCTGAAAGAGAAAATTAATAGATTTTATTTAGTTTATCAGGGTAATTATTAGTGGTTGGCCAATATGAGTTTTTTAATGGCTGTTACCAACATCTAGTAAGTATAGGGTCGCTGATATTTATGAACGAATACTTATTGACACCATACCTCATACTAATTGAAAATCTTTTTTTTTTTATTCATTGACAAGGTATGAAGATTTATAGTGGGAAAAATATATATATACTTTGGATAAGCACATATCTGAATATCTGATATAATATATGAATTAATTATAACCAGGGTTTGAAATTAAAACCCGCCCACCCGCCAAAATGCGGGTAAAAATTTTCTTTTGGGCGGGTAACACTGTCAAATCACTAGCCAATTTGGCGTGTTACTATGTTTACTTGCTTTGCTGGGGAAGTCATCATGATATATTAAATACAGCGTATTACGCAGAATCTGCGCATTTCTGGCTTACTTGAACACACACGTCACTAAGCAACAAATAACGCAGCGCTTGTTCACTTTCATTGAAGTAATAGCGAATATATATAATATAAATATATATATATATATATATATATATATAAAAGCTGTAACGTATTTAATTTCTTCTTCTTTTTTTTGGCTTGTAGAAGTTCTGAATGGCCGGTAACTTAAAAATTTAGTAGCCAAATTGGACAGTGGGTGAATAAGTTAATTTCAAACCCTGATTATAACCAATAATACATACGGGTGGCTGTTTGCTAATGAGCTCATGGTCTAGATGACATAACTAGTGATGCACCAACATTTTTGGAGGGCTGAAATCATTGACAGAAACAGTGACATTTAATTATTAATTAATTATTAATACTTAAATTATTAAATTATTTAAATTTAATACTGTGAAGCTGCTTTGATACAATCTGTATTGTGAAAAGCGCTATACAAATATTCTTGACTTGACTTGACTTAATTAACACTTTTCCAATGGCACGTTTTGACTGTCAGTGTCTATTTCGTTCATTTCGATGAAACGAGATCTTTTAGTTTATGCTGTGCTCGGTTTATACGTGAACAAAACGTCATTAAAGATTATTTCTAGCACACCTACCATCCGATAAACACAATAAGGTTTGTACCCTATTATTAAACAAATACATGAATATGAAAAAGTCTGAGCATTCAAAATTCTGTCGAAATTAATAACAATAAATGTTGTCTTGACACTCTTTAATGTGGCGTGAAAGAATGCTGTTGCTGCTTCAGTTCAAGCAGCAGCGCAGAGCACACGTGAACCGATCATCTCTTCCGCTATCACTAGTTATAGCACAAAATGAAGTGTAGTTAGCCTATATTTAAAAAACAATTATATTGCTTTACTTTAAGTGACAGTTTTTATTTAAGTGTTGATTATTAAATAAATGTCATTAATTAAATGTATTATGAAATAAACATTTTAGTAAAAATGTAAACTTTAATTTCAGTTTTGATAAAAAACAAACATATTTTGTTGCATCACTAGTCATAACCATGAGTGTCTTACCTGAACCTGTCTGAAGATGCCAGGTATGAACTCATCCAGGTACTTGACGTGCCAGACGAGGAAGGATCCGTCGTGTGGGTGAATGGTGAAGAGCATGTCTGGACTCTTGTTCCACTCTAGAATGAGAGTCTCGAGCTTCCGTTCCAGCAAAACGGAGGGCAGAGGAACACTGCTGCTTGAACCTGGAGAAGAGGCCTTGGTGCTTCCCTCCTGATCTCCCTCCTCATGTTCTGACGAACCCTTATCAGACATCTCATCCAGATCTAACAAAAACACAAAGATCACATAATACAATCTAAATATGCAATAGTAACTAAGCTATGGTTAAAAACCCCATGAATTTAGCCGACGTCTGTTATCTTAAGGCTAATCTATATGCTAAAAGGTTTATTCATAAGACAGTACCGAAGTCAAACTTGGGAGCTCCCTCCTGCTCGAAGTCCTCAGTGGCTTGTTCCAGGTGCTGCTCGGAGAATTTGCGCAGCTGCTGCATGAAAAGGTCCATGGAGGTGGTGAAGCTCAGATCTTTATTATTCAGCCAGTGAACCACAAACCCTCCGCTGACATCGTCGGAGAACAGGCCCGATCCAGCCAGCGCTGCAGGGATATCTAATGACAGAGAAAAAGATCAGCTGCTCTCCATGTGCATGTATTTATTTATTTTTTCAATAAATGAAAGAATGAATGAATGTTTAGTTTTTATAAAGCCTATAAAAAGTCTACTCTTTCATATTTGACACGCAAAATTAAGGCCTCTAAATTATCAACATGGTTAAAATGTTACTGAAAAACCTCTTGTATAGAATCTACTACATTCCTTCTGCCCTCTGATTAATATTTGTTTTTAGCAAATAAAATGCCTAGTTTTTAGGGTTTTTTAGTTTATGATTTGCACGTTTTTAAGCCTTGCCAATTTAAATCTTTAAGTGCAAGAAGACAAAAGAGAACTCGATTCGGTACTCCCAGAAAGCTGAGTTCTCCTCCTCTACTTCTTGCGCTTGAACAGACATATTGACACAAAATTATGTCAAAGTCTTGGCGAGCATGCTCAGTAAACATGTAAACGCTTATGTCGCTTATGTCTTAAGTGAATGTATGAGAAATAAAACCTGTGTGTCAGTATATTGGATCAGTGCATTCGGTCTTAAAGGGACAGCAGCCTAATAAACCTGCTGCCTCCCATGTCATTAATGTTAATCAAACAACAAAAGACAGAGAAATTCACTCACTGCCCTTTACTGAATAACTTTTGTAACTTTATTTATCAATATTTAATTCACACAGTGAAGACTATACAGTGTTATTTTTTATTTGATTACTTTATTCAATTTCTGTACCTGAAAATAACTGTTTATTTAATTTGTATGTTTGGTCTATTGCATTTATTTGTGCTATTGCTCATAATTTGATTATTTGT
This sequence comes from Leuciscus leuciscus, assembly GCF_965113295.1. Lineage (NCBI taxonomy): Eukaryota > Metazoa > Chordata > Actinopteri > Cypriniformes > Leuciscidae > Leuciscus > Leuciscus leuciscus. The sequence goes on along the minus strand of NC_138734.1, from coordinate 11,908,866 downwards.
TCTTATTTTATTACTGACTTGTCTTTAACAATATTTGAAATGTATATCTGTTAGGCTAGTAGGCTAGTTAGGCTAGTAGTTTTTGGTGTCATAACCTTCTTAAGTAACATGGGTCAAAAAAAAAAAAAAATGTGGCCTATTTTATTTTATTTATTTACTTTTTGTGGCCAGTGAAAACAGTGGCAGGGCAAGAAAAAAATTGAACCACTGGTATTGAGCCCTGTATATCTGGTATTACATATATATATTTGTCAAAAGGTTCAATAAATGTAAAAAAAAAAAAAGAAAAAAAAAAGATTTTCGGACTATTATTTAATATGTCAGTCTTTACAGGGTTAAGCCGTTTGGTTTAAGAGGACAGAGGAAATGTCCTCATAAACCATGTTTACTCTGTAATCTCCATGCAATTATACACAATTGTTTCTTCATAAACAATGAATTCAAGCCAAAGTATGTGTGTGTGTATGTGCACCTGTGTTGGGATTGATGCTGGCAGAGATGTGGAAGTGGCAGAGGGCATTGGCGTGGTGCGAGATGTGGCGGTGGGTTTCGTGGGACCCCAGCTGGCTGGGCAGCAGCTCAGTGTGGGCCACCAGGGCGGACGATCTTCTGCGGCCCCTGCGCAGGTGCTTGAGGTGGTGGATAGACTGAACGGAGACAGACAATTTTTCACAATCACAATTCACGTACAGCAGGCTGATATGAAATTAGTATTCTCAGCTCCAGTAAACACACTTCATCATGTGTGATTAAATTCATTCTGAAGATTTCCCCACAAAATGAGTGCAGAAAATGCAGATTCCATCTGGGTCTACAAGATGGCACATGAAGACAGGTGAGTGTGTGTGTGTGTGTGTGTGTGTGTGTGTGTGTGTGCTGAAGATGCAATATTAATTAAAATACATTAAAGGTGTCACAAACTCACACACTATTCTGTCTAGACTTCTCAAGCACCTCCTCCAAGCACCATTAAATTATTGCACAGTATTTCACCTAAAACTAAAAATTTCATCATTTCCTCATCTTCAAGTTGTTCCAAGCCCAGATTATTTATTTTTCTTCTAAGGCAATGTTATGTTACAATAACGTAATTAAAATGAAATTAAGGACAAGAAAAGCACAATAATAGTATGCATAGAATTCATGCATTATATTCCACGTCTTATAAAGTCAAGTCTGTCATTTGCTAGATGTGTGTGAAGAGCAGACCAAAATTCAGAGAAAACTTCCCCTCTGCCATAGCTTTGAAACAATTTAAAGCTAGGTAGTTTGAAATTACTATTGGTTGGTTGTATTCAACCTAATATCACACGTAATATGGATTTGTTAAGACGTGAGGGTGAGAAAATGATGACAGAATTTCGATTTTTAGGTAAACTATCCCTTTAAAAATCATCAGACTCTAGGCAGCAAAAAAAATATTTAGGACACAACAAGTACTGATTGTTAGTGTTTGGTTTACATGGAGACAAAAGTGTACAGTTTTCACACATCCTACTGAAGATGAAAACTGGAGGAGGAGATCTGTCGCAAAAAAATAAATTAAAAAAATCATTCAATACTTCTGAATAACGGCAATATAATTAAATAAAATGACCTTTTTATCTAACCAGATATGATTTGATGCATTAACAATGCAAACCCAATCAACAATGTGATTATTTTACCAAATTGCAGGTGTGTGGTGTGCATATAATTAGCAAGGAGTAGTTCATTAACAAGTAAACCAGCTAACGTGCCAAGAGTGTTATACTTTATTATTATGCATTGACACTGATACTTCAGCCCTACATCATTTTATTATGTGTTGTTTGAGCATGTGCATTTCTGCATGCTGACCTCCAGAGCGTGCTGTATCTTGTCTTTCTGAGCGACGTTTGGCAGAGTGGTGCTGATACTGGTGCTGTTCTCTGAGATCTGCCCCCCCAACAGACTGTCCTCAGGCAAGAGGGTCTCACTCCACAGACGACAGATGCCATCCGCGCAGGACGTCAGCAGCACGTTACACACAGAGCCCCTACGACATACACACACAATGAGAAATGCACACTCATGGGTGGAATTCACAGTGTGAGTTAAGTGTGGGTGCCAACTAAAATCTCAGCAGTGTTTCCTGCACTACTAAATGTGCAGCGCCTCGGCGAAAGACATTTGTACTTGCTGGAGTCTGAACTAAATGAAATGAGATGTAGGGTGGTAAAAAAAAAAAAAAAAAAATCGATACAGCTTAGTATCGCAATATTTTGCGAGGGGATATTATATGGATGCACAGACGCCAAGTATCAATGTTTTCAGGGAGTGAATTTCGGCTTGCGATTGCGAGTATTGTGCATAATTTTACCCTAAGCTCTGCTCAGTCCATGTTTATGTGTTAATTAAATGTGTTAATTTGACACGGAAATGCAAGCCAGCTGGGAAATGCGATGCAACTAAACTTCCACTTGAGATTAGAAAGAATCAAAGAAGCTGTCTATATAATGCCATTTCTACACTGTATATGCTGTTAATGGCAAATGTATGTATTTACCTATAACAACAATATAAATATGATTCAGCACATAATTACATTTCATAACAGAATACGGTCACCTTTGACTTGTTCATTAGTAAGGTCATTCTTTGTAAAACTACTTAAAACCCTATTTGTCATGCATTATACAAATACATAGAAATTGAGTGTGATTTTTTTCTATTAAAAATATCTCAAAACTTTAAATATAACAAGGAAGGGATGAAGGAGATGAATATGACGATAAGAAATGAACAGAATGAGATCTTTATCTTATTAGATAAAAATAGATGTGGACAGTTTTCCGTTGGGGGAGATTTGCAGTTGAAAAAAGGCAATACATCGCAATATGTTATCACGATACTCAGCATAATGCGTAATGTTTAAAACCGCATAATATTGTATCGTGGCTCAAGTATCATGATTGTATCTAATCGTAGGGCCTTTCCCTATATATAGGGAATATATATATATATATATATATATATATATATATATATGTGTGTATATATATTAGGGCTGGGTATTGACACAAATTTCACAATTTGATTCGATTTCGATTCACAAGCTTGCAATTCGATTCGATACGATTCGATTCGATTCAATATTGATTATTTTGGATATCAGGTACAATACATGGCAAACCTGCCAGATTTATTCAAACATGCATTAAAAATTGAAGAATCTAAAAAATTACAATGCATATGTAATATGGTGCATATATTTAGCAAAATGCTCCTCTCTACAGTTCATTTTTCTAGCTGACTAATGAGTTTATGGTCACTGGATGCTTCTGCTCTTGAGCTGAGCTGCGCCAGAGCGATCTCACGCCACAGCGCCAAAACTGTATTTATGTTTTTGAATTTCGTCATTTGAAATCTGAGACTTTGTTTCATATCAATAGTAACAAAGCACAAAGATTATTGCGATTTATTGGATGGGATGCGCGCTACAATGTTACATTCATTCATCAACTGAAAACAGGATGACTAATCGATTCTTGGGTTTTAAGAATCGATATCGGTTCGTAAAAATGAGAATCGATTAAAATCGAGAAATCGATATTTTTTACCCAGCCCTAATAAATATATATAGTAGGGCTGTCAATCGATTAAAAAATGTAATCGTGATTAATCGCATGATTGTCATGAGTTAACTCACGATTAATCGCAATTCATCGCACATTTTTTATTTGTTCTAAATGTACCTTAAATTAAAACTTTTCAAGTTTGTAATACTCTAAATCAACATGGGCATGGATAAATATGGATGCTTTATGCAAATGTATGTTTATTATTGAAACCATAGTCAACATAGAACATGAAGACGAGACATGTTTCAAAGGTCATAGATGTTTTTCAAAGAACTTGTTCATGTCTATTAGACACATGTAGAAAGAACAAAGAAATACCAGGTTCCTATTATTCTCTTTCTTTGCACTGAGCAATTTACTAACACAAACATGTTTAGATTTTTGCATGACAGGGCAGCTCTTCTGAAAATGCTAAATGTACATTTATTATTACATTAGTTTGTCTCTCTCTGTGCCCATTTTAATGAAGCTAAATTCTGAATAAAGCTGTTTTCATTGGTATATTTTACTGTTTGTTTTGTCAAACAACGGAATGAATATGAAATAGTGACTGAAACGCGACCCATTAAGACATAACCAGCTCTCCCTTCCAAGACGTTACTCTGCACAAAAATCCTGATAATCAGGCCGTCGTCTGATGAAATCAAATACACATAAGATAAAGACAATATTTGTGTTGTGATTTCGGCTATACTTGCATGTAAAATTAGAGAAGCAACATAATATCTGTGTTTAACTGAATTAAAGCGCTACTCCTCTCTGCCGCGCACGCGAGAGAGAGAGAGAGAGAGAGAGAGAGAGAGAGAGAGAGAGAGAGAGAGAGAGAGAGAGAGGTGCGCGCGCGTGCTGGGAGAGCCTACCGGCGATTCTCAGAAACTAAATAAGGTTTGGGCGCTTTTTTGAAGGGAAAAAAATCGTTAAAGGGGTCTGTCGCTAAGTTGGCAACACTGTGTATCTCCATTTCTCCAACTAGGGGTTGGGCCACGGGTCAAACAGAAAATACGCGCTGCGTTAATCGGGCGTTAAAAAAATTAGTGCCGTTAATATGATTTTGCGTTAACGCGTTATTAACGCGCTAACTTTGACAGCACTAATATATAGGTATATATTTAAGGGATATATATATATATAGGGATAAATATATGTAAGGGATAGGTCTTCCATAAATATATGACTCTACAACTGACTGAATTAACCACATTTGAAGTCATTGAAAAATAGTCAATAACTGTACAGCTGTGACTGCACATCAGTTAAATTCAACCCCCATACAAATATATCTACCATGATAAAAACAATTTGCAGCATATCTACTAGACACATTGCTAGCATTACCATTACACTCAAGCATCAGTGAAGGAGTCTGTGGGTGTGTTCGACATACTTGGGCATGTATTTACTGGTTTTCCTCCAGGAGAAGCCTGTGACTGTACGTGGATGGGCCAGATACACGAATGAGAAATGAACCGCTGAGACCTTTTTATCAGTCACGTCTGGCATCACCACTGCAGACTTCCATCCTGTGGTGGGATACCACACCTTCAGCAGGCAGTCATCCTGAGCGTGAGGGAGAGAAATGGTTTTTCCATCAGAAATGGAAGTTACTTTTCTTTTTAAGGGTATGAATCAAACCAACAATAGAATCAGTAACTAACAATAAGGCCAAAAGTATACTTCTTTTTTATGTTTTTGGCTCTGGCAGGTGGACAACATAATTATCATCATCAGACCAAAGATGTCTACATACAGATACATGTTTGTGTCTGTCTGGACTACAGTGCATGTGCGAGTAATTCGTCCACTACATCAGTGAGATCCACAAATGTGTGAGACACGGGAAGTCTAGGCCGTAACGTCACCATGAAATCAAAATTGATTCAACAAAATTGATACGACAATTCATATTTTTTCTATGGAATGTTGCAGTATTAATTATATATAACGGAGAGGAAGGGAAATCAACGTGATAAGTATGTGCGTTTGCACTGTGCCTAGCGGGGATGTCTACTTTATCCCAAAAACATTTTCCCCATTTCCCATTCATTCCTATGGGGGTCAAATTGACACAAGAGGGAAGGATTTGTTACTATTTTTACCACAAAAACTCCTTGAATCGAGTCAAATTTTGTGTGTGTGTGTATTCCAATTTCAAGTGTGACAAAACTGACAAGATCTTGTACCACTCCGATGAATTTGGGTCAAAATGACCAGACGAGAGGATAACGTTAACGTTTGCACTAACATTTTCCAGTAGCATTACAATAGCTCAGCTGTTTTAAAATGGTGTATCTTTACTAGAAAAACATAATTATTCCGACAGGCGTAGCATGTCACGCTCTCCTTAATTCAGTTAATCTCAATTAGCGAAGTCCAATTTAGGGAATCAGTTCATTTGGCAAGTATTAATGAACTAAAAAAATTTTTTATAAAAAAAGCACCACATTTCTTAAGCAAAATTTTGTATCTTTTAGTGAAAGTTTTTGTTAAATCCTTGCTTCAGCATTGTTTTTTATGGCATTTCATCATTTTAGTAGTTGTATGTCAATTTATCTGTTCATATCCAGGATTCCATACCAGATAAATACTGGTATGATAAAGATACTGCTCCCTTAAATAGCTTAAATATAGTTAGCTACATTTTGCTAATAGCTTGTAGTGTAGCTAACTACTAGTTTAAAAGTGTACCCTGATTGTATTTTAACTAGAAGGAACCCATAGCTTCCAATGCTACTCATATAAATTAGCTTTCCAATACTGATAGGGCTCTACCTTATGTACAAAATAATGTCTTATTTTACACATTATAATAATAAAAGTTTCTGTAATGGATAGGTTTAGGTTTTAAAAATTATAATTAGCATAATTTAAGAACAACTGAAGTCCACCATGGATCCACCATGATATAGAACATGACGAGGTACCTTTCCAGCTGTGGCGAAGTATTCTCCATCTGGAGACCATTGAGTGATGTGAACGGCAGCAGCAGTCCTGAGACAAAAAACACATGAAGATGAAAGTAATTTACATGCACAAATTTCTGTGCACTTGGTGAGGCAAATATTAAAAAATGCACTCTAAATTGGTGTGTGTTTTGAAGGCCCACATTAGACCTGCATGTTAATGTTCGGGGGCCGTAAACACAGAATGTGTTTTATCATTCCACTGCACTACGTTTCCATTGTTATTCTATGTAAACATGCGCTAAATGGACCTGCTTGACCATCTTTTGCAGCATCTCCCAATAGCCCTGACTATAACCATACGGTTTTTTTTAAATTGGAACTCTTAAGATAATAGTGGAATCCACACCACATCAATAATGATGATTTCACAGATTAGACAGAATAGATCAATTTTATGATTGGCTAGGCACTTGAAATTTGAAATAAATAACAGTGCTCCTGCCAAGTTACTGAATATGTACTGATATGTAAAGGTAGCCACCATATGCTAATAAGCTAATTGTTATGATTTTTCAAATCACGATGATTTCTCAATTTAGACAGGGGAAGAAACTTTTAAGTTAATATTTCAATAATTGAACACATTTGCATGTCCATGGTTCTCTGACGTATGTAGTTAAAAAAAACAATTCCATCTTCCTTAGTGTTTAATTTTGATTGTTTTTATTTTAAAATTATTTATTTATTTTAAATTGACATTATGACTTAATTAATTATTAGCTCTTCATCAATTTATGAACCCCCTGCAGTCCCCTCACAAAAACCCCGTCCTACAGTTTGCCTACATATTCCTACATGACACTTTTATTTAAGAAGAGCAAAAGCATTCTTTTCCATCATGTGACCCTTTTAAAAACATTAATTCATCAAATGTGCTTTAACGTTCAGTAAATCAGACAAGCGTCATTAAAGATTTAGTATGCAGACAGAAGTGTGTATAAGTTATGGTGCACTCACTTGCACTGCCAGACACACTTCCAATCATTGAGTATGAGCTCATGAGCTCTGTCATCATTCAGCTGACATTCCTCTTCCTCGATCAGCGCGTCACTAGTAGGAGGAGCCCACAGCTGCAAAAGCTCAGTCGCCGCCAAGATACGATTGCCTACACGACAAACAGATGTAATAATTACACATACATATTTGTGTACCACCAATCAAAAGTTTGGACAAACCTTCTTGTTCTATAATATTGTTACACGTACACTTGTACTTATCATTACTATTTTCCCCTCATTTTTCAATAATAGTGAAGTCAAAATGATAAAATAACACAAATGAAAGTATGGGAATTATGTATATAACAAACAATGTCTGCCCCATTCACCACTTCAAATCTCAATAGAAGCATCACGTTTTTAAGATGCTTATTCAAACATGAATCCAGAGGTTGCACTTAAGTCAGAGAAAAATATCTTCTCAATTTATTATTTAATTAGAGGGTCCAAACAGAGTAAAAAACAAATGCAAATGGTGAACTAGTGCAAATGCAAATGCAAATGGTGTACTAGTGAACATATTTAGTTCATCCATTAACAAAGTGTATATTTTACACCAACCTTGGGGGTCCCAGGCAAGATTGTAGGTTATAGCACTGAGGAAGAACTGACCAGTCTTTTGCCATTGGTAATTCAGTTGCTTTAAAAACACAACAACATAAAAGATCAGTGCTTTATTAGGAAATGAATGTAACAAATATTCATTTAAAAAACAAAAACAACTACATTACCGTTTACCCAAAAATATTTAAATGTCATTAATATAAAGATATCTTAGTGAAATATGACTATTTAGAATCAGTAAAGTGCTCTAAGGAAAATATAGAAAGCATATATATTTGGGTATATCACTAAAGATTCATGATTATCATATGATCTATGATCAACTGTCCTCCAGTGGAAACTCACCTTGTGACGTTTGTTTGGGTTGGAAGCAATTGGTTCGAAAATACAAACAGTATTTCCGTAAGACGCAGCAATCTAAAAAAATAAATTGTCATTATTATACAAGAGCACCATTGGCAAAGATTTAAAAAAAAAAAAGAATAATCATCGCATCAAAAACCTAGTCAGTGCAGATAACTGGATGTATGTTATCCATGTTCAAACTATGTCAGGTGTGAGTTGTGGCATGTCAGATCCACAATAATGTCTACTCATCAATGACAGATGCCAGTGTCTAGAGGGTGGATGAAGACACATATATTTTATATGATTTGTTACATTTCTCTCTTCTATTCCAGCTTTTAAGTCAATTTGCAAGTTGACTTCCCCAAACGTGTAAACGCTGCTCCTCACTGAAGCCTCACCTTCTTTCTTTGTGTATGCCTTTTGGGCGGGCATTATGCTAATATTTCATATTGTGACATAGACGTTTGAAGAAGTAATAGGTCTGGAGCATGGTCAGGTCTGAAGGAATAAAAATCCCTTTGTGGGAGACTATGAGCTTTATACTGTAACTTTGCAAATCGTATACATGCACAAACAGATACTGTACATTAAACACTAAAGGAAAAGGAAAACATTAAATCAAATTATTAAAGCAATTAGCTTAAGCGAGTTTGGGGCGGAACTTTATTTTGTCCATCCAAGAACAGATGGTGAAAGTGCAACTCGTTTGGAGAACTGTACACTTCACATTTAATTACAGCAATTGATATATACAGTATGTACAACCAATGACTTTATATATAGAAACACGTTACACTCGTATTACTATGAATGGGATAAAGTGTAACGCGTAATATGGCGGAATAAGTCCCGCCTTCTAAATAAAAGAGCCAATCGCGATTGGTGAAGTTATCGCATCACTGCAGCTGCCGTTAGAAGCTCCAGTTCCTATAGAAACAGTCATGTTCTGAGACGCGCTTAGGAATGCGCATAAGCTTAATTCGAGAGTTCAAGAGACAAAATTTATGAGACAGCTATTGTCAGATTTCATTGGAGATTTGAAATATGACATTGAATCATGAGCTTGGTGAACACTTTGGGAGAATTTGATGTTTCCCTATTCAAAGAGATAAGAGCTGCACTTGCATGCCCAAGAGGCGTTTCAAAGATGGCCGCCGAGTAAAATGACTTGTCTTAAAGGGACTTTGGTACAACAACACTGCACTTGAATGAACAAGTCCACAACATTTACTCAAAATCCACTCAAAAATCCAGGCAAACATAAACAGTTAATTATCCATTAACATGTTTGTTAGCAGATTTTGAAATACAAGGGAAAATATGGCCAAATCAACTAAACCTGATATTTTGGATTATTAATGTTTACTCTTGTCATCATCACTGGTAATGTGCACTCAGTTTAAGTGTTTGGTACTGTACATTTTGCGTTTAAGTAATATTGGTTTGTACTATAATTTAAATGTGTAACAGAAGTATTTCTTTACAGTAGCATTGTGTATTTGTTTTACTTATATTTGAGGAATATTTTTCGAGATGTTGGTTGTATTTAAGTGTATTTGCAATGTCAGCTTCACATGCTATTACATGGCAGATCCAGATTCAATATTCAACAAACAATACAACAAAAACAAACATTTTATAAAACTCAACTTTGAATAAAGACCAAACTATTTTGTATAAATAACTAAATAAAAGATTCTTTAAATGTACTTGTGATAAAAAAAAAAAAAAAATAGTACAGGTTTTTCAAAATAAGTTCTTTAACTTATAAGTTCTGCATATATGACACATTGTATACAAATTAATCATGTTTGGATTTAATATTTTTTAAGAATATGCTGTAATATTCCACACAATTTTCAGGAATATGTACAGTAGTAATTAAAATAGTAAAAAAATATATATATATACAGCAGCACTGCTCATGTTACTGCTTAGTCATACTTTTTAGCAAATTTTCATGTTGCGATAATTCCTGAAGCTTTTATCACGGTATACAGTTTTATCACTATATTGAAATAAGTTGCAAAATAAATTGTCATCATACTATAACAGGTTTAATAAATTTTTCTTGTAACCAAAAGACCTGAACATTTAAATACAATAAAGCAATACACAAAAATGTATAAAGTTTTTCAAAGTGCCTCCGATAGCAATATCGTACATGTTCATTATCGTGATATATCGTATTACCGAATACAGGCACACGATGGATTGCTTTTGTTTTAGTATTCCTCATTTGTTCAGTGCTTTAGATTAAATGTCTTCTATAAGCATTAATGTAATGTCAAGAAATATAGTATGGTCTTACCCGGCCAAGCTGCTGAGAGCACTCCACACAGCCCACCTGGATGTTTCCATTCTGAGCTCCAGGAATAATCTGAACACACTCAAAATCACTTGCGAGGATCACGATATCACAGCCTGAGCCATATGCCTAAAGAAACAGAAATCACACACTTAAAAGTTTGTAATTTTTCAAAACTTAGTTAACACCTTACAATACAGGTTCCCAAAAGCCAAGCAAAACAACGGTCTTACTTCTTCAACAAGACATTCAAATCATTCAGATTATACTTCTACACGTATGCAATTACATACAGTTTATTTTATCTGTGAGACCATTTCCTGTAAAGGCCCCGATATAGTCAAAGTGAAGTCCTTTTTATATTCGCACATCCGACATCACCCACGCTGCTGAAAGCGACGTTTAGATGTGTTAATTATGTTCTGCACGCTTTCGTATAAATAACAAAATAAACACACAACAAGAATGACAGCGATGAGAAAAAAGAAGTTAAGAAAGCATCTGATCATAGTGATGGATGTTTGCACGAGCTCTGCAATTCAGCACTCCACTTAAGTCAAGTCACATTTATTTATATATCACTTTATACAATAGATTGTTTAAAAGCAAACAGTTTTACAGTATTAAACATGAAAAGACAGTGTCAGCATCTCTTCCTATTAGAATTACAACTTCATTTTCTATAAAGTGGCTCTTCAGTGTGCTCATATTTTTACTCGCAGATGTCCAACCTCGAGGGACTGAACAAAAGAAATGGACCATAAACATGTCCATGTCAGCCTCAGAGCCACACCTACCTATTACATAATAGTTTGGCAAGCTGTTTCGAACTCCCGAAACAAACACAAAATTAACTTTTGATTTGGTTAGAGATGGCGTCGCACCAGTTTGTTCTTCGATTTCGCTTGAAGTAGATTATATTGTCGCATTAAGAATACCAACAATGGAAGATTGACATAAAGATTATATACAGTACCTGTCACAATTTTGGAAACATAAAATTTTTTATATGTTTTTGAAAGAAGTCTCTTATGCTCACCAAGGCTGAATTTATTTATTAGAAAATACAGTACAACTGTAATATTGTGAAATATTATTACAATTTAAAAGAATTGTTTTCTATTTTAATCAATTTGAAAATGTAATTTACTCCTGTGATGACAGCTGAATTTTCAGCATCATTACACCACTTCTTAAAAAAAAAAAAAAAAAAAAAATGTACTTTAAAACTAAAATAAACATTTCCAACCTTTTGAAGGGTACTGTAAATGATGACAGAATTTTGTTTTAACCTTTAGGCATGCATTGCATTGAACGAAAAGCATTGATTATGTCTAATAAACAAAGGGGGACAAACATACTAAATCAGCTGAGGTCTCCTAGCTTGTATATACGGTATAAAGAACTGTACTTTAAAAGAAATAAAAAAAATCATACTATTATTCAGCGAGGATGCATTTAATTAATCAAAAGTGACAGCAAAGACTTTTACATTGTTAGAGCAAAACTAATGTTTTCAGCATTGATAATAATAAGAAACATTTTACTGTAATTTTAATCTAAGAAATGCAACCTTGGTGAGAATAAGAGACATCTTTCAATTAAAAATAAATAAATAAAAAATCCATCCCCAAATGGCTGGGTGGAACCATAAAATTCCTTCCTTATTTTGTAGTTGTATTATTATTATTATGTCACTTTCAAAGTTCACTTTCAAGTTGACGTTTCTACATTGGCTGTGGTTCAAGTGAAACTGCTTTGGCAACACAAATGTAGCAATGTGTGTCATAACAAAACTGAGAGAGAGAGTACCGAGTCAGAAGGGTCACAGTCACACACACATTTACATTCATAATTATACCATCTAAACACAATGTGTTGTGACAATTTAAAATGTTGTGGTAAAAATACAAAAAAGACAGGGTTAAACACCACCATGAGTGTAATGCTCTACATAGAGTAGGGAAGTACAGATCCAGTACAGACACAGTGTCCTTCTCTCTAAACAGATGTGCCCATTTGATGATCTAAATATGCTTACTGATGCATGCCTTTTTTTCTGGGTTACAGTTCCTCCTGGAGTGGATCTACTGCACATGCTCAGTTCAGCATGTTTGGTTATGTTTGGAAAAGCACAGTACTACTCATACTGTTATTGCAGTCTGAAAAAGTGTTCTACGCATTAAATATCTGGATGATCTGCTACAAGTGCCAACAGCAGTGTTGTTTTAGTTTTAATGAGATACTATTGTAGTCTATATTAATATTTTTCATTAGTTTTTACTAAGCATTTTACTTAAAGGGATAGTTCACTTTGAAATTAAATTTTGGTATGTTTTAGCTTACCTCAAGGGCATCCAAGATGTAGGTGTCTTTTTTTCCACAGTAGTTTCAATTTTGATATTTTAGGTCAAACCGTTCTTGTCTGTCAGTCATATAATGCAGGTCGATGGTCACTGTCTCAAAGAGCATGCACAGAGCCCAAATTAAAACCGTTTTAAAACAATTCCCCATCGTAAGTACACATTGATGGCCTAAGACACGAAACGAGTGGTTTGTGTGAGAAAACGAACAGTATTTATATCGTTTTTACCTCTTGTACACAGCCACGTCCAAGTGATCTGAGAGCGCGGGCGGGTATAGATATATACAATAGAAGTCGCCTTGGCTACTGCAGTTCATTGGAATGAAACCGTAGCCAAGGCGACATCTAGTGTATAGATGTTTTTTACTGCGGAAAAAAAGACACCTACATCTTGGATGCCCTTGAGGTAAGCTAAAACATACCAAAATTTTATTTCAAAGTGAACTATCCCTTTAAAGTTTTAGTAATTCTGTTGTGTTTTTTGACATTTTTATTAGTGTTTGTATTATTTAAATACACAGTTTTCATAATTTTTTTGTTATTTTAGTACATCAAGTTAAACTGAAAAAAATATAAATGTAGTCTTGGCAACTAGATGAAAAAATTATTTTATAACTTTTTTATTGGTTTTAGTTAACTATAGTAACCCTGCAACATCGCACACTGCACTAAATACAGTGACCCACAATGCACAATGCTCAACATTCTATGTCTAATGTGACAATGTGTTTACATTTTAATAAGTTTGAGTATCGTTTGAATTTCAACGATTCCGATTCTGCTTATCGATTCCTTATTTCGATTCCAATAAGGTAAAAAAAAAATATATATATAATTCACTTTTATTCTAGGTCTCTTTGAAAATATAGGAAAAAAGGAATGTTTGCCTATGTTTTAAGAAAATACCATAGCAAAAACAACTCATAAATTTAAAGCATTATTAAAGATAAGTAAACGGTAATTAAAAAAAGAACAAATAAACAAATTAGCAAATCGCACAAATATACAACTGAAAGATCTGAAGATTTTCAGGTATTCAGGTACAGATACTGTAAATCTAATCTAAAATAACACTGCACTTTATAAATACCGTAAAATACACATTACAAATACAGATACAAAAGTTATTCAGTCAAGAACGAGTGAATTTTCTTTTTGCCTTTTGCTGTTTGATAAACGTTATTATTGAGATGGCAGCAAGAATTTTAGGCTGCTGTCACTTTAAGAGCTGCACGGATCCAATATACTGCTATGCATTTTTACTATTTACGTTGACTTAAAGAGGTCATGAACTGAGAAATCAAATTTTCCTTGAGCTTTTGACATACAGTATAAGAGGTCATCATACTATAAGAATATGTACATTTTCAGTTGCAATTTCGGCACAGACTTTTAAGATAAGATAATCTTATTTTATCTTATCTTATCTTATCTTATCTTATCTTATCTTATCTTATCTTATCTTAAATCAAACCAGTGAGTAAACTGTTAACTTCACACCGTTTCTCTTAGTAGGATGAAAATAATCTGTTATTTAAACTGTGATTAAATTATATATAGAACGCGATCAAAGAACGCTCCCTTTGCAATCGATAGAGCTGTCAATCAAACTGCGTGAGTTTATCAGTGACTGAGTTCTGGACTGCAACAAACTCCCGTAATAATCAACAAATCTCTTATTTACATTGTGTTTTCACTATTAGTGATGAAGGCATTTGTTAGTGTGCAGAAATCGAGTTGCAATGATGCACATTCATGCGATCAACATGCCTGTGATTGGCAACAATGCTCATCACTGCAACCTTTCATGCCATGATCTAAATATAATGCTATAATCAATACTTTTCACGATTAGTTAACCTTGAGAGCATTCTAAAGTAAAAGTAATTACTTTAGAAGTAGTAAAAGCATTCTAAAAGTTTTAAAGAGAGTTAAACATTGAATACTTTCTTTTAAAAGCTGTTTCACATTCAAAAGATGTTAGCTAATCACAGCAGTGGGCGTTTACACTGAAGTCTCACAGCAGACACGCTCCTTAAACCAGCAGCCATATCACCCTGTAGCCCAAGACAAGTTTCCCAATGAAGCTAAGCAGGGCTGAGCCTGGTCAGTACCTGGATGGGAGACCTCCTGGGAAAACTAGGTTACTGCTGGAAGAGGTGTTAGTGAGGCCAGTAGAGGTGCTCACCCTGTGGTCTGTGTGGGTCCTAACGCCCCAGTAAAGTGATGGGGACACTATACTGACAAAGAGCACCGTCCTTCGGATGATACGTTAAACCGAGGTCCTGACTCTCTGTGGTCATTAAAAATCCCAGGATGTTCTTCGGAAAAAGACTAGGAGTTTAACCCCGGCGTCCTGTCCAAAATTGCCCATTGGCCTCTATCCATCATGGTCTCCTAATCATCCCCATATATACTGATAGGCTTCAAGGTCTCCTCTCCACCAATAAGCTGGTGTGTGGTGGACTATCTGGCCCAATATGGCTGCCGTCGCATCATCCAGGTGGATGCTGCACATTGGTGGTGGTTGAGGAGATTCCCCCTTCCATGTAAAGCACTTTGAGTACCTAGAAAAGCGCTATATAAATTATTTTTATCAAATTATTATTATTATTATTATTAATTAAAACAGAGCATTCAAATCAGAGGGCTAAAATCAGGGTAGGAAAAAAGCGTTTTATTTCTAAATTATGACAAACTTTTATGTAAAAATCATACTAAGTGCACCACTTTAAGACATAACAGACTATGTTTACGAGAACATTTTGACATATTTTTTTGTGTTATTTGTCCGTTCAAGTGCAAAAAGAGAACTGTTCAGTATCGTCCACTATACAGTGGGTGCTACTCAAAAATAAAATTGATGCTTCCTCGTTTCCTTGCTCCTCAGTCCTGCATCGTCTGACCTGGAAACCGATCAAAGAAAGCCATCTTGAAGGACAACTCAATTCTCGAATTGCACCGCGAGGAGGCGAGGAGTGAGGAAGCTTCCAGATGAGCTATGAGCGAAGATGCACAGCTGGATCCTATGCAGAGAAGTCCTTCTTGTTGAGAAACCTGACCCATAAATGCTCTTCCCCCTTTACATCTGTCACAATAATTTGAATTTCTGCTTTTCCTTTGCAGTTTGAATAAACCATACATCTCATATATTTCAACAGGGCATCTTGCGTTATTATCTATTAAGAATTTTTTTAATAACAAAACTTCATCAACATAAGGGCAGATCCTTTGAGCACAGCAGATGATGCTTTGAAGTGACGCTCAAATGATCAAGAATATTCCAATATACATAAACTTTCCTTCGATTCCTCCATCCTCATTTTATTTCCTTGAAGCCTTCCCTCGCATCCTAAGGGGGGTGGAGCTGAGATGCGAGAAAAGGAAGCAAGGATGCACAAATTAGAAATTAGAAGCACCCAGTATAGGAGGCGGCCTTCTGTGCGCACGTTTCGGATGTGTGTCTTCTTGCGTTTGAATGGTTTAAAAGTCATATTAAAATCCACACAAAAGAATCGATAACAGGAATCAAAATTGTAATTTCATAACAAGTATCCAAAATCCATTTTGGATTCCCAACCCTTTTTTTTAATCAACTGTTCCAAGGCGCAAACTGCAAAATAACATTTTAGATGATAATGGGACGTACTACTCACTAACGTAACGAGGTCAGTGACCAAATTTTATTTACAAATAAAACTAGGCCTATGTGCACTATAATGTATATTCTATGCAGTAGTAAGCAGTACATAATTGGTACACTGTAAACACACATGCACACACACAGGTTGCCACAAGCCATTAATCAGTCCAGACTGAAAAGCCGAATGCTGCACCTGTTGTTCTGAGCAGTGTGTGTGTGTGTGTGTGTGTGTGTGTGTGTGTGTGTGTGTGTGTGTGTGTGTGTGTGTGTGTGTGTGTGTGTGTGTGTGTGTGTGTGTGTGTGTGTGTGTGTGTGTGTGTGTGTGTGTGTGTGCGTGTGCTCATCCTCTCTATGACTTATTAATGGGAAGAGAGCACAGAGGTACTGAAAGCAAACAAGCTCGAAATGAGCTTTATATATTCCCATTATAGACACGACTGAGCAAACACACGCAGCAGTATGTGGTGTGTGTGCACAGAAAACAGAGAAACCCTTATAATATGAACATATAGCCTAATTCCATTTCACAAAACATTCTTAAGAATAAAATTCTTCTTAACCGCTTTTTTCTTATTATTTTCTAAGAAAAAAGATACAAATATTTTGTATTTCCAAACACTTTGTTCTTAAGACCAAATGTACGAAGTATATAGTGCTGCGACACTGCAGCTCGTGTCGTATGGAGCAGAGCAGAGTCTTTCAGTTTATAACTGTAGCGTCCATTGTCCAACTGAACTAAATGGTTTTTATTTCTATAAAAAAAGCAAAAAGACTGAAGGGGCAGTGCCATGGTGGGAAATAATGTAAGGGTGTATGGCCGAACACAGTGTAACGCCACCTTACCGCAGCAATCCTGCTAAAATTAACTAATCTCAACACAGTTGAACTTAACTCATTTGAACTCAATTTAAGCTCAAATCAGCTAGGCTGAACTCAAACTGACTGAACCAAAGACTATATATATATACAAAGACAGTTCACTCCTATTACTTATGAATGGGAGAAACTACAATTGCAATATGGCAGAATGTGTCCCGCCTTATAAGTAAAAGAGCCAATCACTGATTGATAAAGTAAGTCAATGCAGCTGCCATTACAAGCTCCAGTTCCCATAGAAACCTGAGATTCGCTTTTGACTGAATATGCGCATTGGCTCATCTAGCCTGAAATTATTATTTTTTATTTGAGCACAAGAAACAAAATGTATGGGACAGTTCATGTCAGATTTCATTGCTGATTTGAATGTAATTTAATTCTGAGTTCGGCAAGCAGTTTTTGAGATTTAAGGATTCCCCCTTAGGATTATTCCCCCAAATAGATAGGACTTGGTCTTGGATGCCCGAAAAGAGCTGCGCAAATATGGCCGCCGAGTGAACAGACTTTCTTTAAAAGGGACTTTGATAGAACTCAATTAGCTGATTACAAATGAATTGAACAGAATATAGTAGAAAACACTAGAAAAACCACTAGGAAACAGGTTCTGTTTACAGGTTCTGTTTACAGGTTTCCAAACCATGTAACAAATATGTGTACCTGTATCATTCCAGACAATGTGTGTGTGTTCGGTGCGGTAAAATATCCTTCATGAGACACTGTGAGACTGAACACGACCAGAGCAAGACATCATTCATCAATCTGAGAGGACATGATCCTCTGGGAGAAGACAAATCGACTCATCCTGCCCGATTCGGCTCTGCAGGCCTGTCAGCATTCCTGATCCGACATGTGTGCAGTGATTGTAATACCCTTCAGAGCTCAAGACGAGTCCAACCGAACGCTTTAATCTCATAAAGGGCTATTCCACAGTACGTTAACAGCTACTGACAAACATTAGCAACACTGTTTAAATACTAAAAGACCTTCATTTGTTAGAGCAGATCAACTAATAAACAAACGTCATCTATTCAGCTTTACCATGTTTGAAATATGAAGCTTGTATTTTTGTAAAGCATTTAAAATAAAATTTTCAGTAAAAAAAAAATTATAATAAAAAAAAATCTACTTTTGTGGTGGGACTGCCTTTCTTCTTTTGGTTATACACTACCAACTAAATTCCCGTAGTTACTATTTGCTCTAGGTACTTTATGGTGAAACGACCACTTGTCTCTTCCTGGTATCAACAAGACAGGTTTAATTTTATGCTTTACCGAAAGTAAAAGTGAAAGACTATAACTTTGTACAGACTGGTTTGGTAAGTGGTTTTATCAAACCAGTCTCATGCAAAATAATGTGTAAGGACTTTGGTTATACTTTAAAACAGTGTGACAGTTGTGATATATAACACTGAGACACAAATTATTTCTAAATTTATCTAAGGTAATCGACATTAGGCCACATTTGCTGTCCATTAACAATATGCTGAAAATAATCTGGAATATTCCTTTAACCTAGTTGTGTAGAGATTTCAACCATTAGCCCATCTATGGATCGAAGGAAGAACAAACCTACTGATGTGTATTGATCAATGTTTATATGCGAATAAAAGCTTAAATTAAATCAGTTCATCATATAAAGTCTTTAGAAGACTTGAATTAAACCGCTCAATTCATATGGTTGATGTTTAGTATGTCTTTATGAACTTTTTGAAGCTTTGGTTGCATGGACTATCAATGCAGAAATCTCTCACGTTTTATTAAAAGTATCTTCATTTGTGTTTTGAAGCTGAACAAAAGTCCTATGGTTTTGGATGACATGAGGGGAGTAAATAATGACAGAATATTCATTTTCAACCATCCCTTAAAAAATCCCATAGAAAACCACAGCACTGTTCATGTCAACATCTATACAAGCTGTTTGTCTAAAAAAAACCCGGAAGCACGGCAGCTTGTTATGCTATGCGTCATAAGCGCAGTGATAAACATCAGCTCATGTGTACTGGCAGACATGAGCCATATTAACATTTTTCAAACATATCCAGGGCTCCAGAATAACATTTGAAAGCAAGTTCTACAGCGCCAGCACCTGATCTGGTAGCACTAAGGTGTCGAGGGGTATTATTAATTAGTGATGCTCCGATTGATCGGCCGCCGATCATGATCGGCCGATATTGGCAAAAAATTGCTTGATCGGCAACCCCCAAAAGCGCCGATCAAAAAAGACGATCACGTGACGTAAATAACTCGCGCAACTTTTCCGCATGCGCGGCAACACAACAGCAGAGCAGAGCTTGCTTAACAGTGGCAAAATGAGTTCTCCGGCTATGACGGCAATTCAATGGCAATTATAAACGAGCGCACAACTGATGCTGGCGCGCGCGGTAAATGACATTCGCGAGAGGATAACAGATCTACGCGCGAGGAAACGGGAACTCGCGAGCTCATTCAAACCCTGCGCGGGCGCATGACATCTCTGCCCTCGCGCGCGCGCATGATCATTCCCCACACATCTCCTCTCGCCTGCTGATTTTGCTCGCTCGAACACTTTTATTTTTGGCAGTCGAGGGGCGGGACTTACTGTTTTAATAACCTCAAATGTCATTGTCATTATTTTCTTTTTTGGATCTGATGTAGTTAGTTCCTCAACTACATCCATTGTAGTCTGCCTGACCCCTCTTTGTTTTGAAAAATTATACTGTGCCTTATTTGGAAAAGGTGGCCTACAGTAGCCTTATGTTATCTTGTTTTCTACAATTTAATAAATATTGGTGGTTCTTCAAGATTTTCTTGACTCTAGCATATTTCCATTCTGTGATCGGCAGTGATCGGCAATCGGCAGATCATGATTTTGGTGATCGGTAATCGGTGATCGGCCCCAAAAATGCTGATCGGAGCATCACTATTATTAATACATTACGTTTTGTCTATTGGAAATTGGGGGTGTCACACAAGAAACATAAAGTGCTGCCTTGGCTGAGGGCGGAAATATGCTAATATGGGAAATATGCTAATACGGGGCAGTCCATCAGCGGTCGTGGGCGGAGCATGAGCAATATGACATCATATTGCTCAGAAAATCCAAACGGCTTGATTATTGAGAGTGTTTAGGCTTTTTGAGGATTAAAAAAAATGGAGAGAATGGAATTTTTTTTATTGTATGGTGGTTGTGTCCACACACTGCAAAGACACATTTATATGCAAACACCGTATAAAAGTGGATTTTGCATCTGATGACCCCTTTAAGTTGACTTATTGATTTCCCGTGTGATGAAGCTATCATAGTTGGTTAAATGAAGACCATGTGCCACCTACAGGCCTGCTAGGTGGGTGTAGGCTGTTAAAGAACACCCGATATGTGAAATGAACTTTATCACACACACAAACACACACACACATATATATATATAATGTATAATGTATTGAAGTTCATTTCACATATCGCGTCTTTTTTTCTTCAAATGAAAATAATCATGATTAATAATCGCAATTATAATTTAATCGTGTAATTATTCATTAATCGTGATTATCAGTTTACGGTTCAAACGAGTAGCTCTGTTTCATCCTGCTTTAAGTACGTTTGTCACTTAATGTTTCTCAAATACAACAGAAATGGCAGCGCTCATCAATTAGGCAAATTGTTAGTGGCACTAACAAGGGGGGAAAAGGTCACAAAATAACTATTCAGTCACAGTCTCGAGCCCTGATATCTGAAGGTTGCAATTGTTGATGAAATCTTATTCCAGTGAGGTTTCAGCACTCAAATAAAACCCAAAGGCAAAGAAATCCTCTGATCCACCCTTTGCTCATGCTGGTTAATGATCCCAGCAGGCCTCAGGATGAGGCGTCTGCAGGAGTGGAAGTGTGTGTCAGCCTTGAGTATGGCGTGAGTGTAAGATATTCAGACACACACGCTGGGCTGCATTTTCATGCCATGTCTAATGACAACTGGCATTCCTACACAAACACACACTACGATCCACCACTCCACAAGCCCAAAACAGCCAAAGATAATGAAAAGATAAAATGTGTTCCTTTTTTGACACCCTGTGAGTTTACCATATCATGTGCAAGCCTCACGCTGTGGTTGGTAAGCAGGAAGCCAAAGAGTTCAAAAGGCTTGACACCCGAAAAGTGAGACTGACAACTCTCACAAACCCAGTGCTGAGTCTTTTTATCTACTCAATGCTTTACTCCTCTGCTACGATAATATAATGTCTTCAAAATATTTTAATTTGGGAATATTTCTTGACAAAAACTGGCATCATGATTGATTTATTCAATTAATCACAATTAATGGAATACTAAAGTTTGGAATACTTAAGATTTTGCAAAGAAGTCTCTTATGCGCACCAAGGATCCCTTTATTTGATGAATAACGCAGTAAAAAAAACAATAATATAGTGAAATATTATAACAATTTAAAAGGACCGTTTTGGTATTTTAATAGCCTATACATTTAAAATGTGAGTTATTCCTGTGATAGAAGGATATTTAGCAGCCATTGCAGCCTTTTTTTGGAAACTGAGATACACTAGCATTCCATACTTTTATTCAACAAGGCAAAAAGATTTATATTTTACAAAATATTTATTTTTCAATTAAATGCTTATTTGAATTTTATTCAACAAAAAAATCATGATTTTTTTTTTATCAATGTATGTAGGCCTACAGTTTTCAACTAATTAAACAGCAATAAAGAACCATAATTAATAACTGAGCACCAAATCAGCATATTGGAATGGTTTCTGAAGGATCATGTGACACTGAAGACTGGAGTAATGATGCTGGAAATTCAGCTTTGCTGTCACAGGAATAAATTATATTTCACAATATAAATGTATTCAAACAGAAATCAGTCCTTAAATATTGTAATAATATTTCACAATATTAGGCTAATGTTTTTACTGTATTTTTAAATACAGTAAAAAATAATTGCAGCCTTGAGTATAAGAACATATTTTCAAAAACATTAAAAAAATCTTAACCAGTGTGTATAAATAATTGATATTAATTCAATAAAGGTAAATTTATCTTAGGCCATATAACTGCTAACCATCTCTAAAACAAATGATTCTGACAAAGTTATGATAACTTTGAAAAGTATTAGTTTAAAAGTAAAAATATTAATTGCACAATGTTTTCTCCAAATAGCATGTCAGACCACATGATATCAACTTCCTATTTAGACCAGTGTGTCTCAAAAAGGGGCCTTCAATCAGTAAACATCCGATAGAGCTACAAGATGAAATTCATGTTATTTATTACATTTATAAATTACTTATATTAAAACAATTTAACTCGAAATCAAAATGTAAACTGAAATCACAAAATAAATTGTTTTAATTTAATTAGGGATGCACGATATATCGGCATCAGCTGATGTTCATTTCTGATGTTATCGTTATCGGCCAGATAAGAAAATTTGGCCAATATATTAAAGCGATTTTTTTTTTAATTGCTTGAAATATGATTGGAATCACATTAAAATATATATATATACAGTTAAGGTCATATAGGCTACATAAAAAGTATCATGAGAACATTATAATTGTGTGTTTGGGACATGGCTTTAAATGGTGAGACTTTTGTTTTTGTAATCAGGCTCTCAAAAATTAGGCTATATAAAAATTTTGACTTAGATTTATTGGCCAATATATAATCGGTTATCTGCTTTCAAATATAAAGAATTATCGGTTATCGGCCAAAATTTTCATACCGGTGCATCCCTAAATTTAATTCATCAACATTTCCAGTTTCTGTTCCTTAAAAAAAAAAGTTGTGTCATCATTACATTTTTGAATATTGCTTTGGACAACAAGGGGCCTTTGAACAAAAAAAAATAAAAAAAATTGACACAACAGGAATTTCCCAGCACCTATAATTGCCCAAACACAGCTATTGCGAAAGCTAATGACAATCATTTCCCAGGAGATACTGATCTCCTGAACTGTCCAAACTGACCTAATCATGTGGAAGTGTGTGTGTGTGTGTACTTTCTGATGGAGAAGCTGTGTTAAACCACAGAGATATGTTCAGATTGAATTGCAGGTTTCAGTTCTTGTGTCTTCTCTGTGGAAGCCGCTGACTGACAAATCAAAAAGTCCACATCAGACCACCTTTCCTTAAAAAGACATTTCAACAAACACAATCGTCTTCTGATCTACGCCATATTTGACAGCAGATATTGAGCAGCCAGTAATATTCCAGCACTGATCACTGCAGTCTTCACGATGAGCTTTTCCAAAAGATCGAAATGGCGAGATAGGAGTGCTGCCAAACAGCTTGCTGAATCACATTTCCGCATGTTTTATAGTTTTAATGCCAAACAAGCAAACAGCCTGATCAGGCTCCATCAAGCATCCTCCTATAAGCACCATCATATAGCTAATATAAACATGCAATGCATGTCATGCAATCATTCTCTTGTGCATTTTGTGTGTGTGTGTGTCTAAGTTCACTACACATTTATGCAACACTTTTTGTTGTACCAATGCAAATAAAGGCAATGAACTGAGTAATCATTCTTAATGCAGGACTAATTCATTGATAGTGCACATCATGCAGTGATTGCGTCTTTACATTAGAGTCGCCTGTCAACTGTACTCTCTGACGTCACTGTGTGCACAGCTGATGGGCTCAACATCCAGGCACAATGGCAGTGTCTCATAACCTACTAAGCAACCTGGACAACATCCATAGACAGCATTCTGGGCATCACAATCGTCCGATGCTGTCTAGGTACTAGGCGGCTGACTAACTAGGTTGTGTGTGAGCCACAGCCAACGAATATCATCACCCTTTGCTGCTATGCATCATCATCATCACCATCATCATGAGTGAGCATTGCAACCAGATAGAAACATGCATTGCATGTCATGCAATCGTGCATGTTAGAGTTTGCATAGATAGAGACA
Organism: Leuciscus leuciscus; assembly: GCF_965113295.1. Lineage (NCBI taxonomy): Eukaryota > Metazoa > Chordata > Actinopteri > Cypriniformes > Leuciscidae > Leuciscus > Leuciscus leuciscus. The sequence continues at coordinate 11,884,286 of NC_138734.1, read as the reverse complement.
CACTGCAGGTGTGCGTGCGTGTTACTGATCTGCAGGGACACACACACCGCGGATAACCTTGAGGATGACAGATGGCACACTGAACTCATACACGCATCATGAGAATGATGATGATGATGATGGTGGTGGTGGTGGTGGTGCCCACAGGCTGCATGCACACGCGTCACGCTTGATCATCGATCACGCACAAGCGTAAAATAACGCACCGCGTAGGTTTATTTCTCACCCACCGTGAACGGGACGTCGTGGACGCTTCCCACGGAGTAGCAGCAGTCCCCTGGGTTAACGGCCCCCGTCAGCACCTGGTGCAGATGCATTTTTGTTGATCACGCTGATGTTAAATTATTTACAGCAGCGACGCTTCTCCGCCCGCTAGGTTTCTCTCCATTTAGACCGGGAATCCCATCCGCCCGCGTCCGGCCTGACAGCCGCTCATTCGTCTCTAAACACCCCGTGCGTTTAAACACACACGGGCTCTGCTGAAATACGTGTCCCGCTGTCCACTTTCCTGCATAGAACGGTTAAAATCGCTTGTGTCGCGTAGCTGTCAACATTAACGAGCGGATTATACGTTTCTCCTCCCGCTGCTGCTGCTGAAACTGGAGCGCGCGGCACGATCACCGCAGCGGCGCTCGTGCTCCTCGTGCGCGCGACCCCACGCCAGCGAGAGTATAGATGTACAACAACCAGATTCTACAGAGTTTCATAAACATTAAACTTGAATTGGTAATGTTAGGCTTTGTATAAAAATTATAATAATAATAATAGGGATAATAATAATTGTTGCAAAATCAAAATGTAAAAAAAATATATATATAAAAAAAAAAAACAGTTCTATCTTTTCTACAGCCTCCTAGTTCACAAACAGTCTCAATGTTGTTAATATTATGTGCTTGGATGGTTTCACATATTATATTAAAGAGGATAATTATAGAGAGAGTGCACATTGTGTTTATGGGCGTTTACTATTTTACAAGCGTGAGACCATTGAGGAAGACACAAAATTAACTCTCATTGTAGTGTGCCCATAAATAATTTTCACGTAAATGTTTAAAACTGTTTATATTCATTATATTGGAACAATTGTGGACGAAACACAAACGCTGTGATTTTATGACATTAATTATTGTAAATTTGGACGTCAACTATCGCATTCTACTGTGTCTACATCTAGGGCATTTAAAGCGCTTCCATGTTTTCGTGGCGCGCGAACGAGCGTGACGCGTCTGATGCACGCGGTCATTGATCGGTGAGCTGCGAGGGTGAGGAAAATTAAATGCGGGGGTGTTCGGTGGGTCCTGTTCAATACAGATCACACAGAGCCCAGGTAAATAATAAAGAAACTGAGTTATTATGTATGATTTCACTCAGTCCTGGATGAATTAAGGCCATATTCACACTCAGCGCTACAATTGATCACGCACAGGGAATCCCAACACCCCTGCACGCGCCGGTTTGGTGTGTTCTGAAAACAGGTTACATGACATTCATAACATTACATGAAGTTCATAATGTTATATAATATTTGCACAATTGACAGTCATGGTATGACATTCATAACATGACAAGACAATAACATTAAATATAATATATAGAAAAAGGCATTCACAAAATATTATATAATATTACAACATTGACTTGTAGCATTCATAATAATTTTTGGCATTCATGTCATGACATTTATGACACTGACAGTCATAGCATGGCATTCTTTATATTAAATGACATTCATGATAATACCAGTCACAACATCATATGACATTTGTAACATTGTGACATCAAAACATGATAAAACAATAACATTAAATGAAACTCATAATAATGTGTCATTTATGAAACTACATAACACCACTTGGCTCAAATCATAGCAAACATTACATGACTTTCATAACAGTGCATGGCATTCATACATTCATAGCATAGCATGACATTCATTACATGACAAGGAATTTATGGCATGATAAATTACATGCATAATAATACATGCCATTTGTAATATTGCATGACATTCAAAACATGATGCAACATTAATAACATTAAATGACTCATCATGATGAAATGTAGGCCTATAACGTTAACAGTCATGGCATGTTATTCTTAACGCTAAATGACATTCATAATACATGCCATTCACAACATTTCATGACATTTGTAATATTAAATGACATTCATCACATTGACAGTCATGCCATAATATAATTGACATTAAATCATCTTCATAATAACAAGCTACATGCCATTCACAACATTTCATGACATTTGTAACATTAAATTGCATTCTCACTAATTCATGACATAACATTACATGACATTCACAATAATGCATGATATTAATAAGATTGCATGACTTACAACGTTCACATTCACATAAACAAGACATTAAAAATAATACTCTGCATGATACTGCATCCTTTATCAATTATTTATTTAAGATTTTAAGATATGCCTGAGAACTATAACAATAAATGTGTCATTTTGAAGCTGATTTTCATATTGTTCAATGCAACATCAGTGACTAAGCAAGTATTAATGGAAACCGCCTATGATCTGTGCATTGTGTAAATGTCCATATGCACCAACAGGAAAACACCTGCAGCGAAGAGAAGAGCTTGTCACACACATTTGCTCAGTCTGACTGATTCAGTGACCGGGGGCTCATGATCATGTGGTCTGTGTGTCCCAGATAGTGTGTGCAGAGGTCACTCACGGACAAAACATCCTCTCCCGTGAATTCCACTTCACAAACAGCTACTATTGAAACCTTATCTGGGTTGAACATTGACTTGTGGGATGTGCTGGAAGTTTTGAATGAATCTTTGTCATTTCAAGAATGTGGCTTAGCTTGATAGTGCATCACATGGGCATCGATTTCGCAGAGCATTTATAATGTGTGAAAATGCCTCTTTTGCTGTCTTCCTGCATGTTTACAAGAAAGCTCATGCACACAAGTGTTATATAGTATATGATCACCAGAATGACACTGAGAGGAAGTGACAGTCGTGCCATAGCCAACAGCAAAGATCACCCTTGGTTCCTTTGACACAGGGGATTCCTCTACACACTTACAAACACACATTTAGCCTCTAGTATCAGTATTTCAGTAGCCTCTCTATTTCGCCTCTCATTTTGAATTATATGCTTGATCCAATATCCATTGCTGGGAAATGCTATGTTGCACTCCAGGCTGTGTTTAAAAAAGCATAGTTTCTTCTTAAGATGAGTCTTCAGAGAGCTGCTGAGATGCAGAACATCACTTTACTGTGGAACTTTCACAGTACTGTGTTTAAATGAATGGCTGACATCTGTGTGACTACCTACTTTATACCAACAAAAGATGTATTTTTTATTTTTAAATGATCATATAAGAGACATGTTCATGGAATAAATAGATGATGTTAAAAACAATTGTTTAAAAACAAAAATACTTTTTTAATTTAACCATTTTTCCCTCACAATAGTTTATGGGTCAAATTTGGGATGCAACTTTTAGTTTGAATCTATTTAATAAAAATAAAACTATCATTTAAAATATGATTCATATAGAAATTAAATACACATAAACATGTTTTAAATTTCAGAATTTAAATGTCATGAATTTAAATTCTATATTTATTTTATGTGGGGCTTAATGTTAAAAAAAGGTGTCAAGGTGGTCTAACCATGCAAAGATTATAAAAAATATAGTGAAAAAACAGTTTCAACTCATACTGCAAATATATATATTGTATACAGTATATATTTTTTTTCTGGCAAAAATATATTTAAAATATATGTTATAGACAACAAATTAAGTTTTTCTTTAAATGCAACATATGGGCTAAATGTATTTTCTTGGTTTAAATGTACAGAGGGCAAAACATTTTTTTAGATACTTTTAAATATATATATATATATATATATAAAATGTTATGTAATATTATGTCATGACTTAGTGAGAATGTCATTTAATGTTACAAATGTCATGAAATGTTGTGGATGGAATGCATTATGAATATAATTTAGTATTAAGAATAATGTGCCATGTCTGTTAGTGTTATAGGCCTACATTTTATCATATATGATAAATAATTTAATGTTATGAATTTGGTTTAAAAGTTTAAAACAATTTCACAAAAAGTCAGTGCAGTATAAAAGGTCAGAGGGCTTTCTTCGGGTATTATAAGGTCCATGATAATCATATTGTCTGAAAATAATATTGTTTTTTTTCCAAGTATTTTGTAGAAAACAAAGTATGAATACAAACATCAGATTTCTAAGAATCTGCTAAAAGTTTAGATTTAAAAAAAAATAAAAAAAAACATAAAAAAAAAACATAATTGTTAACATTTGTCACTGACCCTCATCTTTTAAAATGCAATCAGTTGGCAAAGAATGATTACCTGAAGATGTTATTATTCCTTTTCTAAACTCTCATGAGCTGAGCTCCTTTTTCTGCTAGCTGAGGTCATCTCACTAAAGGCATTTGTGAATGAACTTTGTCTAAAATCACGGATACTGTGATTAATTAGTCTGATTTAATCTCTACAGTTGGTTTATGGACACTCGTCTTCACTAAACTCACCTGATCTGACCTTAACACAACCTCAGAGATGAGGCAGTTGGGTGTGGTTTGTGCGTTCCTCTATAGTGGACTAGTTGTCGGGTTGATGAAAAGCCTATTGTGAAGCACATTTTAATGCTATTTGATGGTCTAGCTATCACACATCTGCTCTCAGTCTGAGCTTGGTTCCCACCACTCACTTCCCTCTGTCTATTCTGATGCTAACCCCAGTTTCAGTCAACAGCTTTCAAAATAACTCAATTTACTAGTTGTTGGTCATTATTATTTTCCTTTGCCCGTGTGACATCTATCAGAAAAGTAAAGTAATTTCAGAGGAGGAGAGAATTATAAAATTTTGATGACAGTTTTTAATATTTCCTTTTCAGAATATGATGCATTTATAGATTTTTACGCAAGACCAAGAACATTTATTGATAGAATGACATTTTATTTCATGTTAACATTAGGTTCAGTGGATTGTGAATGCAGAGCATGCAGTATTCAGTTATGGAATAATAATCATGTCAGAACCAATTATTTCTCTTCTTCCCAAATAGGCCTACAGGTAGCCGAGTCATCGGCTCATTAATTTTAATATAGCTGTTTTTGTTTATTTGTTTCAGTGTTTGAATGAGATTTTTGTGCATGTTTGATGTTGAAATGTTTGAAGCTCTTGATGTCTGAATTCCTTTGTTTGAGTTGTACTGACATTGGGTAGGGTATTTCTATTTTATGCTTTTAATGCTAAAAGCCGAATTTGAACTCCCGCTAACCTGACATCTGCGCGACCGCATGGAAGATGTGTTTGCTAGCGCCACCCAACGGACAGCACGGGGCGAACAGCGTGCACTTGGGCGGGGCTAAACATGTTGCTCCGCCCACAATTGATCTCATTGGTTAGTGGCAAAGTAATGACGCTGGCGCCTCAGCAGGTTTTCATTTCGCTGTTCTTCAATGTTTAATTACAATATTATGTTCATTATGTTATTAATGAATGCTTATCTAAAGAGTTGAAAAATAAGATCGCCCTGGAGTGCACATTTCAGTTCTCATGTGTTTTCTTCGGTGCAGTACAGTAACTGTTTTTAAATAATGCTTTGCTTTGGCTTTGTCATCACAGAAACATTGCACAAATCCTTTCTCCTTGGCTTGACCGAATACTGTCAATTATATTACGATGATATACATTTGAATAAATAACTAAAAAAGCACTGGAGCATGTTAGACATTTGCAAGGTGGTTTGACACTGTGCATGGCTAAATCTACAGGGCCTTTCTCAGCACCAGTTGTGGTGCCATGGCAAGTTTATAGAGCTGATGTGTTACCTACTACTTGATTTTTTACCAATAAATGTATCTGTGTAAATGTGTTTAATGTTTACCATTTCAGTATTCACTGTGCCCTGTGACATAAGGCGCCTTTGATTTTACAAAGGTAAGTGAAATCTTCTAAGGCAAACCCCCATATTTTTTAAAAAGTAACTCAAAAAGCTTTTAAAGCTTTAATGCTTAGCTTTTCTTCTCTTGAGCTTGAGATGACCTTTTAATTACAGTATTTAACATAATTACATTACATACCGGCACTACTTTTCATTACAGGTCTAAAAGAGTTCAAAATTCTGTTTTGTTGTGAACTGGGAAAAATGGTACAAAACATCCAAGGCTCAATTGCAGGTGCTTTTTGATATCAAAGGTTACATTCATTCTGTGAAGGCAAAAGTGGCACAACTCTTTTTTTTTTATTATTATTTATTTATTTATTGCTCATGAGAGAAGTCACAGACAATTGCTTGTCAGGTATGATTGAGTTCACGACACTTCTCATTCATTCTATGGTATCTGCAAACAGTAGTCCGAAATCTTAAAAATGCTGCCTTCAGAGGATGCATTACAAGGAAAGAAGGCATCAAGCCATGTCCGAATCCACTGTTAGCTTCACTTCCTGTCTCCTGAGATCCCTTCATCTAATCGATTTTTGACGGCAGCACAGATGTATCCTTCGCTGTCTTTGATATCCCACAAACCTGTGTTCCATTCCCATGACAGTTAAGCTAAAAAAAAGAAAGATGGCATCTGAAAGTTGCGGTTGGTGGTCAGTTTGTGTGTAAATGTACGGTATACGTTTTTGACCAACGGTTTACACTTCTGATGGAATTTTCGAGTCTTCGAACACAGCCAGTGAACAAAACTCTTAACAAAACTCTGAACAAAATTCAATGACGTCAAGACTGTAATGTGATTGCTTATCAAGGCGAACGTGATCCAAATTAGCCGTTAAGCTTTCTCCAAAGAGCCACCAACCCTTGTATCTCCCAATAATAAAATAAAATCATCTCTGGTGGGATATGATTTCAAATCTAGCTTGCTATTGCTAGCCTCTACAAAATTGCGTAAATAAATAAATAAATAAATAAATAAATAAAATGACCTTTGTAAGGAAAGCTATTCCACTCAAAGATGACTTATTTCTGTAAACTTTGTTTATGTACTATTATAAGATAGTATGTAAAATGCTGCAGTATTACCATAAAGGGGTCAAACAAACCATAAATAAAGTATACTGAAGGCCCGTTCACACCAGGGACAATCGAAGTATAACGATAACTATCACTATAACTATAAAAAAAATGCTGCTAAAAATCATTCTAAATATAAAAGAACAGCTGAGTCCACAACCCAATTATAACGGTAACGGCACAGAGAAATTACATTGGAATCACTTTCAATACTAAACCACCAGTTTCAAGACTTTAGCCTCAGACTAAAACGCAAGTTTGAGCTGTTTTAACTGAAAGCAACTTGCTCTGACATATCTTAAAATATGTCAGTGCCATTGTTTTGTATCAAGATGCACACCAGTAATGTTTTTTAAGGCACATTTATAAAAGCTACTTAAATCTCCTAATTGAACTAAGGCCTAATCCTGCCTAATCTAAGCCCTGTCTGTGAAACCAAGCCAAAAAGCACTCAAAAACTGAAAGTATACTCTTATTGTTTAGTGTCAAAGCAGTATATTAATAGCACACTTGAATAAACCACTCTTTTGTAAGGGAAAGACAGAAATCTCTTAGTTTAATTAATAATATTTTCATTTGTATTTCGAAGATGAAGACAAATAAACATGAGGGTGAGAAATTGATGAGAGATTTTTTTGGGGGGGTGAATCCTTTTTCTCATATTTTTCTGCTAAGAAATAGACCCCAGTAATCTCAATAATATTTCAACAAATTTGCCAAAATATCAAAGTGTGCAGTCACAAGAAGATAGGTATACATATTCATTTCATCTTACTCTTGGTCAACAAATGTCTCGTTTGAGTGGAGTGACAGGGATATTTTAGGCTAAATATCAGAGAGCATCCTGATGCTTAAATTGCACAACTCTGAGCATTAAACATTTCCCCTGATAGTTGTGTATGGACATGTTTATGGTTTATGGTTTTCTTTTATTGTGTGTTTACCTCGCTTCCATCCTCAGATCCCTCGTCCTGATCTTACCACAGAGCCCCGATTCGCCTTTCGCATTCCAGACGTGTTCTATATCACGTCCCTCTGTGTGTGTGTTTGCTGCCTGTTGAGTTGTTTTCTAATTTAGAAGATTTATTTCCTGCCCTCTCACCTGCTCATCTGTCATAAACAGAACAAAACAGAATCATCCCTCCTCCCTGTGGTGAAATTAGATCAGTGCCGTTACCCAGGGACAGAAACGAGGATAACCCTGCTCTCATAACTCTCATCAAATCACAGGTCACATCCGCCTGATAAAGAAGAGCAATAATATGAGCACTTGCTCTTTCTCTTGCTTGCTTTTCGTTTTAGAAATGCTTCGGTGGAAATAGATTTACAGGCTAATTCGTACCCCTCAGTGTAAACTACTCAAGGGTGATAAACGCTGCTAGAGAGTACAATAAACTAGTTCGAACACTAACTGCTTGTTTTAGCTGTTATTTCCCATCAACCTGAATTATTTACAGGTTTTAATCAAACCTGCTGGTGCCACTGGATTAGAACCATATGTCTCTTCACAGACATACAAAGAGATACAAAAATTAAAGGGATACTTCAGGATTTAGCATTAAGCTTTGTATTAGTAGAAAACCTGTAGTATTTTCGAATTACCGTGCTTTCCACCCTCATATCCCCCGGAGACAAGAGATTTATGTATTTTTTGTCTGAAAAAAATCCTGCGATGACGCAAAAATCGTCATTTTGCGTCATCGAAGGATTTTTTGGCCAGAGGCTAAAGACTACAGCCATTAGGAGGGGCTGTCCCGCATGTCTTCAACCTGCCCATAGAGGGTGGGATCTCACTCACAGAATGTACACATAGTGTCAGCCATCTTTCTTTGGAAGCTAAGCTAGCAGGATCTTGTTCTGTGGAGAAAGCTGAGTAGTAGGAGAAAGCTGAGGTAGGGGTTACCATCCTCTTTTTCCCGGACATCGAGATCGATCATGAGTGTTCAGTAAAAAGGATGCACAGCGCTCAGAGTCACAATCTCATGGTGTGTTATTAAATATAGTGATAAGAAACAGATAAACATAAGAGGACACTAGAACACAACATGGTGTCAGAAGTGAAAGTGGAGTGAGTACCGTGAAGAGTTTTGTTGACACAAACTGATTAGCGCGCCAGCCTAAATTTACATGTAACGGCAGACGAACATTGAACAGTTCAAGCCACCTTTGCCACTAGTGCTAACGGGCAATAATGGAAAATTGTAAAAAAGTTAGCGGAAAATTGGCGTAGATGGGAGCAGCGTTTTCAGCTGTACATAACTGCGACGGCGGCGAGTGCCAAACAAGAGCGAATTAAAATTGCTATTTTACCATTGGAGAAGAGGCGTTGGATGAAGTGTATAATACACTCACCATCCATGAAGAAAATAGCATTCCGAGACTACTGCAGCCCACAAAAAAACATTGTGTTTGAGAGGCATCAATTCTGGTCTCATCCTATGGCAGATGGCATTACGTGAACAGATTCATCACAGAGCTGAAATAAAAAAGCAAAGACTGTGAGTTTGGCCCAGGTGACAATGACATGCTTAGAGACAAGCTGGTGTTTAGCATAACAAACCCTTCTCTCAAAAAAAGATTACTACACAGAGCTATTGAGATATGCAGGGCAACTGAGTTAGCCAAAACACAGATGTAGGCAATGCAAAATGCCGCTGCTGTCCAAGACTCTCAAGTAAATGCTACAGAAAAAGCGATACAACAGAGAAAACCTGGTGCAAGGAGCAAACGTTGTAAGAAACCAGCATCACAAAACTGTCACAGATGTGGAAAGAGTCATGAGCCACGGCAATGCCCAGCCTTCGGAGCAGTATGTCATAAGTGCGGCAAAGGTAACCACTTTGCCAAGGTATGCCACGCAGCTTGTCGCAACGATAGCAGAGCAAAGACAGTGCATAGCATAATGAATGAAATAGATTCCATGTACGCACAAGTGCACGAGATGGAATGGATAAAGGACGTGGTACATGACAGCTACAATCCGTGGCATAGAGATAAGATTCAAACTAGACACAGGTGCAGAGGCAAATGTGCTACCTCTGTCCATTGTCCAGAAGATCCCTGGTCCAGTTAAGCCACAGCCTACATCAACAGTGTTAATAGCATTTGGGGAAATGCGCTCCACCCCAAAAGGTGTTGTGTCACTGAAATGCAAGACCCACAAAGCCACAGCCACATTACAGTTCTATGTGTCCAATCAATCAGACATGCCGATCCTGGGCAGAGCAGCATGTGAGGAGCCGCAGCTAGTGAAAAGGATTGAGCTGCTGGTAAAAAAGTCGGTGTCAACCAAAGAAAAGCTGGTCAAGATGCATTCATCAGTCTTCACTGGGTTAGGTGAGTTCCCAGGAGTCCATCATATACATGTTGACCCGACAGTCACACCGGTGATCCATGGATGCAGAAATATTCCACTGTCTGTTCGCAACAAGCTGAAAGAAACACTTCAAGATCTTGTGCATAGAAGTGTTATATCCCCTGTAATGGAGCCCACGGGTAAACAGCCTCGTTATCACAGAGAAGAAAAATGGTACACTGAGGGTATGTTTGGATCCTCGTGACCTGAATAAAGCCATAAAACACCAGCACCTTTTCTATTCCCACTTCTGAAGATGTGTGCAGTAACCTGGCTGGACAGTCTATCTTCACCATTCTCGATAAAAAAGATGGTTACTGGCAGATCAAGTTGGACGAGCCGTCCTCAAAACTATGCACTTTCAACTCACTATGGGGCAGATATATTTTTTGAGACTCCAATTCGGGATCAAGTCAGTGACTGAGGTGTTCTAGCAGAAAAACTGCGAGACATTTGGTGACATACAAGGAGAACACATCATTGCCGATGACATCAGAGCAAGAGCATGATGAAATCCTTAGTAAGGTCATTGAGAGAGCAAAAACAGCCATGGTGAGATTTAACAGCGATAAGATCCAGTTCAAGGTCAATACTGTGACATACATGGGACACAAAAGTGATGCAAAAGTGAAGGCGATCATCGACATGCCACCTCCAGAGGATAAGCAAGGCCTGCAACGTCACTCACAGTGCCTCTAAGACAATTGCTGAGGAAGGATGTTGTATGGCAGTGGAATCCACATCAGAGCACTGCTTTAGTGAGCTTGAAGTCTGCTCTCACACGATCACCTGTGCTAAGGATCTATGATCACAAAAAACCCCCCACTAACAATACAGGCTGACTCATCGAAAGATGGCTTGGGAGCCTGTTTTCTGCAAGAGGGACACCCTGTGTGTTATGCATCACGAGCACTCACTGACACTGAGCAAAGATATGCTCAAATAGAGAAAGAGCTACTCGCCATAGTCTTTGCAGCAAGGAAGTTTCATCAGTACATATGGCAAGGCAGTGACAGTGCAATCAGATCATAAGCCCCTTGAGAACATCATGCAGAAACAGCTGTGCAAGGCCCCAGCACGATTGCAGCGAATGCTCTTACAACTACAAAAGTATGAACTGAACATTGTATATACACCGGGCAAGCACTATGCCAATACACTATCCCATGCAACTGTAAGTAGGGAGGCTGATGATGGCGAAGGCAAAGTTGTGCATGGTTTGGAGGCAACAGATGCACTGAGTCCACAGACACTCCAACAATTGAAAGAGGCCACTGCAGCAGACCAAGTGTTGCAAGATCTGTGTGAGAAGAGTGGCCAGTCTGGTAGAGACTGACTGGTCACAGAAAATAGGTGGTGTGAACAGTAGCCTACACAGCTTCTGGCCTGTGCGGCACAAAATTTGTGTACAGAACAGCATTGTGATGGTAGGAGACAAGATAATCATACCTCAGAGCTTCAAAAAAGTCATCTTCGAAAAGCTACACATGGCTCACCAAGGTATCCAGAGAACAAAGGCCAAAGCAAGAAAATCCCTCTACTGGCCTGGAATGGCACTAGGCATAGCGATGATGGTGGAGAAATGTGTGCTGTGCCAACAACTCCAGCCATTACATCAAAAAGAGCCACTCATCACACATGACGTTCTAGAACTCCCGTGGATGAAGGTTGGAGCAGATATCTTCGAGCTGAGAGGTCAGTCTTACATTGCTAGGGGACTATTTGACAAAATATCCAGAAGTACTGAATTTACCCAACAAATCAGCATACTTGGTAATACAAAAGATGAAATCAGTCTTTGCCAGACATGGTATCCCGAAAGAATTAGTGAGTGACAACGTACCATTTGACAGCTATGAGATGAAGTCCTTTGCGGCATCATGGGACTTTAAAGGGATAGTTCACCCAAACATGAAAATTCTGTCATCATTTACTCACCCTCAAGTTGTTTCAAACCTGTATGAATTTCTTTTTTCTGCTGAACACAAAAGAAGATATTTTGAAAAATTTCGGTAACCAAACAGTTGATGGACCCCATTGACTTCCATAGTAGGAAAAAAAAAATACTATGGAAGTCAATGGGGTCCATCAACTGTTTGGTTACCGACATTTTTCAAAATATCTTCTTTTGTGTTCAGCAGAAAAAAGAAATTCATACAGGTTTGAAACAACTTGAGGGTGAGTAAATGATGACAGAATTTTCATTTTTGGGTGACCTATCCCTTTAAGCTCATATTCTTCAGTCCAGGATACCCTCAGTCCAATGGACTTGCTGAAAAGAGCAATAAAGACTGTTAAACATGCATTGAAGAAAGCGATCCAAACTGGCACAGACCCACGTCTAGTACTGCTATCACTAAGAAATACACCAGTGACAGGCCTGTGAATCCTGCATCTCCTGCACAAATGCTGATGGGCAGAGTCCTGCGGAGCATACTCCCATGCTCTAGTACTGTGCTTCAACAGTCAACCCCAAATCATATACACAAAAGACTGGAGGATTTGCAATCTCAAATGCGGCATCAGTACAACCGTAATGCCAAGACACTACCTGAGCTGGTTCCAGAATCCACAGTATGCAGACAAGACGTGGATGGGAGCCTGCAGTGGTGGTTCACAAGAGAGATGAACTTTGGTCTTATACAGTGCAAACGCCAGCAGGAAAGACATTCAGGAGAAATAGACGCCACTTGAGAAAGGTGCAAGAGTCTGTGCAAAGGTGTTGATCCTGATGAGCATTTGGAGAAGACTTCCACTCAGGCACCCAGACCAGCAGATCAATCACCTGAGAATTCTCCAGTGAGAGTGGATGCTCAGCCAACATGCCATACTAGAAGTGGTAGAGAATACGGCCAACTAGATATAATGATTATGTTGTAGACATGTGAAAAAAAGAAAAGAAAAATCAGTAACAGAAGACAAAGTATTCTCAAAGTAATTTGATTGGACTATTGATGTTTACAGTGAACGTTTAGAAGTAAATAATTATGTGGTATGGTGTTTGATTAGTTAAATTAGTCAAATATTTAATTAAAGTTACTGTTTGATAGATTTGAATATTTACATGGGGATATTTGAGTGAACCAGTCTGAATGTAAATATTAAATCGTAGTTTTGTTAAAAAAGGGGGATGTGGTGGATTTGGTCTGACACACTCTGTGTTTGATTAAGTTGACTTATGTGTCGGACTGATCATCTGTTGATTGCTCATGCCTGTGTCTTGTATGACAGTTCAGTAAAAAAGGATGCACAGCACTCAGTCACAGTATCATGGTGTGTTATTAGTGATAAGACACAGATAAACATAAGAGGACACTAGAACACAACATAATTCATGAAGAAGACATTCTCAGAATGCATTATAAAAACTCCTCCAATATGGTAGATGGAGTCAAGAAAAATGTAAGTAGGCCTACACTTATTTTACTTTATTGTGATAAAGGTTAATCTGATTGAAAACACATTATTCACTCACTAAGTGTTGGCACTCATTACAGTATATTGTCATTAGCTTAGCAAAATGCTAACATTTGACTGCATCCGAAATGGCATTCTGTAGTTGGTACTATATTTGCTTTGAAACTTACTTAAAAGTAGCCTATGTTTTATATAGTATGAATGTGTGTAGTATGAATGACATTCAGATGAAGTACTACATTGGTCATTTCGTCATTGTCATGTGACCCATCAGTTGCATCACTTAACTGCCATTCACAAATCCTCTCCTGTGGCGTCATGGGATAGTAAACTGTCCATCATATAGCCTACATACTTCTGAATCTTACCTGTTTTATGAATACTATGAAATTCGGACATATTTCTCAGCTTATTTAGGCCTACTGTTTTTCACATACTATATAGTATGGAAGTATGCATATTCAGACTCAGGGTCTATGAAGCGCAACCATAGTCATAATAGAGTGTAGATGCCACATTGGCTGCTGCGCAAGAAATGCGGCCACCATCTTGGACCGGTCATACTCCTAATTGCGTAGCAGCAGAAGAAACAAGATGCCAGAGCACTTTGCAGCATATTCCTGCTCAAATCGGCGGACCATCGCAAAACAGGGCTCGGGCCCGGGGGATTACTTTTCACTAGTAAGATTTAACATTACCGTACTATTGGTTGTATTTTGTGAATAGAATATTACCTGAGACGTTACTGAAATCGTAGCCAGCTAGCTAGGCTATGTTTACTGCACTGGCCGATGTTCACCCAGCTATGAACTGAGACTTGATAAGTCATATTCCATAACACTGACTTACATGTAGATTACAACTGACACAAAAATGCTATTGTAGAAATAAAACAAATATTACTGGTAACGTTATAACATTGGCCAGTGAATTTTACACAAGTGGCACAGACTGTATTATCAGTGTTGGGCAGTCGCTACTTGTAGCTAGTAACTTAGAAAGGGAGCACGGGAAATAAGCTCTGCAAAACCGTCCTCTTTCAGGGGTTTTATCTCATGCAAAGCTTTCGTGTGTGTGTGTGTGTTGGGAGGGGGGCTGCTAAATGTCAAGGGCTGGGAGGAGATGGATGCAGAAGAACGTGGTAGTTCAGTGTGTGTGACAGAGAGACAAATATAAAAAGCTTCAAGTAGACTCTAATATAATATAATCATATTGTTTCTTCAACTTATTAAATTATCTGACTTTACTGCCACTATCTGTTTCTGCTTCTGCTTCTGCTTCTGCTTCTCTATATATTTATAGTGTGTGATTTGCAAAATACCTATCATAGCCTAGTCCCTGGTTTCAGGGGACAGTCCCCGTTTTTGGTTGCCTGTTCCTGGCTAAATACAGAAGAAAAAAAAGAAAAAAACTACCTCTGTCCCCGTTTTGTTTTTGAAGACACAACATTAGGTTTTTCAATCAGATTGATAGTCAAACTGGAAATCTCCCAGTTTTCCCCCCCTTTTCAGGGATTATGTTCCCAGTTTTGATCTCTGACGTCTGGTCACTTTATATCAAATATCAGAATATTCTATTACTGATAAGCCCACTATGGATATTAAAATATGCCGAACCATGTGTCCTGTATCATAGCTACATGTATGACCTTTGCAGCCAAAAAAAAAAAAAAAAAAACAGCGTGGAAATCGTACTCCGTTACTAACGTAACCTCTGTTCTCTCTAGAGAGGGAACGAGTATTGCGTAAGCTAGCTTACGCTGCGGGAAAGTCTCCTTTCTCGAGATACTGAAGCCAAAAATTATCCTTAATTTTTTAAACTTTGTCAACGCAGTGCGGCAGCCTGCAGACCTAGGGCAGGCGAATCGCGTGCCCATTGGCTGCTCTGCGGCAACTGCAGCAGCCTATGGCTGAGCCTTGTGCGTGACGTCACGTCCAATGAGCGCGCTTGGCGCGCTTAATGCGTCACAGCCCGTCATTAGGGGTGTGGCTTAGCGTATATAAGCAAGGAACAGAGGCTGCTTCGCTGGTTTCTGTCGCATGAAGCGAAATGAGCTCGTGGCGAGAGCACGGCGGGTTACGCAATACTCGTTCCCTCTCTAGAGAGAACAGAGGTTACGTTAGTAACCGAGTACGTTCTCTTACGAGAGGTTCTCTCGTATTGCGTAAGCTAGCTTACGCTGCGGGAACACCCTTGTCAACGCCGTGCGCGCGCCCAGCATCCTGAATGAATCCCATGGGGGGTCCAGGGAACGCGAAGCGGAGCTGAGCGGCCAAGATACCACAGTACACAAGCACATAATATGGGGCAGGGAGCGGCACAGCCGGTCCAACTAACACTTCCCACATAGTGTAGCTCAACCAGCAGAGCTAAATCCGCAACATAGCCCGCGCATAGACAGTGGGCTGGCTTACGCGAGACTTAGACTGATAACACTTTGGCCTGCAAAGCGGGAACTTCCAGGTTGTAAAACCTAACAAATGTGGAGGGGGAGGCCCAGCCTGTCGCCGCACAAATGTCATGAATGGGAATCCCACTGGACCACGCCCACGATGAGGCCATGCCTCTGGTGGAGTGTGCCCGAATGCCCAAAGGGCACTGCAGGTTTTTAGATGCGTAAGCAGCTGCGATAGCATCAACTATCCATCTGGACAGGGTGTGTTTCGAGGCGGCGAGACCCTTGGTGCGCCCACCAAACGAAACAAAGAGCTGCTCTGAACGCCTGAAGGCGGCGGAGCGTGAAATATAGCTTTTCAGCGCTCTAACTGGGCAGAGGAGATTACTATCTGCCTCGCAGCCAGCATTCGGCAGGGCTGAAAGGGAAATGACCTGCGCTCTGAAGGGAGTGCCCAAAATTTTGGGGACGTACCCATGCCTCGGTCTGAGAATAACTTTAGAGTTATTGGGTCCGAACTCGAGGCACGCAGCGTTAGTGGATAACGCGTGAAGGTCTCCCACACGTTTTACTGAAGACAGAGCTATCAGAAAAACGGTTTTGAGCGTGAGGTATTTCATATCCACAGTTTCTAAGGGTTCAAAGGGATGTGCTTTCAGTGCGTCTAAGACCAGTGAAAGATCCCACATAGGAACCGAAGGGGGTCGCGGGGGGTTCATCCTCCTCGCTCCTCTAAGGAAGCGGATGACAAACTCGTTCCTTCCTAATGCGCGGCCCGGCTCTGAGACAGAGAGCGCTGAAATGGCCGCGACATAGACTTTGAGCGTGGAGGGGGACCTGCCCGCGTCCAGTAGCTCTTGAAGGAAGCACAATACGTGCGAGACCCCACATGTCTGTGGATTGAGCCCTCTGGTAGTGCACCATTTGTTAAACACCGACCATTTAGACGTGTAGAGCCGCCTCGTGGAGGGGGCTCTAGATTGTATGATCGTGTTCATCACCCCTTCTGGTAGATCAGCATGTAATTGTTGAGGCTCCACGCATGCAGAGACCAGTGCTCTGGGTGGGGATGCCAAATCGAGCCGCGGGCTTGAGAGAGAAGGTCTCTCCGCACCGGAATCGGCCAGGGGGCTGAGTCTGCCAATTGTATGAGTTCCGGGAACCAAGCTTGGTTCTCCCAGAACGGGGCTATGAGGAGCACTGTGTGGCGCGCTTTCCTGACTCTCTCGATGACCTGAGGCAGCAGAGAGACCGGTGGAAACGCATATAGCGGGCCGCTGGGCCATGTCTGGGCCAGCGCGTCCTCGCTCTTTGAAAAGAACACTGGGCAGTGTGCGTTGTCTTTTGACGCAAAGAGGTCGACTTTCGCTCTGCCAAAGCGGCGCCACAGCGACTGGACTGTTTGGGGGTGTAGAGACCACTCCCCAGGGGGAACGTTGTCCCTGGACAGTCTGTCGGGACCCTCGTTCAGATGGCCAGGCACATGCGATGCTCTCAGAGAGCGCAGAGAGTGCTGAGCCCATACGAGGAGGCGTTCCGTCAGGGCGCAGAGTTGCTTTGATCTGACACCGCCCTGGCGGTTCACATAGGCCACTACTGAAGTGTTGTCCGTGCGGACTAGAACATGGTGACCATGGAGGAATGGGAGGAAGTGCATGAGCGCTTTCTCGACCGCGAGCATCTCTAGACAGTTTATGTGTAGGAGATTCTCCTGGTCTGACCAGTGGCCATAGACCGGTCTGCCTTCGAAGAGCGCTCCCTAACCTAGGTTGGACGCGTCTGTTGAGACAACTTTCCGGTGTGAAACCACTCCCATAGTCACTCCAGTGTGATACCATTCCGCTGCTAGCCAGGGCTGCAGGGCTGAGACACAGACCTGAGTCACTCTGATTAGCGAGCCGCCGGTCGCCCAGGCTCGATGGGATACGCGCGCTTTCAGCCAGCGTTGAAGCGGGCGCATGCGCAGTAAACCCAGCTGAAGCACTGCTGCAGCTGAGGCCATATGCCCCAGAATGTGCTGAAATGCTTTCAGGGGAACCCGGTTGCCTTCTTTGAAGGATGTAGCGAGGCGCTGGATGCGGTGCGCGCGCTGCTCCGACAATCTGGCCGTCATCGCCACCGAGTCTAGTTCTATTCCGAGAAAGGAAATCGACTGCCGGGGCGAGAGCGAACTCTTGGTCCAGTTGACCGCTAGACCCAGACCCTCCAGGTGGTCGAGTAGCGCTGTTCTGTGAGACACAAGTTCTGTCTCTGACTGCGCTAGAACGAGCCAATCGTCCAGATAGTTCAGAATTCGCATTCCCTGACTCCTCAGGGGAGCGAGAGCCGTGTCCATGCATTTCGTAAATGTACGGGGTGCTAAAGACAGGCCGAACGGCAGGACTGTGTATTGATAAGCTCGACCGTCGAAGGCGAATCTCAAGAATGGCCTGTGACGGGGAGTTATCTGGATCTGGAAATACGCGTCTTTCAGATCGAGAGAGATAAACCAGTCTCCTGGGCGAATTTGCGCAAGGATCTGTCTGGTTGTAATCATCCTGAACGGCCGTCTCATGAGAGCCTTGTTCAGATGTCTCAGATCTAAAATAGGTCTTAATGCTCCGTCCTTCTTGGGAACGAGGAAGTAACGGCTGTAAAAGCCTGACTCGCTCAAGGAAGGATGAACTTGTTCTATGGCCCCTTTTCACAGCAGCTTTGCTATTTCTGCTTGAAGCAGATGCGCTGTTTCCAAACTCACTTTCGTTTCCGTCTGCGCTAGAAAGCGCGGAGGGCGACGAGCAAATTGGAGCGAATAGCCGTGTCTTATGGTGTTGAGCACCCATTCTGACGCGCCCTGAATAGCTTCCCATGCTTTTGCATGCATAGCTAGGGGTCGAATGGTCTCTGGGTTCAGATCGCCGCGTTGCGCGGGATGGGGAACCTGTACCAGAGAGGATGGGGCGGCGCGCGCGCCGCCGATGCTCGGACACGAGGGCAGAAGAACAGGGCTGGCCGACTGTGCAGATTTTAGAAACTCGATCTCGGACGATGGAGCGTGAACTGCTGCCAAATAACCCAGGCGCGAGAGCGGCGTGGGGATAATGGTGTCTGAAAGTGGGTGCGCGTGCTCGTGAGCTGGCGCGGGATTTGCACTTATGACACGGCCAGTGTTTGGGAGCTTTATGAGGTTTGCAACCTGTCTGGCAGAGCGGGTAGTGGGCAGGTGTGAGCACAATGCTGTGGGCACATTTTCTACACTTGATGCTCGAGCGGAATGTTTCCGCTTTAAGAGATAGCGCTCTGGACGCGTTGCCATGGGAACCTGGTCTGTGTGAGGCAGTGAGCACACGGGAGTGGGCACTTTTCCTACACTTAATATCCCTGCGGCTTGAGCCGTAGCAACTTGAGGTAACTGAGTGACAGAGCGAGCAGCGAGTAGGTGTGGGCACGGAAGTGTGGGCACATTTACTACATTTAGTACTCGAGCGGTGTGAGGCCGCTTTATGAGAGAGCGCTCTGAGCGCGTTACCATGGGGATTGTACCTGTGTGAAGCAGTGAGCACATGGGTGTGGGCACATTTTCTACACTTAAAGCACTTATACTCTTTTTGAGATTTATCTGAGTCGCCGTGAAAACGGCGTTTGTGTGCAGGCGAGCAAGTGTTATTACTGGCTCGTTGGCTGCGGTGTGTGCTGCTGCAGTAGCCTGAACATAGGGGACTGACAGAGCTGTGCGTTTTGATGGCGGTCCGGCCGTAGCGGGACTCAACCATCTTTTCCTCCTTGCGGATGCTAGGAGGACTTCGCGGGCTCGGGCTTCAACGCGATCTTGGGCCGCGGGCCACGTGGGGGCGGCGGTCTGTGACGGCTGGTCGAGCGCGACCTGGGGCGACTGCCCTGGCGTCGCTGCGAAGCGCTGGGAGGCCTGGAAGAGCGCTGATTAGAGCTGCGCACAGGAGGCTGAGTTTGAGGGCGGCCTGTGGCTGGGCTCGAACGGCGGGGCAGGAAGAGGTTCATCGCCTGTGACGCCTTCTGTACTTCAGAGAACCGATCCACAATTCCGCTGACCGCAGGGCCAAAGAGGCTGGTGGGCGAGAGTGGTGCGTTCAGAAATACAGCGCGCTCTGAGTCACTCATGTCAGCGAGCGTCAACCAGAGGTGTCTGTCGATGACGGTGAGCGCGGCCATGGATCTGCCGATGGCTTGAGCAGCGGTCTTGGTAGCGCGTAGCGCAAGATCCGTAGCGCTGCGCAGATCGGTTAAGGCAGACTGATCCGAGCCCTTCTCGTCCAGTTCACGGAGGAGGTCGGCTTGAAGGATCTGAAGAACGGCCATTGAGTGCAGGGCGGAAGCAGCCTGGCCGGAGGCGGCGAAAGTGCGGCCGGCGAGAGCTGAGGTGGTCCTGCAGGCTTTAGACGGCAGGGCAGACTTTGAGCGCCATCTAGCAGACGGCGGGCAAAGGTGCGTTGCCACAGCTTCCTCAACGGCGGGGATACCGTTATAGCCGTTCTCGGCGGCTCCGTCCACCTGGGAGAGAGCCGAGGAGACTGGCGAGCGGAGTCTGGTGGAGAACGGAGCGTTCCAGGATTTAGAGAGCTCGGTGTGGAGCTCAGGCAGGAAGGGTGCTGACCTAGAGGCAGGCGCAGGGCGGCGGCTAGGTAGAAAGCACCCGTCAAGGCGATTGGGCTCCGGCTACTTAGGTGGGGACCAATCCAGTCCCATTCTCTCGACCGCTTGAGTGAGGAGGCGGAGAAGCTCCGCGTCAACACTAGCGCGGGATCTGGTAGACTCCAAAGTCGAGGGGGCGGAGCGGTGAGAGCCCGACCACTCCTCGCTGTCAGACGCGAGCAGAGAGCAGCTGTCAGCGGCATCACCTGCATCATCCCCCAGGACGACGGCAGTGCGGGCAGAGGCCGGCCGCTGCGCGTCGTGAAGGGTGGGGGGGAAGGAGAGAGCGAGGCTCGCGGGAGAGGTTCCGGCGAGCACTCAGCTGTAGCGTCCAGTTCCGGCAGCCTTTGAGAGCGACGTTTCTTCTTACGTGGCCCGGAAGAAGTGGCCGGAGAAGGTGGAGGTTCTTCAAACTTAGCGAGTCGAGCCCGTAGGGTCGACATCGGTAACTCCTCACACTGATCGCAGCCGCCCTCGGAGAGAGCGCGGGCTGCGTGGTCGAAGTCCAGGCAGAGAGTGCACACCACGTGGCGGTCTCCGTCGCTGAGCGCGGCTCTGCACGAGCCACAGGATGAGCGAGGCATTTGCAACAACGCCTCGCGCTCTTTTAGATGCAAGTGTGTCGCGGCGGACACACAAACACACAACACAGAGCAAGAAAAGGATATATATGCCGGATGGCGCAGCAGGCAGGGAAGGCTGAAGGCGGCGAGCGGCCGGCGTCCTCAGGCTGAAATCCTCGGCGTGCTGGTCGCTTGATTCGACGGCGGCTTCCTCGGAGATCAGCGATGCGAAGAGCTTCGCTGAAGAGACAGAAATCAGCGAAGCAGCCTCTGTTCCTTGCTTATATACGCTAAGCCACACCCCTAATGAAGGGCTGTGACGCATTAAGCGCGCCAAGCGCGCTCATTGGACGTGACGTCACGCGCAAGGCTCAGCCATAGGCTGCTGCAGTTGCCGCAGAGCAGCCAATGGGCACGCGATTCGCCTGCCCTAGGTCTGCAGGCTGCCGTACTGCGTTGACAAGGTTTAAAAAATTAAGGATAATTTTTGGCTTCAGTATCTCGAGAAAGGAGACTTTCCCGCAGCGTAAGCTAGCTTACCCAATACGAGAGAACCTCTCGTAAGAGAACAGTTCAGTATTCATTGAGGTATGATTAATTAAACGCGCTGACAGCTCATTGCACCTGCTAATTTTCCAAGCAAAATAAAAAGTTGTATAAGGAAGCACATCGTATTTTCGGAATCAACATTGCTATACAAAAAAATTAATAAAAAAATACTACATCATACAGATCAATTTGTAAACATATTCCAAACAACCTAGAAATGAAATTTGAAACATCCAACCAAAACATAAAAAAAAAGAATAATAATAAAAAAAAAAAGATGAGTGACAGATTCTTTGGCATTGCTACAAAATTCACATAAGTTTCAATATTCAAATGGAAACGTTCAAGTAACTCCTTGACAGGGTAAATTATGTGTACAATTTTATTGGATACCTCTCTAATTGTATTATTAATAAAAAAACAATTTTTTGACTTGGTTTGTTATTGACCATACTTTTTCCAGTTAATATTTTCATATTTAGTAGACCAAAACACTGTTGAACAAGACAAATCGTTTGTTTTTAAAATATTTCTAATGTATTTGTTACTGCATTTATCTATTAATATATTAATATCCCCAATAAATATTGTATCACTACAAAAACTGGTTTGACGATCAATATTGAATCCAAGGCTTCGTAATAGTGATACAACTCTGCCAGGGGTTGCATCAAAAATAATAGCATATTCTTTTGGCCTCACAGGAATCATACATTTATTGAGAAATTCAGAATATGTAAAAAGTAAACCTTGTTCATTAAGCAACTGATTAACAGTAAGAATTCCATTGTCATACCATGTCTGATTAAAAATTTACTTTTTTTTTTGTACAAGATCTTTGTTATTCCAT
The DNA here is from genome assembly GCF_965113295.1 of Leuciscus leuciscus. Classification (NCBI taxonomy): domain Eukaryota; kingdom Metazoa; phylum Chordata; class Actinopteri; order Cypriniformes; family Leuciscidae; genus Leuciscus; species Leuciscus leuciscus. The sequence continues at coordinate 11,861,454 of NC_138734.1, read as the reverse complement.
ATAAAGTATCGATGCAGTGAAAAGTTATGTTTATAGATTAATTGCCAGGCCAGCAGTGCCTGCTTATGAAAGTTTGCCAGTTTAACTGGGATTTTTTCAACTGAGAAATTACATTTGAAAAGAAAATGAATTCCACCCAAAGAGTTAAATATGTAATTTGGGAAAGCATTCCATACACTATCTTTATTTTTAATAAATTCGATTATCCATTTTATTTTAAACACATTATTGAGATCTGTAAAATGTAAAACTTCAAGGCCACCAAAGTCTCTCTTATTATTTAGAATATCTTTCCGTAAATAGTGTATTTTCTTCCTCCAAATAAAATCATAAAGAATCTTATCTAATTCCCTGACAACATTATTTGGAACATCTGCTGACAGATATATAAACATTCATTGAGATCCCTTCTGCTTTTGAAAGTAGAATACGTCCATTTAGGGACAGATCTCTCATAAGCCACAAATTGAATCTGTTTTTAATTTTCTCAATAATAGGCTAAAAATTTAACCGGCTTCTTTTATTCAAATATTTACACACCATTATCCCATTTGCATGTGGTATTGTCTTTAATTGGTATCCCACAAATTTCTTTCAACACACAATTTTTAAGAGAGAATAAAGTGGATTTATTTTTAAAAGTGCAGAAGTAAAAGAACAGATCAGATTTTTAAAAAGTGCAATAACTGCACCCCAGCGTCCATGGCAGCACTCTGCTCATCCAGGCTCGATGGCACAGCAGATTACTTTTTATAACCAGAGCACAGATTCAATTTAAAAAAAAAATAGATTAGATAAAAAATTTAAATAATTAAAATGATAATAATAATAATTTAACACAGATTTTTATCTCTGCTCTATTTTTTTTTTAGAGTTGAGCCGGATACTCGGCTGAAACGAGTATCCGGTACGGATAAAGCACTTTTGTCGAGTACGAGTATTATACGAGTAATACGATTCAATATCTGTGCTCGGATAAAAAAAAATAAAAAAAATAAAGTTATGTTGAGATTAGGGCTGGGCGATATATCGATATAAAGAATATATCGATATATTTTTTAAATGCGATATGGAATTAGACCATATCGCATAATCGATATAGTTAAAATTTGCGCTGTGATCCTTGCTCCAAGCAGCTGCTGACCCGGAGCTCTCTGCACTGCTCCCTCCGCTCCCGCCCCTCCTTTTCCACTTTGCGTGCGTGTTTAGAGCATGTTATGTTATAACATGAAATAAAGTCTTTCACCTCAGACAAACTGACTTTCTTGTCCTGTCAGCCATTATACTGTAGTCGTAGCGCACACTCAATTGCACGCGCAAATGCGGCGGCGCGCGCTGTGTATCGCTAGCCTAGAAATCTAGACGCACCCTAGCGGCAGCAAAATGTATTTTGCAGCCAGGGTAGTCTAGCAACTCTCCATTGACTTTAGACAGAGAAAGTCTAATGAGGGGAGAAGTGCCACTCAATAAACTTCCGGTTGCAGTTCCACTCTTGTTCCATATGAGGGCGCTCACAGGACGAGTGCAGAATGAATGGAGGTCTATGGCGCTATACCCCTCAAAATCCACTTTTCTCAGGATATAATTTTTTGTCTAGTAATTTGAATGTTGTTTTCAAAAGGGGATGCAAAGAAATTACACATTGCTTGGTGTTAGATTTTTTAGAGTCACTTATTTGCTTTAAAAAGTCTTTCAAAATGTCAATGACGTCATACACATCGTACGACCAGAGATACTGTTTCACGGCAATCCTTCAGTCACTTCGCGCTCTGCACTTTCTTTTCTCTCGAGGCATTGACAACACAGCTGACACAGGTAAATACACGTGCTAGATGAGTTTTTGTTTTGTTTGTTTCTGGTCCCGCTTCGGATGCCACGATGCCATCAAGCGGTATCTCTGGTCGTAATCAGTCCTTCACTGACCAATCAGCGTTCATTAGCAGAGAACATTAGCATTCATTAGCTAGCGTGTTATGGGCAACAACAACTCAACCTGTAAGAAATCGAAAGGACATAAGTACTTCAACTTTCGATCTGTCAGTATCCATTACTTGGACTATTTAAATGTAGTATTAAAAAAAAGGCAAAAAGATCATCGTGCTGCAGTGGGAGTATGCCCGGCCAGATCAGCCAATCCGTCTAGCGATCAATGGGTGAGTTCCTGCCTGTCCGCATTCAACGACATTAGTAAAGTGCGCTCGGCAGCGATTTATACCACAGAGAGGACCTGTCTTTCACTTCGACGGTAACTAAAAAAAAATTCAAGCTGCGATTTTTTACGATGGAGATCCTCGCGCGATCGAGTGTAGATTGTGTTGAACACTATAAGAACAAAAAATTCTGCGTTTATTCCTTAAAACAGTCGGCATTTCCCACATTGCTTCTGCTTTGCAGCTGCAAAGACGTCACTGTTATTAAGCGCCTCCTATTGGCGTAGGTAATGTTTACCTCACGATGATCAAGTATGTAAGGCGAACGGAACGAAACAGTCAAATTAACAATAAATTAACATGGTGAGTAACATTTTATAAACAATATTGTCAATATTGTTTGCTTTCCCTCTATTTTGCTGACGAGAATTTCAAAATAAAGCCCTACCAGAGTCTCAATGCAACAACAGAAAGCGATTGAACCCTGAATTTTGTGAACAGTTACATAATCCTAATTATAAATTCAATTGTTATAAGACTTTACAATATTACTGTTTGTTGTTGTATTTTTCAAAACTTGAAACTTGTGTGTGTGTGTGTGTGTGTGTGTGTGTGTGTGTGTGTGTGTGTGTGTGTGTGTGTGTCAGTTGGATTTTTTAATGTTTTTGAAATAAGTCTCATGCGCTCCCCCATAGCCTGCATTTATTTGATTAAAATATAGTAGCCTAGGCTATAAACTACAGTATTGTGATCTATTATTTTTATATTTTATAATATATTATAATTGTAACGATCTCATAGCTTTATTTATGCAATTGTAAATACAGTGAAAATATATGAATGCCAGATCTGATGCCGCTTTCTGTGTATGCACTGGAAAGATGGATTTTCCTTTAATGATTTAATTTGACTGGTGTTGCGTCCCAGGGCGTATGCATTTGTGTTTTATAATGTGTAAGTGTCACTCATTGATTTATTGAGTGTGTGTGCTGCCAATGGACCCAACGGCCTGCTGGGAGTTGTAGTTTTGTTGTATGTTTTGTCCAATTTCCTGTGCTCCTCCCTGTCCTCATCTAGGTGATGGGACCTACCAGCTGTTCCTCATCAATGGCAAGAGGATCCAGTATTCAAGCAGAGCCGGAGAGAGAGACTGGGAGAGAGTTCTTCTCCCAAGAGCCTGAGACTGTTGTGTTACCAGACTTGGAGTGTTGCTCTTGTTGGTGTATGTGAAGCTTAAATGTGTTGTTACGGCTGTAGTGGCAGCTTTGATGTGTTAAGCTTAAACCGAGGTCAACTTAAATGTCTTGTGGCTGTAGTGTACAGCTTTGAATTGCTTGCCCATTGTTGAGTGTTGGAGCAGTAGGGAGTGGGTGGCATTTTTCTTTTCTCCTGTTTTTTTTTGTTTTTGTTGTTTTTTTGTTAGTTAGGAAGTAAGGTAAGAGTTGTGTTGTTTATTGTTGTAGGTTAATTAGGTTGTCCTTCTACCGGCTAGTGATCTTTTGTTTGTTTTGGCTTTACCTGCTCCTGAAGAACACGCTTCATTTCTTTTTCTTTTGGAGCTGTTTGTTTAGGATTCTTTTTGCACTGTATTTATCACTTATTGTAAATAAATGTATTGGAAATCTTACTTTGTGTATTGTGTGCTGGGACTCAGTATAGGTTCACTTTTCTTTGTCGCTGTTCATTTTTTGCTTTAAAGTGACTTTCCCTTTTGCCCCTAGAACATGAATTGGGAACATAACACTGGTAACAGTGGGTATTGTGTAATTATTCTTCTAGAATGTAGTCTTTTCTCTCTCTCTGTTTTGCATGCGTGGTCATAATCATTATTGTTGTTGTTGTTATTATTATTCTATATCTTTTTTTTGGCTCTGTCACAGTGTATTCAGTGTGTATACTGTTCATAGGCAACACCAATAGGTGTCATGTCACACAAAATAAACATATGACCACTGTTGTACAGTATCCATTACTTGGACTATTTAAATGTAGTATTAAAAAAAAAAGGCAAAAAGATCGTCGCACTGCAGTGGGAGTATGCCCAGCCAGATCAGCCGATCCTTCTAGCGATCAATGGGTGAGTTCCTGCCTGTCCGCATTCAACGACAATAGTAAAGGGCGCTCGGCAGCCATTTATACCACAGAGAGGACCTGTCTTTCACTTCGACGGTAACTAAAAAAAAATTCAAGCTGCGATTTTTTACGATGGAGATCCTCGCGCGATCGAGTGTAGATTGTGTTGAACACGATAAGAACAAAAAATTCTGCGTTTATTCCTTAAAACAGTCGGCATTTGCCACATTGCTTCTGCTTTGCAGCTGCTATTGGCGCACGTCACTGTTATTAAGCGCCTCCTATTGGCGTAGGTAATGTTTACCTCACGATGATCAAGTATGTAAGGCGAACGGAAGGAAACAGTCAAATTAACAATGAATTAACATGGTGAGTAACATTTTATAAACAATATTGCCAATATTGTTTGCTTTCCCTCTATTTTGCTGACGAGAATTTCAAAATAAAGCCCTACCAGAGTCTCAATGCAACAACAGAAAGCGATTGAACCCTGAATTTTGTGAACAGTTACATAATCCTATATAATTATAAATTCAATTGTTATAAGACTTTACAATATTACTGTTTGTTGTTGTATTTTTCAAAACTTGAAACTTGTGTGTGTGTGTGTGTGTGTGTGTGTGTGTGTGTGTGTGTCAGTTGGATTTTTTTTATGTTTTTGAAATAAGTCTCATGCGCTCCCCCATAGCCTGCATTTATTTGATTAAAATATAGTAGCCTAGGCTATAAACTACAGTATTGTGATCTATTATTTTTATATTTTATAATATATTATAATTGTAACGATCTCATAGCTTTATTTATGCAATTGTAAATACAGTGAAAATATATGAATGCCAGATCTGATGCCGCTTTCTGTGTATGCACTGGAAAGATGGATTTTCCTTTAATGATTTAATTTGACTGGTGTTGCGTCCCAGGGCGTATGCATTTGTGTTTTATAATGTGTAAGTGTCACTCATTGATTTATTGAGTGTGTGTGCTGCCAATGGACCCAACGGCCTGCTGGGAGTTGTAGTTTTGTTGTATGTTTTGTCCAATTTCCTGTGCTCCTCCCTGTCCTCATCTAGGTGATGGGACCTACCAGCTGTTCCTCATCAATGGCAAGAGGATCCAGTATTCAAGCAGAGCCGGAGAGAGAGACTGGGAGAGAGTTCTTCTCCCAAGAGCCTGAGACTGTTGTGTTACCAGACTTGGAGTGTTGCTCTTGTTGGTGTATGTGAAGCTTAAATGTGTTGTTACGGCTGTAGTGGCAGCTTTGATGTGTTAAGCTTAAACCGAGGTCAACTTAAATGTCTTGTGGCTGTAGTGTACAGCTTTGAATTGCTTGCCCATTGTTGAGTGTTGGAGCAGTAGGGAGTGGGTGGCATTTTTCTTTTCTCCTGTTTTTTGTTTTTTTTGTTGTTTTTTTGTTAGTTAGGAAGTAAGGTAAGAGTTGTGTTGTTTATTGTTGTAGGTTAATTAGGTTGTCCTTCTACCGGCTAGTGATCTTTTGTTTGTTTTGGCTTTACCTGCTCCTGAAGAACACGCTTCATTTCTTTTTCTTTTGGAGCTGTTTGTTTAGGATTCTTTTTGCACTGTATTTATCACTTATTGTAAATAAATGTATTGGAAATCTTACTTTGTGTATTGTGTGCTGGGACTCAGTATAGGTTCACTTTTCTTTGTCGCTGTTCATTTTTTGCTTTAAAGTGACTTTCCCTTTTGCCCCTAGAACATGAATTGGGAACATAACACTGGTAACAGTGGGTATTGTGTAATTATTCTTCTAGAATGTAGTCTTTTCTCTCTCTCTGTTTTGCATGCGTGGTCATAATCATTATTGTTGTTGTTGTTATTATTATTATTCTATATCTTTTTTTTGGCTCTGTCACAGTGTATTCAGTGTGTATACTGTTCATAGGCAACACCAATAGGTGTCATGTCACACAAAATAAACATATGACCACTGTTGTACAGTATCCATTACTTGGACTATTTAAATGTAGTATTAAAAAAAAAAAGGCAAAAAGATCGTCGCACTGCAGTGGGAGTATGCCCAGCCAGATCAGCCGATCCTTCTAGCGATCAATGGGTGAGTTCCTGCCTGTCCGCATTCAACGACAATAGTAAAGGGCGCTCGGCAGCCATTTATACCACAGAGAGGACCTGTCTTTCACTTCGACGGTTACTAAAAAAAAATTCAAGCTGCGATTTTTTACGATGGAGATCCTCGCGCGATCGAGTGTAGATTGTGTTGAACACGATAAGAACAAAAAATTCTGCGTTTATTCCTTAAAACAGTCGGCATTTGCCACATTGCTTCTGCTTTGCAGCTGCTATTGGCGCACGTCACTGTTATTAAGCGCCTCCTATTGGCGTAGGTAATGTTTACCTCACGATGATCAAGTATGTAAGGCGAACGGAAGGAAACAGTCAAATTAACAATGAATTAACATGGTGAGTAACATTTTATAAACAATATTGCCAATATTGTTTGCTTTCCCTCTATTTTGCTGACGAGAATTTCAAAATAAAGCCCTACCAGAGTCTCAATGCAACAACAGAAAGCGATTGAACCCTGAATTTTGTGAACAGTTACATAATCCTATATAATTATAAATTCAATTGTTATAAGACTTTACAATATTACTGTTTGTTGTTGTATTTTTCAAAACTTGAAACTTGTGTGTGTGTGTGTGTGTGTGTGTGTGTCAGTTGGATTTTTTTTATGTTTTTGAAATAAGTCTCATGCGCTCCCCCATAGCCTGCATTTATTTGATTAAAATATAGTAGCCTAGGCTATAAACTACAGTATTGTGATCTATTATTTTTATATTTTATAATATATTATAATTGTAACGATCTCATAGCTTTATTTATGCAATTGTAAATACAGTGAAAATATATGAATGCCAGATCTGATGCCGCTTTCTGTGTATGCACTGGAAAGATGGATTTTCCTTTAATGATTTAATTTGACTGGTGTTGCGTCCCAGGGCGTATGCATTTGTGTTTTATAATGTGTAAGTGTCACTCATTGATTTATTGAGTGTGTGTGCTGCCAATGGACCCAACGGCCTGCTGGGAGTTGTAGTTTTGTTGTATGTTTTGTCCAATTTCCTGTGCTCCTCCCTGTCCTCATCTAGGTGATGGGACCTACCAGCTGTTCCTCATCAATGGCAAGAGGATCCAGTATTCAAGCAGAGCCGGAGAGAGAGACTGGGAGAGAGTTCTTCTCCCAAGAGCCTGAGACTGTTGTGTTACCAGACTTGGAGTGTTGCTCTTGTTGGTGTATGTGAAGCTTAAATGTGTTGTTACGGCTGTAGCGGCAGCTTTGATGTGTTAAGCTTAAACCGAGGTCAACTTAAATGTCTTGTGGCTGTAGTGTACAGCTTTGAATTGCTTGCCCATTGTTGAGTGTTGGAGCAGTAGGGAGTGGGTGGCATTTTTCTTTTCTCCTGTTTTTTGTTTTTTTTGTTGTTTTTTTGTTAGTTAGGAAGTAAGGTAAGAGTTGTGTTGTTTATTGTTGTAGGTTAATTAGGTTGTCCTTCTACCGGCTAGTGATCTTTTGTTTGTTTTGGCTTTACCTGCTCCTGAAGAACACGCTTCATTTCTTTTTCTTTTGGAGCTGTTTGTTTAGGATTCTTTTTGCACTGTATTTATCACTTATTGTAAATAAATGTATTGGAAATCTTACTTTGTGTATTGTGTGCTGGGACTCAGTATAGGTTCACTTTTCTTTGTCGCTGTTCATTTTTTGCTTTAAAGTGACTTTCCCTTTTGCCCCTAGAACATGAATTGGGAACATAACACTGGTAACAGTGGGTATTGTGTAATTATTCTTCTAGAATGTAGTCTTTTCTCTCTCTCTGTTTTGCATGCGTGGTCATAATCATTATTGTTGTTGTTGTTATTATTATTATTCTATATCTTTTTTTTGGCTCTGTCACAGTGTATTCAGTGTGTATACTGTTCATAGGCAACACCAATAGGTGTCATGTCACACAAAATAAACATATGACCACTGTTGTACAGTATCCATTACTTGGACTATTTAAATGTAGTATTAAAAAAAAAAGGCAAAAAGATCGTCGCACTGCAGTGGGAGTATGCCCAGCCAGATCAGCCGATCCTTCTAGCGATCAATGGGTGAGTTCCTGCCTGTCCGCATTCAACGACAATAGTAAAGGGCGCTCGGCAGCCATTTATACCACAGAGAGGACCTGTCTTTCACTTCGACGGTAACTAAAAAAAAATTCAAGCTGCGATTTTTTACGATGGAGATCCTCGCGCGATCGAGTGTAGATTGTGTTGAACACGATAAGAACAAAAAATTCTGCGTTTATTCCTTAAAACAGTCGGCATTTGCCACATTGCTTCTGCTTTGCAGCTGCTATTGGCGCACGTCACTGTTATTAAGCGCCTCCTATTGGCGTAGGTAATGTTTACCTCACGATGATCCAGTATGTAAGGCGAACGGAAGGAAACAGTCAAATTAACAATGAATTAACATGGTGAGTAACATTTTATAAACAATATTGCCAATATTGTTTGCTTTCCCTCTATTTTGCTGACGAGAATTTCAAAATAAAGCCCTACCAGAGTCTCAATGCAACAACAGAAAGCGATTGAACCCTGAATTTTGTGAACAGTTACATAATCCTATATAATTATAAATTCAATTGTTATAAGACTTTACAATATTACTGTTTGTTGTTGTATTTTTCAAAACTTGAAACTTGTGTGTGTGTGTGTGTGTGTGTGTGTGTGTGTCAGTTGGATTTTTTTTATGTTTTTGAAATAAGTCTCATGCGCTCCCCCATAGCCTGCATTTATTTGATTAAAATATAGTAGCCTAGGCTATAAACTACAGTATTGTGATCTATTATTTTTATATTTTATAATATATTATAATTGTAACGATCTCATAGCTTTATTTATGCAATTGTAAATACAGTGAAAATATATGAATGCCAGATCTGATGCCGCTTTCTGTGTATGCACTGGAAAGATGGATTTTCCTTTAATGATTTAATTTGACTGGTGTTGCGTCCCAGGGCGTATGCATTTGTGTTTTATAATGTGTAAGTGTCACTCATTGATTTATTGAGTGTGTGTGCTGCCAATGGACCCAACGGCCTGCTGGGAGTTGTAGTTTTGTTGTATGTTTTGTCCAATTTCCTGTGCTCCTCCCTGTCCTCATCTAGGTGATGGGACCTACCAGCTGTTCCTCATCAATGGCAAGAGGATCCAGTATTCAAGCAGAGCCGGAGAGAGAGACTGGGAGAGAGTTCTTCTCCCAAGAGCCTGAGACTGTTGTGTTACCAGACTTGGAGTGTTGCTCTTGTTGGTGTATGTGAAGCTTAAATGTGTTGTTACGGCTGTAGTGGCAGCTTTGATGTGTTAAGCTTAAACCGAGGTCAACTTAAATGTCTTGTGGCTGTAGTGTACAGCTTTGAATTGCTTGCCCATTGTTGAGTGTTGGAGCAGTAGGGAGTGGGTGGCATTTTTCTTTTCTCCTGTTTTTTGTTTTTTTTGTTGTTTTTTTGTTAGTTAGGAAGTAAGGTAAGAGTTGCGTTGTTTATTGTTGTAGGTTAATTAGGTTGTCCTTCTACCGGCTAGTGATCTTTTGTTTGTTTTGGCTTTACCTGCTCCTGAAGAACACGCTTCATTTCTTTTTCTTTTGGAGCTGTTTGTTTAGGATTCTTTTTGCACTGTATTTATCACTTATTGTAAATAAATGTATTGGAAATCTTACTTTGTGTATTGTGTGCTGGGACTCAGTATAGGTTCACTTTTCTTTGTCGCTGTTCATTTTTTGCTTTAAAGTGACTTTCCCTTTTGCCCCTAGAACATGAATTGGGAACATAACACTGGTAACAGTGGGTATTGTGTAATTATTCTTCTAGAATGTAGTCTTTTCTCTCTCTCTGTTTTGCATGCGTGGTCATAATCATTATTGTTGTTGTTGTTATTATTATTATTCTATATCTTTTTTTTGGCTCTGTCACAGTGTATTCAGTGTGTATACTGTTCATAGGCAACACCAATACCCAGCTAACACAGTACGTTGTGACGACGTCGTCAGTTAGTCGTCATTTGGTCAGCGTGACATTACTTTATGACAACGTTGTGAGGACGTCGTGGTAAAGTTCCATTTTTTTAGAATCTTAGCTAACGTTCCAGAAACGTTGTGGGCACGTCCTCAAAAGACGTCGCTAGTTTATCCCATGGAGAACGTTGTGAGGACGTCGTGGTAAAGTTCCATTTTTTTTTAATCTTGGCTAACGTTCCAGAAACGTTGTGGGCACGTCCTCAAAAGACGTCGCTAGTTTATCCCATCGAGAACGTTGTAGAGACGTGGTCCACTGGTCACCAGATAACTTAATAAAATCTTTGATGAATTAAGTAAATGTTCCATATAATATCCAAATGGCATATTATCACTAGGATAATATTTGTAATGCATTTATTTATATAATTGAAATTATCTGGAAAGTTATCTGGTGACCAGTGGACCACGTCTTTACAACGTTCTCCATGGGATAAACTAGCGACGTCTTTTGAGGACGTGCCCACAACGTTTCTGGAACGTTAGGCAAGATTCTAAAAAAATTGAACTTTACCACGACGTCCTCACAACCTTGTCATAAATATAAACGTTTGTATATAATTATTATTATTATTATCATTTGTATTATTATTAAGGAGGTTGGGTGTTCGTAAAAACAACAATTAAAAAAATCTTCAAACTGAACTTCAAACTTGAAGAACTTAAAAATGAGTTTTAAATTCATGAGATTTGTATTTAAGTAATGTGTTAATTCTACATATTTATTTATGTAAATGCTGCGTGACTGACGTGTTTTATGAGCGTGCGGGCTGAACATTTGAGTAGCTTTCAAACCCTGGAGCGGCGCAGAGTTGCCATGGAAACGGCGCCGCAACAAAACGGATATCAGCAAAGCTCCCTCTCTTGCTGTTGTTTTCACTGCTTTCAGGTGAGTTTAGTCTCTAAAATCACACACATAATATACACAACTGTTCCTGACACTTTTCTTACGTGTTATTACATCTGTTGAATATTTAGGTTACTTTGTAGAAATGGTTTAGTGTCTTCGAAAAAGTCCGTTAGCATCTCAACCGTTTTCAGAAGAGAGGCTAACCTAAGCTCTTATTTACAAAAGTTTGGGCTTATAATCACATCTTTGTGTAGATAAGAGGTTATGATGTGCACCTGAATGTGTGATTGGAAGTTGATTAATTTATTTAACTGATATAACATAAATGTAGCAGCTGTGTGCTGTTAATCGATGACGTCACTTACACTGAGCTAAAATTGTCTGAAACTAGTTTAGATGCGTTTTGATCTTTCACGGTAAAGAAATATTGATACATGTTATGTTATTTTAGCAGCGACAAAATAACCCCTCTACAACAGAGGGGAAGCTCTACGATTTCAACATTTCTTAAGGAAGTTGCTGACAGAGAAGTGGGAAACACAGGGAGAACTGAGGAAGCTTAAGTTATTAAATAACTTCATATCCATTTTCCCCCACCATATTTTTACCTATATTACTGACTCATTTATTTGATTAAAAATACAGTAAAACAATAATATTGTGAAATAATATTAACATTTAAAATAACATATGTGAATATATTGTAAAATGCAATTTATTCCTGTGATCAAAGCTGAATTTTCAGCATCCAGTCTTCAGTGTCACATGATCCTTCAGAAATCATTATAATATGATGATTTGATGCTCAATGACTTTTTCTGATTATTATCTAATATGTTGAAAACAGTTATGCTGCTTCTTGTTTTTGTGTACACAATTCAAATGTTAGGGGTCAGTAAGATTTTGGAAAACAATAATGGCAAGAATGGATTAAATTGATAAAAAGTGACAGTAAAGACTTTTATAATGTTATAAGATTTAACTTTAAAACTTTTCTTTGAACTTTATATTGATCAAAGAATCCTGAAAAGGGCATCATGGTTTACACAAAAATCTTAAGCAGCTCAACTGTTTTCAACACTGATAATAATCATAAATGTTTCTTGAGCATCAAATCATCATATCAGAATGATTTCTGAAGGATCATGTGACACTGAAGACTGGAGTAATGATGCTGAAAATTCAGCTTTGATCACAGGAATAAATTATATTTTAAAATACATTAAAATAGAAAACAGCTATTTTACATTTTAATGATAGTCACAATATTACTGTTTTTACTGTATTTTCGAAAAACTGCATTATATTAGCAACATTAATAAAGTACTCCTCTGTTTTAGCTGCCTAAGAAGGACGATGAGGTGACAGTGCAGCTCGGGATAAGGAAGAGGAGGAGGAGGAGGAATACGTAAGTTAGACAATTTTCTTATTCCTTTATAACAAAAAACTATAAACCTGACTACAGTAGTATGGTACATTTTATTTTTATTTTCCAGCAATATATAGAGAGAGACCATCCTCCTCTCCTTGCCTCAGAAGACCCTGCCCTCCACTGGTGGGGTAAGAAAGAGACTCTTCCTCTTCTCCCACAGCTCTCCATCATCTCCTTCTGCCTCCTCAACACTGTCTGAAAGAGCGGTTTCCACAGCTGGGACACAGTCATCATGCTCATTTTCTTGAACAAAAAACTCTTTATGTATATTTTGGTGGGCGAAATAATACAGGAGAAATGCTAGAAATCTATATTGTTCCTTTTACATATCTTTACTCTTTATGAGCAATATTTGTATTTTATTTGTTAGCTTCAGAGAAGCTCAAGGACTAGGCTATAGATCTTTGGTAATTGTCGCATTTTGTTCAGGTTTAGCTACTGGTAGTGAAGCACATCACCACCAGACATTTGTAGCAGGAGCCTCATAGGACACTACAGGAAACAACTGAACCTATTTCTGCAAATAAAATTAATAATAAAGAAAATGCTGAATCTTTTCATTTCTTTTTTTAAAGGTCTTTATTGTTTATCCGCCAAATTATAGAGAGTAGTATCAATAAGAATATCAAACACTTTTTTTTTTTTTCAGTAAAAAGAATAAAACATTTTAATAGTTGGTTACATTATTCATTGATTATGTTTTTTGATTAATTAATTGATGTTACATTTCTGTACTCATTACTTGTTAACATGGTTAAAAAATCGTTAATGTTCAAAATTTATTGGCTTAGTTTGTACAAAGAAACACACTGAATAAATGCTGATTAATAAATTAATGCAGTGTGGTTTTGGGCCATTTTCTATTTAGAATTTAATACAAGTTTGTATTGGTTTCCATTACATATCTGTATTGATCCCTAAACGTATTAACAGAAAACAATACACAATTCCCTATTAGAATGTATAAGGTTTTACAGCAGAGAATGAAATGTTTGAGTTTATCAGTTCTATGTGGATTTCAATGTTATGGATCAAGCACATCTTAATTCCCAGGACTAAAGGTGAGAAGTATATTAAAAATAAATGCGGACGTGGTATTTTGGTCGTTAGGAAGTACCTGCCACGTTCCAGCGACGTGCCACTATAACGTCGCCACGACGAATACAGGAATCACAAAGTTACGTTGCTGGAACGTTATGTGGCACGTCGCAACGACTAATATGGTCCTTTGGTGTTACGTCCTCGCAACGTGCCAGTTTGGTCATAAAGACGTACTCATCACGTTCTTGCGACGTACCACTATAATATGGAAGGCCAAAAGGGCCAAAACGTGTGAAACTGTCGCGTTAACGCGTATTTACGTGTTAACACGCAATTTACGCGTTAACACGTCATTACGCGTTAACGCGTATTTACGTGTTAACGCGTAAATTGCGTGTTAACGCGTAAATTACGTGTTAACGCGTACCTAAATTTGGGACATTAGCACCACCTACTGGTTTGGTGCTGCTCTTGCTCAAACACAGAGAACCTAAATTAAGCTTGTAAATAGCAGTTTTTAAGGTGAAAATACATGTTCAACAATGACTTTTCAGAATATAGGTTACAACTAGGCCTACATATAATTACAGCATATTTTAAATTGGCCTCTGAAAGTCATGACCATTTTCACAATCACAATAGAAGTTGTGTTAGGATAATATTACACATTTCCTTCAAATAGTATTTTCATGTAGCCTACACTCCTACTGTAGCATATTTCTAAAGCATCTTTTTATAATTTAACTACTATGCATTATTTGTTAGAGAGCCCCTTCTGATAACACATTAAGCCTTGTGAATCTGACTGATATATATCGTATATATATCAACACACACTTTGCACATTATACATTATAATGTGTAAAAAAAAGCTACTTTCAATCACCTCGCGCCCAACGACCTACCCACTGTAGATATTTAGTGGCAGGTGTCTTTTTGTCAAACACAGGAATTTTGTGCAAATATACTGTCTGTTATTGGAAATGTAAAAAAAAAATTCTTCCACTTGCTTGGGCGAGAAAAAAATCTCTTGGTGTGACTAGGGCTCTTACTGGCGCCCCCCGGCTGTTTGCGCCCTAAGCAACTGCCTAGTTTGCCTATGCCTAGAAACGGCCCTGGCTACATGTGTGTGAGTATCTCTCTGTTCTGGAAATTATTTTGAGTATTAAAGAAACTTTCTTCATCATCCTGTTCTAGTCTGTCTTCCACTCAGCGCGTTGTGACAATAGCCAGAACTTAGAGTTGTTTATTTTTTTACAACATTGTGTTATTATTTATTTTATTAACGAAATGTCAATCTTCGTGTTTATAACAGATCGAAGATACAATAAAATACAAAAATCTTCAAGATACAGCCTACAATCGTATAACGGATTGTCACCTTATAAACAGTCATTTGTGTGGTGGAATAAGCAATGCTATATGTTAGCATCTTATGAAAATTTATTTTGTGATTTTATTAGTTAATTAACTAATTATGCTAACTCAGTTTAATGTAAGAGCTGGGAACTAATTAGGCTACTAATTAAATCATGTCAGCTATTTAATGGGCTATTGATTAGAGTTGTCATAGACTAAATATTTTTCCTAGGGTCATTCATTTAAGCACGGACTAATCGCATGTTTATATTCAATCCTGAGTGCAAAGCGCATGCATATTGCCGCAAAGCACCGGCAAAAGTGGGCTAATGATAATAAATGTGTCTGAAAAAATTACATAGCATTTTAATTGTTTATTAATAGTGTATTCTTAATCAGTGTTGGCAGCAAATTTATCTCCATATAATAGCTGTAAAGTATAGATGCGCAGATGGCCTATAGCCTATGAGTCATTCCACCGAAAGGAAAAAAAAAAAACTATTTTCAACCCACCGTAATATGTTTAACAGTGTTTATTATAACCGAAAGCTAGTTTGTTCACAGTTACCTGTAAAGAAGTGTAATATATAATTTGGAAAAACGATGTATGGATTCCCGTCTCTCTATACGATTCTCATCACGGGCGCGCACCGAACGGAAGATGCCAGGTGACGTAGGCTCATCGTATCCATGAGGTAAGCGCTTTTTCGCAATCTCATGAATAAATACAATAAAACGAAGGTGTGCGTCACCAAATTAATAGTCATGAGAATGATTACAAACAGTAACGACAGGCGGTGTCACCGTGACACAACACCTTTATTTTATTTGAATTATTCATGATAGAGTGACTCAAGCACTACGCTGAACATACCTCATGAGCCATCATGAGCAACGACACTGATGGAAGGGTAACTTCCAGGAAACTGAATAGATAGATCACGAGTGTATTAGCACTCCAAATCTATCCAACATTTTGGCGAGAATATAGATCTCTTGTTCTGTGTAGTATTAATAAAATATATATTATTACTTTTGGTCCTATATTCATGATTTCACAATGTAATATCCATTGTAAAAAAAGAAAAGCAGAAGTTCTGTTTCATTTCATTTATTAAAAATTCAAGCCAATCACTTTAGATTATTATTATTACGCATGTGTGTGTTTGTGTTTGTGTGTAGTGTGTGTTGTAATATAACTTTGTAATATAGCATATATATATATATATATATATATATATATATATATATATATATATATATATATATACACACATATACATACAGGTGCTTCTCAATAAATTAGAATGTCGTGGAAAAGTTCATTTATTTCAGGAATTCAACTTTACAGGTAAAACTAATATACACTTTTTACATGCAAAGTGAGATATTTCAAGCCTTTATTTGTTATAATTTTGATGATTATGGCTTACAGCTTTTGAAACCCCCAAATTCAAAATCTCAGAAAATTTGAATATTACATGAAATCAACAAAAAAAGGATTTTAAATACAGAAATGTTGGTTCTCTGAAAAGTATAATGCATATGTACTCAATACTTGGTTTGGGCCACTTTTGCTTATGGACAGTTTCACCTGTTAAGTTGAATTCCTGAAAAAATTAACTTTTCCAAGACATTCTAATTTATAACCACCTTTATAGCCTATATATATATATATATATATATATATATATATATAATTTGTTATATTTTATTGAGCTTGTTATCTTCGAAAAATACTGCAAAACAATGCATCTCAAATCTCAGATTCTTCTAAATTCTCAGATTCAAGGCTTAATGGTGTTAACAGAAGGGGTTCTCTAACAAATAATGCATAGTGGTTCAATTATAAAAAGATACTTTAGAAATATGCTACAGTATAAGTGTACATGTAAATACTGTTTGGAGAAATGTGTAAATATATTACACAATTTCTATTGTGATTGTGAAAATGGTCATGACTTTTAGGGCTTGAACAGTTATAGTTAACTGTCTAAATATGCCCATTTAAAATATGCTGTAATTATTCTGAAAAGTCATTGTTGAACATGTATTTTCACCTTAAAAACTGCTATTTACAAGCTTAATTTAGGTTCTCTGTGTTTGAGCAAGAGCAGCACCAAACCAGTAGGTGGTGCTAATGTCCCAAATTTAGGTACGCGTTAACACGTCATTTACGCGTTAACACGCAATTTACGCGTTAACACGTAAATACGCGTTAACGCGTAATGACGTGTTAACGCGTAAATTGCGTGTTAACACGTAAATACGCGTTAACGCGACAGTTTCACACGTTTTGGCCCTTTTGGCCTTCCATACTATAACGTCGCCACGACGATTATGGGAATCACAAAGTTACGTCACTGGAACGTTATGTGGCACGTCGCTACGACGAATATGGTCCGGTCCGGTTACGTCTTCACAACGTAACTGTGTTAGCTGGGATGCGCGATGGGCGCCGCCATGTTAGTTTGTGCCGCAGACGCAGTTTAGAGAATCGGATCTGTTGGATTTACAACAAGTGAATTCATCCACTTCTCCCGAAATACATAAAAGTAAGTGGCAGGTGAACTGGGAGAAGAATAGAGTAAACTTTAAAGTTACTTACACAATGTGTATCTGATATGAATAAAACTAATTATAATGGAAAGGATTATTATTGCCTCTTCCTTTGACATCAGTGTGTATTTTACAAACTCTAAATGTATTGTTTGTTTTTTTAGTACTTATGTCTGAAACCTAAAACAAACATTATGTGGATGAAAACACTGAAAAGTTGTGATATATGACAGCTCTGAGCGCGCCTGTCTCTGGCTCAGCTCCAGCCAACGTGCGAAAGCACATTTGAATTTAGCAGTTGATCACGTCATGCACTGACCGTTCTAATCACACCGGTGCTCCAGGGACCAGCCTAGACTGATCACACCGGTGTGAGCGTACGTGCGAAAGGGTTAAAAAGAAGAAGAATGTATTTATGTAAATTCAAATATATTTATATATGAAATGTCCAATTTTTTTTTTTTTTTTTGGCGGCACCCCTGACATAGTCAGGGGGCACCCCCAGTGTGCCGCGGCACCCACTTTGAGAAAGGCTGAACTAACGTTAGCTCCGCTGTTGGGAAAACACTCTGGGCCCGGTTTCCCAAAGCGTTCTTATCTCTAAGTAGTTCTTAACCTATTCCTTAACCTCTCTCTTAACCTTATGGGACGGTTCCCGAAACGTTCGTACGCTAAGTATATCTTTTGTAAGTCACACTTTCGTAAGGTTGGTCTGGACCACTCTTAGCTTTACCTTATCACTGTTGCAGGTCCGGCGCTCCGCACACGCACATCACGCACTGCGCGTAGGGCACCAAGTGCTTGGGGGGGCACCAAAAAATCTGGGTCGTGAAAAATCATCACAATAGGGTACTGGTATAAATAACAAATAAAATATGTCTAAAGCATGTTAATATTGGGTTTAAGTGGTCGTTCAATGAGGCCTATTATATCTTGATCCGACGAAAATTATGTGTGTATTTAAGTGGTCCAGTGGTAGAATTTTTGCCAAGCGTGTCAGAGGTTCTGAGTTCTAATCCGCACTCATATATATATATATATTTTTTTTTTTATCAAAACCGATTATGTTTTTTAGTGGTTGTATATCAGGCAGGGACACTTTTTGTGCTTTTTGTTTTCTAATTGTACCGGAGCGAATAGAGAGTCTCTCCACAACGGATTGAAACGCGCGTCTGAGTGAAGGCTGTGCGCGAGCCAGAAACAAACATAGTATCCGCGCCACTGATCGCTCGGCAACGAGCACTTTGATCAGTTGATTTAAAAAAACAACACATTTCAGCGCTAGATCGACTCTTATTTAAAAAACGAATGAAATGAATGCTCTGCTGGTTAACTGGAGATGTTTTGTTTGTTTGTATTGGTACATTCGTGCCGCGAGATGTTTCAAAAGTGGTGGGGACATGTCCTACCCGCAAATTACGCCTATGCGTATGCATGTCCAGGGGCGTCGCTATAGTAGTGCAAAAGATCCGGGGCTTTAGCGGATCTTTTTGTGCTTAGGGCACCCAAATGGCTAGCGCCGGCCCTGAATATAATTCTGAAGTTTTAATACACCCAGACAGTGTTCAGTTAGGCTAATTCAAGTGTTTTCATGCAAAGAATAAAATTGTCATTACACTGATTTTTTTTTAAAATTATATTATTATACAATATTATTAATTTAATTAAAACGCTCTTTTAAAGGCCAGTGAAAGCATAGGCTACTGTCAGTTAAGTCCTATTCGGACGCTAATATTGTTTCTCATGGGCTCGTCGTATTTTAAACATTTACAGGGGTAAGTCGGTGATTTTAGTGCCGTCCGAATCCATAATATCAGTGTTTTTCTCACCCAACCCGCGTAAAAATCCCTGGCCAAATTAGTACCTTCTGTTTTTTGACAAACAGGTCGTGTGGTAATTTAATTGCCGCCTGAATCCATATCTCTGAGTTTACAAGAGATTCGAAATTCACGGTTTAAATCCTTTTTGATCACTGCCGAGCACCGTACGCAAGATGTAAACTTTTATTACTGAAATGCTGGAAAGTATTTCCAAGAACAATATTTCATCGCAGCTCCACCTCAGCGAACAAAAATGGGAAAGAGAAGAAGGCACGTACATTTTTGAAAAGGTTATTGTGGCAGCAATATATGTTACAATTTTAAAATATGTAGGCTAGGTTATTATAGGCTATTATAGTTTGGATTATTTTTTATAATATCCAATAATAATAATAAATGCAATTTCAACTATTTCTGAAGTGCTTCTCTAATAAAGAACACCACTTTCTCACATAAACAGCCCCTGCACGAGAGAATAATTGATTCTCGAGTCATCGATTTCAACCAATTCAGCACCATCGCCACGGACAGCGCCAGGTAACGTCGCACATAAGAAGGTATATCTTAAGCAGCTTTCTAAGGTATAGTTCGGGGAACATAGGAACATAAACACATTTGGTAAGATATATCTTTCGAGTCTTCTTAGCACGCTAAGAGTGAGCGTTATCGGGAAACCGGGCCCTGGTTGGTTGAAGCGCTGTCCTATTGCGTGCAGAGTGAATTTGAAAGACAGCCGTTTATCCCGCCCCTCGGATTGAGCCATGTCTATGGAGAGTTGCCAGACCTAACATCTTGATGTAGGTCTGGCTTGCCAGGCTAGTGTATCGCCTCACTGTATATAAAGTGCAAAATAAACTACGAGCATGCAACGCCGTTACTTTGTAAATTACTCGAAATAAAAGTAATGCAGGTATGATTTTCATTCTATTCACCAGGAGCAGTTTCCATGTTTCATTAACAGTTCTTGTTAGTATTGTGTATTCCGTCATTTCTATATTAACCCCAAAATGCCACTATTTTTCTTTGTGTTATTTTTTATATTTTTAAATGACTGGTGGCTCATACCAACATTGTATTAACAAAAACTAGTTTAGGACTGCTATTTAATAGCTTAAGCATAGGCCTAATGTTTATTTATTAGTACTAGTCTTTACTATTAGTCATATTCTTACAATTTATGTTAAGTAAAGGGGGACAGTACTTGTGTGTGTGTTAACAAATTTTGTGCGTGTTATAATTTGCCTAATAATATTATATATATATATATATATATATATATTATGGCAAGCCGTTCAGGAAATAATTATATTTATAATATGAAGTCTGAATATATAGAATGAAAGTCTGAATATATATATATATATATATACATATATATATATATATAGAAAGAAAGTCTGAATATATATAGAATGAATGTCTGAATATATATATATATATAGAATGAAAGTCTGAATATATAGAATGAAAGTCTGAATATATATATAGAATGAAAGTCTAAATATATATATAGAATGAAAGTCTAAATATATATATATATATAGAATGAATGTCTGAATATATAAAATGAAAGTCTGAATATATAAAATGAAAGTCTGAATATATAAAATGAAAGTCTGAATATATAAAACGAATGTCTGAATATATAAAACGAATGTCTGAATATATGGAATGAAAGTCTGAATATATATATAGAATGAAAGTCTGAATATATATATAGAATGAAAGTCTGAATATATATAGAATGAAAGTCTGAATATATATATATATAGAATGAAAGTCTGAATATATATAGAATGAAAGTCTGAATATATATATAGAATGAAAGTCTGAATATATAAAATGAATGTCTGAATATATGGAATGAAAATCTGATGTTATCAGCGCCATCTTGTGTTATTCATCTACTATTTTTTATACACATTTTGAACAATGAGCGAGTCCGCACGAAATTTAGAGTAGCAGCAATTTTAAATAACGATCATCTAATTAACACCCTGGCGAATGCGTGTACAGGCCAAAATACTGGCAACCGTACTCAACATCGTTCTACTGATGTAAGAAATGTATTCGCTATTTCATCGCGGAAGAGCGAATGCAGTGAACTTCACAGCCCAGGAAGTTCCTGCTTATCAGGCAAACATTACAGAAAGAAACATGCCTTCTACCTCACAGGGACAACCCACCCACAGCTATCTACAATCTTCGCCCGTTCACTCGAAAGGGCCCTAGACATTCATTCTATATATATTCAGACTTTCATTCTATATATTCAGACATTCATTCTATATATATTCAGACTTTCATTCTATATATTCAGACATTCATTCTATATATATTCAGACTTTCATTTCTATATATATTCAGACTTTCATTCTATATATTCAGACTTTCATTCTATATATATTCAGACTTTCATTCTATATATTCAGACTTTCATTCTATATATATTCAGACTTTCATTCCATATATATATTCAGACATTTGTTTTATATATTCAGACATTCATTCTATATATATATATATTCAGACTTTCATTCTATATATATATTCAGACATTCGTTTTATATATTCAGACATTCATTCTATATATATTCAGACTTTCATTCTATATATATATATATATTCAGACTTTCATTCTATATATTCAGCCTTCATATTATAAATATAATTATTTCCTGAACGGCTTGCCATAATATGTATATATATATATATATATATATATATATATATATATATATATATATATATATATATATAGGCAAATTATAACACGTTTACACAATTTTTTTATATTCAATGTAATTTTTGATAATCATAATTAATAAATCGCAATTCCAATTCCAAGGGAATAATCAGCAATAATGATTTTTGTCATAATAAGGTGAAGAAACCTGTTTATTATTTATTCATTTGATTTTGCAAATGTTCACTGAAAGAGCCGGTTTCAATAAAACTAGGCTACTTGTGACATGTCATATTTGGCTTTGACTTTGACTGAACATTTGCTCTCACTTTTTTAACAGCACAGATAAAAGAACAATCATGAGCAAAATAAGAACAATCATTCAATAAAAATAAATAAATAAAATCAAATCAAAAACTTAAACCTTTGCACATCAATTTTAATAAAATATTTTTCAATAAAAATTAGGGCCCGATACTAAGCTCATACTGTACTTGTAAAAATGCTCCGATACCAACAACCGATACCGATATGCAGGTGTGTCCAGACTCCAGACAAAGAACACGGACAAGAGAGAGTAGGCTATAATGGGGATAAAAAAGAAGGATGTCAGTTAAGTAAATGTATCTTATTAGTGGAATATTAAATTAAATATAGTAACATAGCTGAGGTGCACGAGCTGAGCTGGTCGAGCCGGCATCCCTTTTTTACAGACGTCAGTGGAAAGTTTATAGTTCTGTCGGATGTCAATGGAAAAGAAAGTAAAATGAGGCATGATGTAGCTTATTATTTACGTTAACTGACGAGAGAGAGAGAGAGAGAGAGAGATCTCTCAGCGCGCTAATACTTAATTGAATTGTCTTTCACGTCCTGCGCTTGATCTGACGAATTCAAGTGAACATTATATTTAAATATACAACAGTATATTTAATGGGGTCCATGCGTTCGGTGTTAAAGGGGCGTGCCGCCTAAGTGCCTCGATTGCCCCCCGGTGGCTGGTCTGAGTATAGGTCATAAAGCCTGCCTCCCCATGAAGTCTAATATTAATGTACGCGATTTAAAGCGACACTATGTAACTTTTCAACCTTCATAATATATTTCCAAGATCCTTGTGATGGTACAT
The DNA here is from genome assembly GCF_965113295.1 of Leuciscus leuciscus. Lineage (NCBI taxonomy): Eukaryota > Metazoa > Chordata > Actinopteri > Cypriniformes > Leuciscidae > Leuciscus > Leuciscus leuciscus. The sequence goes on along the minus strand of NC_138734.1, from coordinate 11,838,267 downwards.
CGACTTACAATAGGTTGAATGACACGTCTGCCATAGCCTGACAGGGTCTGTATCGCTTTTACTGGCACTATGTAACTTCGGTGTTCGGGTAGTAACCAGAGCACAAAAAGAACTACAAAATCCGACTGCTTTACGGCATACGTCACTTCCCCCACCACTTCGTCAAATTTGGACGTGAGAGGCCAGCCAGCGTTTGTTTTCGGCTTTCGTGCGTATGTTTTTGTCATGGGGGTTGTTTACACCTGGCCACTTCATGCATAATCTCAGATCGGATAGCTATCCGATCGTGAAAAGTCCAGGTTTAAATGCCCTCCGAAACGCATTTGAGACGGATTTGAATCCGATCCCTCAAACCACTTCAGGAGGAGAGACGCATTCCAGACGAAACTGGACAAGTGTAAATGCATATGGTTGTTGAAACCACATATGTAAATTGTACTCCTCCCAAAAATGCTAAAAAACAAAACAAAAAAAAACGCGTGTGAGCGTTGTATAGGCTATTATGTTATATCCAGATATGACGACGCGCTGGAACACGCATCACCGCAGATGAGCAACTGCATCAAGACAACGTGCAAACTATCGCAAATCAAAGTGAAAGTAAGTCGCAGACGCTTAACACACAATCTTCATCATTAAAAGTAAAGAAACGAAATGATCTTACCAGGGCTGTTACTGCTCTCTCTTATTGCGGTCTTTGATTTTGAAATTTTAGCTGATGATCTATAAAATGCAGCTCATATCTCGGTGACGTGCACTCCATTAAATCTGCATATAGCGCGAGAATTGAAGATCGAATTTAAATCCGTTTCGCAAAAATACATTTATGTGACCAGGTGTAAATGGAATCGTTTTGATAAATCAGATAGCTATGCCTCACGAATTAGTTTGCCAGCTGAACTCAGGTGTTGTGAGGTGTATTTATCACGTTGATTCCTGCGATTATCATGAGAACAGCTTTCAATATCTCACATAATTATCATAAATAAGCCTAACGTAGAGGTTGTAAATAGTGTAAACGAGCACAATTTGCAAACTATTATGATAAATTGCAATAATCATGTCTAATGACATCATAACGGCCAATGTTATGAAATAATGCGACGTACATTTAACTAATTGATGTTATCTGGCATTTTGTAATGTTTACATTCCAATAAAAACAACACAAATTAAATTATACAGTAGGCCTAGACTATAGACTATTTACTTGTGATTTAGCTGCAATCATGTAAAAATGTTATAATATAATTTACGACAGTGCAAGTATTCCACAGCGACTCTAGGGGTCGCTGTTTGACAAAAACACAATTTCTACTTAGTGTGGCTTTAAACTAAACAATCAAATTACACTTCAAATAAAACATTTTCAAAGATGTTTTCTGTCACTTTAGGTAGTTTTTATCACGCTGATTTAAGTTTGAGTGTTTTTAAAAAAAAATGTGTTTGGTCTTAGTTAGTTATTTGATGCTATAAAAACAGGAATGTGACGTCGTGATTGACAACTGTGATTGACAGCTTCTCTAAACGAAGAAGTCACCATAGACAGTAAAAGAAATGGACAAACCGACCCCATAGATTTTAACGGAGAAAAGTGAAGTCAATTAGAAGCACTCACTTCCTGATGGCTGAGCGTACTGCAGACTCAAACTGAGCTTGACGACGTAGATGTGACGTGAGCAACCTGTCTGACAATCCCAATTCACCCCTTGCCCCTACCCCTCCGTTTTGCGCTTTCCTGTGAAGGGGTAGGGTTGTCTCGATTCTCTTTTGGTTGGAGAGGTAGGGGTAGGGGTAAGGGTAAGGGCCAGATAGCCAGATAGCTAGGGTTAGGGTAATTTTCGGGAGGAGATTGGAGCTTCAACTTTAATTTCTACATGTCCATAACTGTTTATTTCACACAGTAAATTTTGTATTAACTGTTTCTGGGGGAGTGAGGGCGGGACCTTGATATCGCGGCTTTACTTCCTGCTCACTACTGCGCAGAAGCAGGTCCCAAATCTGCGCAAGATGTCAGCGCCATGTTAGGACTTCACTTTTCACCAATGGAAGAGAGTGAAGGGGCGTCGTCCATCTTTTTTTTACAGTCTATGGGTCCATATGGTTAAAGAATATGAACATGGAGGCTTGAGAGCCATTGATTTTGAATCTCTTCATTCAAAATAAAATGGTTGAAAGAGTGTTTAATAAAATCCCCAATAATAAAATAATAAAATATTGGCGGCCTTGAATGTGTGTTGAGATGTGGTCTTGATATCTGTAAAATTTCTTTGAAGTTATCTAATCTTCATAAATGTCATTGCAGGAAGGCAGACGTAGACGAGGATATATTTCCAAAACTAGGTTTAATGGTAATCAAACACAGGACAGCAGAACAGGGGTCCGTTCTTCGTATGTTGCTTAAAACATCCGAGATCAAATGAAACATCCAAGATGATATCATCGGCCTAATCATGATCTGGCTAATTAGGTTCTTCGAACAGTCTGCCGGTTATGATTAGTATAGCTGGATTGAGTTATCTGAGATAATTGCGCATTCATTCGCTGGTTTAAAAGGGGATATGTATCGATAGTAGAAATATTGATCAGCAACGCTGCAATTGACTGCTCCATGGCCAAAGAGCGTGCACAGTTTTTCTCCGCAGCAGAGCAAGAGTTATTGCTTGAAGGTTATGCTGAATTTGAAAGCTTAATTAAAACGCCAGGGAACACCTCAAAGTCTGCAAAAGCCAGGAGAGAGGGCTGGCAAAAAGTAGCAGACAAATTAAATGCGTTAAGTGCTCACCATGTTATGGTTCTATCACTTATTACAGTATATATTCTTGTATTTTAATAATTTCATAATTGCTTAATGTCAGAGCCACCTCAGGACCCACTAGAACATGGGAACAAGTAAAAGTGAAGTACAAGAATATTCTTCAAAATGGTGATCTTTTCTACAAGTCTCTTAGTCTCTTTTACAAAAAAACACTGTTAAATGATGTGTTTGTCTGTTTATAACAGCAACCAAGAAAAAGGCTGAGCAGAAAAAAAACAGGTGGTGGTCCTGCACCCCCACATTATACCCCAGCAGGAGAGCTGGTCCTGGGGTTAAATGTGAACCGACCCATTCACATTTAACATCCCTGGGCATCCCTGGGAGCAGCTCTTCCTTAGACCAAAAGCCAGGGACAGTAGCAGCAACACCTTCATTACTGGTAAATGAGTTTTAAATTACCTTGCTGCATTAAATTAAGTAGGACTATAATCCAAATGGCTGGTACAGTCATTTCAACTATTAAATATTGAGTAGTGATCAATTGCTTTGACTTGTGAAGGTGAAAACTGCTGAACTTAATGTAAAAATATTTTGCCATGAGTTATTGATCACATTTTTTCCTAGTGTAGTTCATTGTAATGCCATTGTGTTTTCCTCTTTTGTGCAGTTTTACACAATACACCAACACTTTTACCTGTTCCCAAGAAAATGGTGGCTGACATATGTGCAGTAAGTGGACTTTTTCTAATTTTACATCAAAAGGGAAGAAAGTGCAACACTTTGTAATACCCATTTGTTTCCATTGCACAGGACAGTGAAAAAACCCTCTCAGATTACTGTCCTTTGGAGGAAGTACTTATAAGTGCATAAATAACTTTACTTAATTTATAGTTGTGTACATATTATTTCTGACTGCAATATGAGTTGCAGGAGGAAAGGCCTACAGCACAAAGTGATACAGAGGGGGGCAGTGTAGTACTTTTCCTTTTTATTTTTGTTGCATGAGGCTTGTGTTGACTTTTTAAATTTTTAAATTTATTTTTTTATTTATCCGTACCCTATTGACGGAGTCTGCAACAGAAATGTGAGTATTTTGACCTGAAAAAAACATAAATTAAGGGGAGAAATAGAACTTGACACCTTAAAGAAGAAAAAAACTGACACTAGAGTTGCTTCAAAAGGAACTTCAGAGTAAGTGCTAATACACTATTTCACACAGAGTACGATTGCTGACCTTGCATAACAATATCTCTTATTTCAGGCAAAAGATGACTATCACTGGCTTTTCTTGACAAAGAATAATTGAAAAAAAATCAAGGAACTAAGCATATCGTCTTGTCTTTTATTAATTTAATGAAGGTTTTTGTTTGTTTCTTTGTAAAAAATAAAAAATAAATCAAAAATGGTGTTCCACAATTCTGTCCCGTGCAGCTCTGCCACTAGGTTGGTCAAAGTGCACTGGATGGAGGTCATCATCAGGCTGCACCTCCACCACAGGGGTCCTCTTTCTGATGGTGGCAATGTTGTGGAGTATGGCACATGCAACAATAATGTCACAGGCCCTGTCAGGTGCAACCCTCAGACTTTTCAGACACTAAAATCTTCCCTTTAGTTGCCCAAAGGTCATTTCAATGCGTGCCCTTGTCCTGGCTAGAGCTGCATTGAAACGGGTTTGTGGTCCGGGGTTTGGGTCACCAAGCAGGATCCCGTGGTAAGCACCTGTATAATGGAAAAATGCAGTTTTGTTAGGCTCAGAATAAATTTATGTAATACAGTGAGCTTGATATAAATGTTTTCCCCTTACCACGTTCAAATAATGTGCATAAATGTGACTCTCTGAAAATTCTGGAGTCATGCACGGATCCAGGCCATTTTGCTTCCACACCATCTAAAAAATTATTATTATTATTATTTTTTTTTTTTTTTTTTATTACAAACAAAGGAATATATATATATATATATACATACATAAATGTCCATTCCTGTATATTATAAAAACAGAAAAAAAAACCCCAATAACAAAAAAAACTAAACAAAACAAAAATGGGGTACAGTGCAGTCTAGTGGCACCTTTGCATCATTAGTGTTTTATTTCCAATAATAGTCTATGATTACATCTGTTATATAATTACTCAATTTCCTTCAAATTCCTTCCATCTCTTCCACAACAGAGCCCCTTTTAGTTTTTTTAATCTTAAAGAAAAGGTAAGGATTTCCATCCTATATATTTCACTTACAATTGCTTTCCAGTCTTCTATAGTGGGTGAGGTGGGTTGAAGCCATTTACGAGTAAGAGCCTTTTTAGCTGCCAGGAATATTCTCCATAGGTATATATAATCGGTTTCATGTAAATCCAGATTTCCCAGATAGAAGGTATACCATTGGAATGGAATTTTTATCCTTAATATAGCCTCTACAGTCCTGTGAACATCCTTCCAAAATAAGTGAATGACTGGACACGCCCAGAATATATGGTGGTGATTTGCTACTTCTGAATTACAGTGTCTCCAACACCCTGATCCTACTTCACTATAGCTCTTTTGAGCAGGTGAAATAAAGAATCTACTTATATTTTTCCAGGCGAATACATCTAAGATATTTTTAGTCAGTAAACTGCATACTTTTTGATTACATTCCTTTTTTCTTTTCTTTTTTTGATATATTACTAATCTGAAATATTAAGAATCGTAATAGTAACTTACCTGCACGTTTACACTGTGAAATCCCTTTCGGTTCACAAAATCCCCTTCATTGGGGCCTGGTGAACCAAATTTCACTTGATGGCGATGCGTGTACAGTCTATGGCACCAATCACGTTAGGGAAGCCTGAGGAACAAATACTGTAAGTCCTACTTTTTGGCATGGTCATGGTTGCATTTGATGGCGTCTTTGGATGAAGAATCTCAAATTGCATTTGATGGAGAGGTGTTCTCTTCACGGATGAATCTGTGTATGGCGTTGTGTGGGTGAGCGGTTTGCTGATGTCAACATTGTGAATTGAGTTGGCCCATGGTGGCGGTGGGGTTCTGGAATGGGCAGGCTTGTGTTATGGAAAACGAACTCAGGTGTGTTTTATTGATTGCATTTTGAATGCACAGAGATACCGTGACGAGATCCTGAGGCCCATTGTTGTGCCATTCATCCACGACCATCACCTCATGTTGCAGCATAATAATGCACGGCCCCATGTTGCAAGGATCTGTACACAATTCTTGGAAGCTGAAAACATCTCAGTTTAGAGTGGCCTTTTATTGTGGCCAGCCTAAGGCACACCTGTGCAATAATCATGCTGTCTAATCAGCAACTTGATATGCCACACCTGTGAGGTGGATGGATTATCTCGGCAAAGGAGAAGTGCTCACTAACACAGATTTAGACAGATTTGTGAACAATGTTTGAGAGAAATCGGCCTTTTGTGTACATAGAAAAAGTCTTAGATCTTTGAGTTCATCTCATGAAAAATGGGGGCAAAAACAAAAGTGTTGCGTTTATAATTTTGTTCAGGGTGTGTGTGTGTATAGTATATTAGGGGTGTAACGATACACGTATTCGTATTGAACCGGCTTTCGGTTCAGTTTTCGGTATGCATTTTCAAACCGAACGGTTCGTTGGACTATTTTTCCTGCCGACCAAAATTACGTTATTTCAAAGGCGCGTGGCAAGCGCGCTCATAATGTAAGAGACGCCGGCGCGACCACAACATTGCCCAACATCAAATGGCAAACGTAATGCAAGCGGAACGAAACTGCTCGTTATTGTGTGGTTGAAGGACCGTTTATCAGTTTGGACCAGTGCAGCGCGAGCCGATCGTGATCATGCGACACTGTTACTACACAGCGCTAATAAGAGATCCAGTAAAGAAAGCATTTGAATTCGCCACAGAAGTAATAACATCGCTGCGAGATCTAGTGAGAAACATTCACATTTCTCCATTATTAACGCATCAAATAGCGCGTGGAAACCAGGAAGAAACATTGTGCCATGAATGAACTATCCAGTGTCCACAGATCAGCAACATTCACCATGGATTTACTGTAGTGACACTAACTGCAACCATGGAAGTTTGGCAGGAATAGTAGGCTATAATGCCTTCAAGTAACATTACGTCGATTTTATTTTGACATTATGAATACAATTGCTGCCCTCAAATGTTAATCTGAACTAAAATAAACCTTTGTTTATAACTACTACAATATTACATTTAATTTTTTTCAAGGAGCTGTTTTGTTTTATATGCTCCTAAGAAGAGTCAATTATAGCTCTAGAATTGCTCAAAGTAAAAAAAAAAAATCATACTTTATGATGTTAGTTTTAATTAAAAAAAATTATAAAAAAATTAAATCAAGGAAATTTCTCTGGCATTTCTTTCTTTTTGCTGTATCAAAAACATACCGAACCGTACCGAACCGAACCGTGACACAAGTGTATCGTATCGAACCGAACCGTGAATTTTAAAAACCGTTACACCCCTAATATATATATATATATATATATATATATATATATATATATATATATATATATATATATATATATATATATATAAAACTAAATTTCCCTAAAATTCTGGTATGTGTTTCCTGCCTTCTGCGATAACTAAATCTTCTGAGGGCCCAGTGATTAGGTGAAGTCTCCAGGGAACATTTCTACATGTTACTTACCGTAAACTGATTACAGTATCACACAAGTGTTACATGTACATTCACGCAACCTGTTTGAATACCAAGCTTGTCTCACTTTTGTGCATCCTTAGTGCTTCTATTTACCGTGATTTCATCCACCACACAATTTCCAACACTGTTTGACATTTAGATTTCCCACCCAAATGAAAAGAAATACAGTGCATAAAAGTTACTGTGACTGTAGCATGTAAATATTTAATAAGGCAAGCAGTGTTTCTTTGCAAGGGCACCAAAAGGAGGGATTAATGTTATGTTCAATTAAGTTGGGAAGTTGTAATTACATCCTCAGGTGCATTAAAATCATTTTGGTCTGAGTAAGAGGGTGCTGTACCTTTTTTGCCTGGCAAGATGGGGTTTAAAGAGACAATAATTTGAGGTTAAACAGTGTGAAAAACCCAAGAAATGTACCACAACATTTTGTTTTTGAGGATGAAAATGCAGTGTCCTACCGTAAAGGTATTTTTTTTTTCTTGTGACAGTCACAGTCAATTTTAAGCTAAAAGTTCCTGAAAAACAGAACGCAAAACAAAAGTTTAAAAGTTGAAAGGATGTGTATAGTTTTTTTTAATGATGATTCAAATCGAGAACTACAGTTCAACAATGTGTTCTCTGATTGGTGGATCACTCCCTTGGATTATGGGTATTGTAGTTTTTCATCAAGAATTTCTTCAATTCAACAATTCTTTGAAAATGAAATCACACTTGTGGCTTATCCAGTGCTTAATAACCTTGGAGCTCATGGTAGGTCTGTCATAAAAAGTTTATACATTATCATTATATTTAAAAAAATACATTGTCACTTAAGAAAATTAATGTGATTTTTACTTCCTGAACCCTATACTGTTATTGTGAATGGTTCCCTATAAAGAGCATTTCAAAGCAGTCACTTGAAAGGCTTCATGTCAACAGATGGCAGAACATTGCTAGTTTCTTAGCAGACTACATGCAGTATTGCATGTCTCTGTATGGAATTGGCCTTGTGCCTTCAGCCGCTGAGATCTCCTACTGTATATGACAGCTCCTCTGACAGGTTTGTGGATTAGAGTTCCAACAGAGCTCAGTGTTCTGTCATAACACTTGCTTTTGCTAATTAATGGGAGCTGCATTTTATAGTCGACTTGAAATATGACCTAAAATGACTGTAATTGATTTTGTAGATACAAAGACACGCTGCTATGACAATCTGAGAGCAAAGACCACCTGTGTGCAGTCTAACTGTGCTGCAATTTGAACCTTGCTCATCTAAGATTATTAAAGTCCTCTGCAAAATGTCAAGAAACAAATCGTTCCTTTGCTCTTTGGACCACTCTGACATTCAAGGCCATAAAGCTCTTTGAAATGCAAGACAACTAATTGTTAAGCCCAAAGTAGGCTATACACACTTTAGCACAGTTGTACGCATAACCTTTCAAAGTATAGGCTACTCCATTTAAGGTGTACCTACACATACAGTGGTTGACACACGTTATAACAATTTGCACTCCTTCGCTTTAGCGTCTTCGTAGCCCTGATATGTATTTTAACCTTGCATAGTGCTTGGGCACTCTTTAGGCTCAAGTAATCTTTTAGGCTAGTGTGTACAAATGTGTTTAGTTTCTAACCTCCCCGCATAATCTCTAATCCACTTAGAACAGCTGTTGTAGCGTGCACAAGTTTCCGTCTCTCCCGTTTATTCATTTTTTTTAATTGACTACCTTGTGAATCAATGGCCCTGGGTCACTTGATTGTACTGCGTTCCACAACTGGTCCACGCACTGTGACGTAATTTCCGTCATCATGAGGGTACGTGGACGTCCACACACACTGTTCGCAAGCAGCCCAATTTTGTGTGTGTGTGTAGGTACTGTGCTGATTAAAAACATTGTGTCACAAGCTCTCTATGCTTACTTTAGCGCAGGCTACGTGTCAAAAGTCTACTTTCGACTTTATATAAAAAAAACTGCATGCCACATTTCTGCATGCATCAAAATGCATCATAACCAAATATAATGGGCCCTATTTTAACGATCTAAGCACATGGTCTAAAGCGCACTGTGCAAGCGTACTTGGGGCATGTCCAGATCCACTTGTGCTATAACAACGGGAAAAATGGTCGGCGTGCCTAGCGTATGGTCTAAAAGGGTTTTCTCTATTCTCTTAATGAGTAATGGGTGTGTTTTGGGTGTAAAGTGAAATCAACCAGAGTCTCATCTCCCATTCCCTTTAAAAGCCATTTGCGCTCATGCAATGACGGATTCGCTATTTACATGGCGGAATTTGCAAGCGGAAAAACTGAACGCTTCTCCAGAGAGGAAACGGATCTGCCCGTGCGCGAGCAGACCATCTACTACGGGACAAAATGTACACACGTTGTGGACCCGCCTATAGGCGGATATTACTAACGTGCTCTTTAAATAAGAAAAAAAAATATTGCGCCATTGACTTAAAACAAGGTTTCAGTTGGTCAATGGCGCAGTCTATTTAAGTTGCCTCAAAATAGCAACGCACCAACAATGCACCTGAACATACCTCGTTTTCAGACCAGCACGCCCATGGGCGCACAAATGGGTGCAAATGCATCTGCTATTTAAACAACGTGGACCAGGACGTGAAAATGATAACTGCATCGGGCTGAAACTAGCAAAAAACACTTGTCTGGTGCTGTCTTGCGACGGGTGTATGATAGGGCTCAATGTTCTACTTCATATACGAAGAATGGAAAATCAAAATATTTGGTTCTGTTCAGGCCGTGACACACCAAGCCAATGTAAAAGAACAAAAACTAACCATGGTTTTATTATAGTAAAAAGGTAGTAACCATGTTTTTTTGGTGGATTGATTGCCATTTGTATAACCGCAGTTTTACTACAAAAACCATGGTTAAACTATGGTTAGTGTAGCAAAATCACGGTTAATTTTTGTAAGCAGTGTCGGCTGCGTCTGGGCCAAAAAGATGTACTTGAACACAACAAGTCTTTTCGACTTGAAGCGACGCTGCACAGATCGATTGGTGTATGACATTCGAATTCGAAAGCATACGGAGCCATCTGTTCTCTAATCGCTCTCACAGTACTTTGATGTCATACACTGATCGGTCTGTGCAGCGCCACTTTGACTTTGCTCGCTTTCATTCTCGTGCACTGACTTGTTTGCTAAACTGAACAGCCAATCGAGTGATTTCTCTCACCAATCAAAATGCTGAATCGGGCGAACTGCCACCCGACTAGGACCGACAAGTGGAACACACCGCAAAAAACAGACGCTCACTGACGGCTCGATATTACTAACCCTTCCTCACACAAAACTCTCATACATTATGGCTTTGGAAGACTCAGGATATAGTGGAATTTAACCCCTAAATGCATTTATATCTAACACAGAGGGATCTCTATCTGTCTCGATAATATTAAACTCCTGATATAAAGTAACAATTACTGAAGAATAAAATAAAGCATATTTTGTTACCTTTTGGAGCTTGTAAAGGTTCAGTTTGAGCAGACGTATATATATACCATCATCGCTGTCCTCATCAGAGCTCATTTCCCAGGACAGTCTGGCTCATATTCGCAATCCCAAACATATTCTCAAAACTATAATTTTCAACATCTTCAAAATCAATATTTTGATCGCCGACAGCTGACAATGACACTAATATTTGATTGTGTTCAGTACTTGCTCTACAGTAAATCACTGAGCCATTTCAAGTTTTGCTGATGATACCTTTTTCTGCCTGCGGTAACTATGAGTGAAACGTCACTTCTTCATTCTTTATCAGACATTGCCACTTTGTGGAATAAAGGTGAATTGCACTTATTCAGTCAGCAAAGATTCAAATATTGTTGTGCAGAAAAAAATATACTGTTACACAAATCGGGTCATTAGCGACCTTATACCCTGTTTTACAAAAAAGATTACAGAATTTAAAAACATGTATGGACCCAATAGGTGAATGTGATTTCACCAAGTAGCCTACAACATCCTGGAACAACATTGCAATCCACCAATCAGATTTGAGGGACAAGTTTACAGTTGATGTCAAGTTTAGGCTTACAACCAGGGTAAGCTGCTTCTACATCAGTGTTATTCACCTATCATTCCCTCCGGTTTTAGGTCACAAAGTATGTTGATCCAGGAACATTTCTTACTTGCCAAAATCACGGTGACCATACACAATAAGTGCATTTTACCACAATAGTCATTTAAATGTTTGTTCATAGTAGTTAAAGACACTTAAAATAACGCAAAAACCCATATTTCTTTTTTCAGCTTTTATGACACACAATAAACATTAAGTTGGAAGTTGTCAATTTGCCTGACCTAGTTCTGTTTAAAAGCACCAGTTCTGAGTGAGCCGACTGTTAAGAGCCGCTGAAAATGGAGTGAGATGTCTTATATTTTATTTATGTCTCTCTGTTGGGCACTGACACATTTTAAACTGCAGAACCTTCAGCCCTCTGATGTATTGCGCTCAAAGAAATATCTTCTGCATGACAGTATTATTACTTTGTCAATTTTCATTGACAACACATTTGTGTTTCGAACCAAATGCCTATACTTGCATTATGCTTTCAAAACCTATGTTTCATACATTTTCCCACAGTTACAGACATATGTCTCCATGTACTATTGTTATAATGCAGACAATCATATCTCAAAGTAATGAACTGATCCTTAACTGTCTCATAGATTGCTTTGTTCTCTATGTGCCACCAGAGGGTGCAATGACACCATTTATCACAAACTCTCAGAGAGTCAGTGGTAAACAAGCAGCCTAATGAATTTGATTATATAAAGTGGGATGATTAAAAAACGTAGTTGAATGTCTTTTGCGATTTTTAAATGTTGTCAATAACTGCTTACTGTTGTTTATTAACTTTCTTGTTTTGATGAATGATCAGTGTGTTGATGAACATTTAGTTGTTTATGAATGCTCAGTTGATTTATAAATGATCAGTGTGTTTAATGAATATTCCATGCTATGGATTTTATAGTGTGTGTTGTCTGAAAGTCCAAAAGAGGAAATTTGGCCAATGGCCACTGTAGAGACCTCAGACTGTCTATCAACGCAATCTGTACATTTACACAGAGATTTAATTATAAGAAAGCCTGTTGGCCAGAGCAGTACACACACACACACACACACACACACACACACACACACACACACACACACACACACACACACACACACACACACACACACACACACACACACATACACACACACGATGGGTTTCCATGTTTTATGGGGACTTTCCATAGACATAATGGTTTTTATATTGTACAAACTGTATTCTATCCCCTTACACTAATCCTACTCCTAAACCTACCATCACAGAAAACTTTAGATTTTCAAAAAATATCACTTAGTATGATTTATATGCTCTTTTCGTCATGTGGACCATTTTGTCCCCATAATGTAGGGTTTACCACGCCCCACATACACATGAAAAAATGAACCTGCCAAATGCTACTGTGCATTTCTTCCCCTTAGAAATGTTGTTCCCCTTACAAATCTCTCTCTCTCTCTCTCTCTCTCTCTGGGAGTTTGCACGTGAGAGAGTGGTTGGGGAGGGGGTGAAGGCTGTGTGATGAATTTTCACCATTTTTTTTTTCCATTTCATCTTATTTCTGCATGGTTTGTTAAGTGTTTATTTTTGCTGTTAAGGCGAGTTTTTGTGCTGAGGCACTGTCCTTGCGCAATGGATTCAGGTGTGTACCTTATAGAGCTGGGCGATATGGCCAAAAAAATCATATCTCTGTATTTTTTGGTTAAATGGCGATATACGATATATATTGCTGTACTTTCTAGTTTTTCTATTTGGATAAAGAAAATCTGTATTTATAAAAAAAAAAAATATATATTTCACATCCTGCCCAATGATATCCTACAATCAATGTTGATATTGAAGGATATGGAAATAAATATAGTGAATGTAATGTAGGCTACGCAATATATTATGTGCAAAAAGGTGGTTAAAATCACATTACATTTTAACATTGTAACATTACAATCTAAAAACAAAAATAATGCTTTTTTTAAATTGACTAAAGGCTAAAATAAAAATGAAAATAAAAACAAAAGCACAAACTAATTATATTGGTCTGCATTTGATTACACCATTATAATGGTCACTTTCATAAAAATATACTTGTAGGTTTAAAATTCCACATATGGCACATTTATTGTCTCCAACAACAAATATTTGAGCAATATGTATATTTTAGTCAGAATTATTGCGCTACTATAGTATAGAATATATTGTGCTCCATCTGTTTGGCGCGCATGCGCACAGCGCCGGCGATGCTCATTCACGGAAGCTTGAATTTTAGCGGAAATTCACTTGCAGAAGGCTCATCCTCTCCTGACAGTGAAATGGACATATTTGTTTGACTTTCTAACATTTACAGATGGAATATACCTGTGAAATGTAAGTTAAGCACTGAGGAAAGCACCACATCTCAAACGCATTAAGCAGCGCAAGTATTTATCTGTCAGTCATCAACAGACAGGGAAAAACATCTGACAGGGCAAGCTGCTTTAAACTTGTTAACTATATCTTACCAGTTATTTTGATGCCCTTAATATAACATGTTTAGGATGAATTGTATTATGTACTTTCACTGCAGCAGCTCACACTGCGTCCTCTGCTATTTTTCAGATGTGCTCGTATCAAACTTCTGTATTGATATAAACGGTATTGCCTCATTCCATATCGCTTCAAAAAAATATTTCATATAAACTCGATATACCGCCCATCCCTAGAGTACCTGTTGATTTGGTAATGGTGGAGGATGTGCTTGTTGCAACAGGGGAGGCGGTAGGCCTCGAAAATATTTCCTCTGCCTCTCGCATGAATAAGGCTGTTCGGGTCTTTTTGAAAGCGCAGAATCTTGTCAATCAAATACTTGAAAGTGGCCTTATTGTAAATGACGATGTAGTGCGTCACTCCACTCTTTACGGCTTTTTCTAAAATTACGATTTCAAATGTGCCGCCATTCTGATGCGTTGGAGCGTAAGTAGGTTTGTTGCGCTAGTCCGTTCAAAACGATCTCTCTAGGGTGCAAACACCCAACTCTAAAACATGTAATGTCTTTTAGGAGACAAGTTAACAGGATTTTGGACTCTCAGGAGCGAACGCTGGATATATCCTTTCGTGTTCAATATGAAGGAAAAACATTTTTGGTTTACGCAACAACTGGCAATACGAAGTGTTTTGAATGCAGTGATGTTGGGCATAAAAGGCATGCTTGCCCGCATAAAGAATGTGAAATTGAAGGCATTGTTTCGGGATCAGAGATTGTTGTCACTTCTGAACTTGTGCATACCCAAGGAGTTGAGATTGACGGAGGAAAGAGTTTCAGAAGTTAGTGTATCTGCTTCTGAAAATACTCTAACAAATTGCGAAGTAATTATAATTTTTTTTACTGTATCTGGTCTTAGTAATATTGCGGTTGTTAATATGAACGGAGAAATTGCTGAAACACCGAATGTTGAAAACATCTATGTCTATGGATTGCACTCTGTACCAAGTACTAGCGGTATTCAGTCTAGCGTTTGTAGTGTAGAGCGTGTGGTGGAGAACGAGTAGATGGATTTGAGCTGCAACAAAGAATGCAATAAAGCTGGCATGGATGAAACATTGTCTGACGAGACTGCATCTATACATGGCATTGATTTATGTTCACAGGGATATTTTCTGTGTAGTGGTGAGGTGAACTCTCTAGAGTTCTTACAAGATGATTCCTCATTGTATACTTTAGAAGCCATATCACCCTGTAGCCCAAGACTGGTTGCCCACTGAAGCTAAGTAGGGTTGAGCCTGGTTAGAACCTGGATGGGAGACCTCCTTGGGAAAACTAGGTCACTGCTGGAAGATTTGTTAGTGAGGCCAGTAACTAACTGAGGTGCTCACCCTGTGGTCTGTGTGGGTCCTAATGCCCCAGTATAGTGATGGGGACACTATACTGTAACAAGTACCATCCTTCGGATGAGACGTTAAACCGAGGTCCTGGCACTCTGTTGTCATTGAAAATCCCATGGCACTTCTCGTAAAGAGTAGGAGTGTTTGTCCTGGCCAAATTCCCTCCATTGGCCCTTACCAATCATGGCCTCCTAATAACCCCATCCTTTGAATCGGCTCTATCACTCTCTCTCCTCTCCAGCTATAGCTGGTATGTGGTGAGCTCACTGGCTCCAAATGGCTCCTGGGCCATATGGAGGCTGCAACGGCTGTGACACCTCTCGGCTTGCTTCATATGAGACTGCTTCAGCACTGGTTCACATCCTCACATCGGAGCTCGCCCGCCATCTCCTCCTCTGGAGTCAGAAGCATCTGAGGTCGCTTTGGGCCATTCATGTCCCCGGGCTGCTCAACCGTATGGCCGATGAGGTATCACAAGTTGTGCTCCCGGGAGAGTGGCGACTCCACCCCCAAGTGGTCCAGATAATCTGCCATGCTTTCGGAGCCGCACAGGTAGACCTGTATGCCTCTCCAGAAACCACCCACTGCCAGTTGTTTTACTCCCTGACTGAGGGAACACGAGGCTTGGATGCAATGGAACACAGCTGGCTCCTGGGCCTTTAAAAATATGCATTTTCCCCTGTGAGCCTACTTGCACATACAATGTGCAAAGTCAGGGAGGACGAGAAGCAGGTCTTGCTAGTTGCGCCCTACTGGCCCAACCGGACCTGGTTCCCAGAACTCATGCTCCTCACGACAGCCCCTCCCTGGCGTATTTCTCTGAGGAAGGACCTTCTTTCTGGCACCCGCACCCAGACCTCTGAAAACTCCATGTCCTCTCGCCGAGAGGATCCCCGAAGATGTTCGATCAGTGTCTTGCTTTCCTTCCTGCAGCACAGATTGGAGCAAAGGCTGTCTCCCTCCACCCTCAAAGTTTATGATGCCACTATTTATGCATATCATGACCCCATAGGAGGCAATTCGGTTCAGAAGCATGACCTGGTCGCCACGTTCCTTGAGGGGCGAGATGGTTAAATCCATCCCTACCCTCTTGGGACCTTATTCTGGTGCTCAAGCACTTCAGAACACGCCGTTCGAGCCTTTGCAGTCAGCAGACTTAAAGATTTTGTCTATGAAGACTTTGTTGCTGGTTGCATTGGCCTCCATCAAGAGGGTAGGGGACCTGCAGGCATTTGCGGTCAATGAATCGTGCCTGGAGTTCGGGGTGGGCGACGCCCGCGTGTTACTGAGAACCCGGCCTGGTTATGTGCCCAAGGTTCCTACCACTCCCTTCAGGGACCAGGCGGTGAAACTGCAAGCGCTGCGCTCTGTCCCGTCCGCGCTCTGTGACGGTATGTAGACAGAACTCAAAGCTTCAGGACCTCAGACCAGCTCTTTGTCTGTTACGGAGGCCAGCTGAAGGGAAAGGCTGTCTCCAAGCAGAGGATGGCCCACTGGATATTGGATGACATTGCCTTGGCTTACGAAGCACAAGGTGTGCCTTGCCCACTCAGACTGCATGCTCACTCCACGAGAGGCATTGCATCCTCCTGGGCGCTGGCACGTGGCACCTCGCTAACAGATATTTGTAGAGCTACGGGCTGGGTGACACCCAACATGTTCACTAGGT
The DNA here is from genome assembly GCF_965113295.1 of Leuciscus leuciscus. Classification (NCBI taxonomy): domain Eukaryota; kingdom Metazoa; phylum Chordata; class Actinopteri; order Cypriniformes; family Leuciscidae; genus Leuciscus; species Leuciscus leuciscus. The sequence goes on along the minus strand of NC_138734.1, from coordinate 11,821,254 downwards.
TCTATAGCCTACGTGTAGAGCCAGTTTCCTCCTGTGTTCTCACCTCAAACAGGTAGAAGCACCGTCTCTTGTCGGCTTGCTATGCCTACAGTTGTGCTCATGTCTCCAGAGTGTAAAACCTGTTGAGTCTTTCGTAACCCTCGGCAGCCAGATGTTGTGGAGCGTCTGTCGCCAGGCCTATAGCCCGCTGAATCCTTGAGAACCGGGTCTAGGCTGGGTGCCATATGTGTGACTCTGCGGTGATCCCATATGTTGCTTTTAAACGGAAGCCTGTGTCTTTCCCTTGGGAGAACCCATCTCTTAGGAGATTGGTGTTACCCCAGTAATTTCATATGCAAACAACCCCACGAGGTTAGTCCATATGTTATCTCCACATGACTCCTTCGGGAAAGGATATGGCTTACGCAGCATTCCTTTTCCAGTGGGATGGGCACGCTTTCCCAGTGTTATCCAATAGTCTCACTGAGTCGGAACAGCAGTATGAACTTCTCTGTGTAAGCCCTGTCCCATCAGGTAAGAGGGAGTAGGAGGTTTACACAGGGCGCTGAATGGGGTCAACAGCTGTGGTGCTTTGGTAGGGGATTTATTTTCGTCGGTCATCCGACGTAACGTTGAGGGAATGGTCTCGGTTACGTATGTAACTCTTGTTCCCTGAAAGACGGAACTGAGACGTTATGTCATACGTCGCCAGGTCACCGCGATGCAGCACAGCTGTTGCAATTATCGCATGCCAATGTGCATTAGCTCGTTTTAGTTTCACTCGAAGTAGATTGGCCTCTCTAGCGATATTCTTATTTGTCGTTCATCTGACGTAACGTCTCCGTTCCCTCCTTCAGGGAACGAGGGTTACATACGTAACCGAGATGTTTTTCGTGGACATTGAGTACTTTTTAGCATACTTTTTCAAATACGGAAATACTGTGAAGTTTCCGGACACTTAATTCTATGCTTTTTATATTAAATGCAATTACTTGTGTTGTTTTTACCAACTTGAGTATACTGTAGGACTGTAATTTCTTTACTCTATTGTCTTTGAAATATGGTTAATGTACTTTCCGAATGTACTGACAAGCATTAAATGTCATTTCTATTGAAAGTTGTGTCATTTATTTATATATTTAGTGCATTGAAAATACATTCAATTACATTTAGCATGTTAGTCAACACATCAAAATAAGTGTCCTCATTCAAAGTGTGACATAAAAATGATTAAAACAATTATTAAAATGTCAAACCTTTATTTTGAGATTATTAAAAAAGTGCAGTTAAGAAAAAGTAGACTTAAGTGTCTTAAGTTTTGATGTTGTTGTTTTTTAGGTTGTTTGCTGAATTTGTTCTTTTTAGATTGTTCCATTTATTAAGATATTTTAAAGCTAATATTTTGTTTATGCAGATCATGTTTTATAAGAATGTTTATTTGAAGTGGTTGAATGTCTTTTTTAAAATGTTTTGTCTATTGAAATTGTTGGTTTGTTTATTGATATTGTTAGTCTGTTTATAGAGATCTGTGAAGGCATTTTAGTGAGAGTCTTTAAATACCTGATAGATTTCTCATTCCAGCTGAATTGTGCACCCCTAAATCTTACCAACAAACCCACAAGATGGCTTATCTCTGCCCCACAGAATTCACACAATAGCAAGAAAGAGACAGCAGAGATAAACGGGGCCCTATGGCCCCGTTAGAGTCGCGGGGCGGAACGCATACATTAACATTAAACAGCAATATATTACAGTGATAACAGTCACTGCGGTGACACTGGAATTTGTTTTGACTTGAAAAGAAATAAAAGCCTTGTCACAGCAATTCGGGTGGAGATGGAGGGATTTTCTGAAAAAAGAGAGAATTGGCTCCTTCAGTAATTGGTATGTGCAGTGGTTCCCACCCAAAGTTACTTTTCAGCTGCTGGTGGCACCTTATTGAGCTCTAGTTTAAAAATGCCATGCCAACCATGAAGGATTGTGCAACTTTTGTGTCTTTTAGCTGGTGTTTTATACAGAGATTAAGATCTGTGCATTAAGGTGCATAAGTGACAGATAGGGGGCAGCAAAACCCAACACAAAAAGAATTCAACCAAAAATTAAAATTCTAAATTGTTTCCTCACCCTCATGTCTTTTCAAATCCATGAGAAACGAAAGAAGATGTATGCTGCATGTTTTCCAATCTGTTATTTTTATTTTGCTAAATTAAATTTTTTTTTCTCAATAAATATTGTCAACAGGTATTGAACAATAAAATATGACAAAATTCTCGTTTTTGTGTGAACTATCAATTTAAGAGCTGGAACCTCCAGCACATTAATTTATCTAACTAAATAGGGTTTTTATACAACCTCAGAGGAAACAATCTGCATTTTTAGACATTTTTTTTTTAAATTAGTATTACTTATTCATACATCGTCTTAACAAATGAGGATGTACCCGGATGTCATCAAATATTTATTTCTCTTTTGGGCACAAATTTGTCCCTAAAGTTTGGTTAAGTTGGTACACCCACCCACCCACCATGTTTTATGGGGACTTTCCATAGACATTGATGATTTATACTGTACAAACTGTATATTCTATCCCCTAATCCTAAACTCAACCCTCATAGAAAACTTTCTGCATTTTTATAAACTAAAACCAAAACCCAAAAATTTCCCCACAAGGTAAAAATTACTGGTGTTACGATCTTCGTGGGGACATATTTGCTCCCCATAATGTAGGGTTTACCAGGGCCACACACACACATTGAACAATAAACCTATATGCTCATTATAGCCTCTTATTGCTGTTCATTAGATGCTTGGCTTGTTTATTTGTTTATTCATTCAGTGTGTTTATTTGATAATTAATTAATCAATCAGAAGTTTATAGCGTGATTTAGCACCTATTTGTCAGAGGGTAATAAAACACACACACAGCTCTTGTTTTCATTACCCCATTCTTGTTTTCATCTGCCCCAAGACTTCTTCACCTTGATTAGAGAAAGAAGGCCTAACATGAAAGTCCTCCAGCTCTGTTATATCCAGAACAACACACACACATGCTTCACACTCCTGAAATTCTGGGTAAAAATAACCTCTCAGATTCTAAAGGCGGAACACATAATCAATCGCTCTGCTTATATTCTCATATCTGTTGATTGTGAATATTGTGTGTTTGTTAACACTGAACCCAGTCGCTGAATTGGCGATGCTTACTGTGGATTTTCTTTTTTGACAGTATCATTATTCATTTCTGCCTGTCTTCCTCTTTCTCTCAATCTATTGGAGGGGAGAATGAGAGAAAAAAACTTTGTGGAGCACGTTCAGATGTAACACACAGATCCATCACAATAACAGTTCTGTCAAAGAGATAAAGAGCTCAGTGTGCTTCTCTATTCATTTCGCACTGCTTGTCAATCTTTTGTCTCTAATATACTCATGATCATACAATGCTTCTGCAAAAACACATAAACACTCGCCTAAATACTTCTTGTATAAGCGGGTGGCTCTTGTTCAGAATAAGCTACAAAGTTGACCAGGCTTTATGGTGATATTTAAAGGTACAAACTTTGTCCTCATTTGCGCGAAAGAGGCGAATTGAGCGTCTGGCGCGATACGCGCAAGTGATTTTATTTGGTGCTTTTTGTGCATTCACGCGTTTGAAGCGAATTCGCGTCTGACGCCCGAGTTGAAAAATCTGCGAATTTTGCCTCGAGCGTGCGTCTATTTCGCTTCAAATGCTCGCTTTGGACGCGAGAGTGGATTCAAAATGTTCAAGCATCCAACTAGACGCGATAGAAGCGAATTTGACGCTCAATTCGCGCTTGGTGTGAACGCAGCGTAAAAAGTGTAAATGCTCGATTTGTTTGCATATCATAAAGCTGAATGTAAGTTTCAACTTTTAAGTTTACGCTAGTGACAGTGCCGCGTTAAGCCTTTGCGGGAATAATAATATTAAACAATGTTATTGAGTAATAATCTTACAAATCAGAAACAGCCAATACAATTAATTAAATATCACTCACCACTAAATGGGCTTTCTCCTGCTCTTCTTCAAAGAGAATTCCTCAATCAAATCCTTAAAATCAAGTTGACGCAGAATGTTGCACTCACTTGACATTACTGTCAAACAGTTCAGCCTTTGTTCATCCATTGATGTCCTCAGTTCATTTTTTATAAGTCCCAATTTTGAAAATGACCTCTCTCCCAAGGCATTTAACACAGGGAGGGTGAGAAAGATCCTTTACGTAATTTCTACGTTGGGAAACGCACACTGGAGCTGCTTTTCTTTGACAGGGTTGCCACTGGAAAAAAATATTCAAGGCCCTAGAAAGCCTGAAAATGCTTGAATTTATTTTGTGCCAAAAGTTTTCTGGAAAAACGTATCCGGTTTCCGGTCCGCTAATATGTTATTTCGCCAACACTTCTTGGCCTATGCATACTAACTTGCTTGATTTATGTTAGTTACGCGCATTTACGCATTACGTTAAGTGTTTCCCACGTGAGGTACTTTGTGTTGTACATTGCCATGATGTTCACACACGTAAAACTGTAACAATGTATCTTACAAGGTAACATGATGTAACCTTGCTCTCACTTGAAACGTGTCCCCACATTAAGTGCTTGAATTTGAGGGTATTGGACCTGGAAAGTCCTTGAAAGGTCCTTGAATTTGAATCCTATTCTCTTAATGAGTAATGGGTGTTTTTTGGGCGTAACGTGTAATAAAAAACAATCAGAGTGTCATCTCCCATTCCCTTTAAAAGCCAGTTGCACACGTGCCATGGCGTATTCGCTATTTACTATTTACATGGCGGAATTTGCAAGCGGTAAGACTGAATGCGGCTCTAGAGAGGAAACAGATCTGCTCGTGTGCAAGGTTAAAGCGTGCAAGCAGACCCTCTACGGGACAAGCCGGATTCCACCATATCTTTATGTACACAATAATAATCTTTTACATTGTAATCCTTTTATTTTTACTCTGTGTGTTTAATAAGCAAAGTGTACGCCTTGTGGACCCGCCTACAACGTGACGTGCTCTTTAAATAACAAACAGAATATTGCGCCATTGACTTTAGACCAGGTTTCTGTTGTCTCAAAATAGCAACACCCTAACAATGCGCCTGAACACACCTCGTTTTCAGACCAGCACGCCTATGGGCGCACAAATGGGCACAAATGCATTTGCTATTTAAACAACGTGATGCAGGACGTGAAAATTATAACTGTGTCGGGCTGAAACTAGCAAAAAACACTTGACGCCTGGCGCCCAGTTTTGGGTATGATAGGGCCCAGAGTGTTTCATGCAGATGGTGAAAAAAGGTTCTGCAGCAATGTACAGTATGAGAAAATAATGTTTTTTGAACACTAAATAATGTAAATGTATTCTAGCAGGGCCCAAAAACAAAACTATGAACTTGCAAATGAGCATAATATGGGCACTTTAACATCAAACATATGAATCAGTACAATTCCCCTGATCACACCACAATAACTCTTGCTTATATCTTCACCCTCCCCCATCCATACAGCTTTCTTACACCTCTACTTTCATGAACATATGGCTGCAGAAAGGGGTTTGTACCATATGGAGCAGTTTGTCTCTGTCGGACCGCCGCATTGATCTGCTTTGTTGAGGATGTGATTAGATAGATGTCCATAAATGCTCTCGTACACTGAGAAGGACATCAGATATCTGCCTCTAAGCTAATTTCCATATTAATACACAAAAGCCTGGGGTTGCTTCCTCTGTACCTGCTTTAATGAGAGTCAGCTCAGAGGTCAGAGAGGACACATTAAGCTGTGACAAAACCATGCTGACATTTCCTCCTGTCTGCAAAAGTGCTCTTTAAGAACAAAGCTAAAGAGCTCTCAGAGAAACTGTTGGATTTCCATTAATCTAAAATCAAAAGTGGCCCCTGCAATTCATCATGCATTATACAACTAATGTTACCCTCATATGATACACATAATACATATGTTTAATGTCTCAATAGATTATGCAAAACATCTGTATTAATACAGCATACACTTTCATGGGGTTACTCTGCTGTGGTTTGTGATAGATGTAATAGATGTCTGTATGATGAAACGCTGGTCATAGCCGAACATCGTTAAAATCTAATGACGACCAGAGAGCTGAACCTAACTCTGGAAGGATTGCATCAGGATTTTATTAAAAGAATAGTTCATCCACCAAATACAACTACAAGATAATTCATAGAAAGAGTCTATACACATGCATATTGCTGCAGATGCATGCATTGAACCACTGGTTTGTATATGTGTAAGCCATTTTTGCATTTGGAAGGTTGCAACATTTCCCATTTTAACATTTATTCTAGTTTAGTTTTATGGATATATTTTGGTTTCCATGCTGTATGTTTAACTTACAGTTTTAATGATTATAGTTATTATAATCTGATAAGGCAGTTGTTTTCCTTCTGATGCCAAGTTTCATGAAATATGGTGATCCCATAGAGAGGTGTTGTTTTAGTTAAATTTTCATGGACTTTTAGGCTGTTTCTCATTGTTTCCTGTGTTTCCTTTGTTGTCATGTGTAACGGTGAGGCATTCAGGCAGGCAATGGACTAGGCTGGGAAGCGTGCAGTAGATTTATTAAAATAGTCCACAAGGTCAGAGAACACAAGGCAGTTTGGTTAAACAAAAACATATGGAACAGGAGAAAACACAAGAAAATACAGGAAACATACATACTGTACAACGACTGACAAACTGACAAGCAGGGCTATAAATGCTGAGTAAAACCAATGAACTAATGAGTTCCGATGGAAACTGATAAGGAGATGGGTGTGGTCCATGACAACAAACAAAGGAACAGAGCAGCAGTGAAACATGAGGAGAAAGCAACAATGGAAGCACAGAACTTCAAAATAAGAGTCCATGACAACAGACACTGGAAACACAGGCAGGGATCGGGACATCAATGCTTAGCATATTTTCATTGATTGATTTCACACACCTGTTCCTTATTTAGATCATTGGAACCAGAGGCGGATTTACCGGGATGGCACGGGGTGGCAACTGCCACCCTAAGAGAAAGCTTTGCCACCCCAACTGCCACCCCAGAATTATCACAGAATAACATATAAATGTAAGCAGTGTTTCAAGTACTGCTTTTCAGCAGCGGTGCTTCAATGTGGTGAGAAAAAAAGACAGCGTAATGCAAAATAATGGCAAGAAAACATATTTCAGTAAACTGTGCATGATAGTTTCATGCGCATGCAGCACGCCCAGTGTAGTCAGCTTTATTAACAAATGACTATGAACCGGTTGTGAGTCAAAAACACACAGCACAGCCCAGTTCACTTACAAATAGTTTTTCCATCTGTTTGTGAATTGGAAAATTACTACTCCTCGGCTACTCAGTTTACTCTTTGTGTCTAGTGTTGGTTGTGCTAAGCACATTGTTTCGATTTGTGTCTCATTGGATTACTCCCTTTTGTTTTGGTTATTACACTACTGTTGCTATTTGACAAACTAAGTTTTACTTTTTCTTTGTGAACCTGAACATTACAAGAGGGATCGCTTTTCCTAACCCTTATAATGAATAAGAAAAAAACTGTAATGCAAATGCAGACTATTTTTGCATTCCAGAGTAGTTTTGACCTGGTTGAATGTAAGCTTATAAAACATAAAAAAATCAAATAAATGTTAACCCTTAAATACATGAATGATTCTACCAATCATTCTTACATATTCGGGTCTTTAGCGACCCGGATCTATATCTAACACAGATGGCTCTCTACCTGTCGCCAGAGCTCATTTCCCAGTACATTCAGCATTGAGCAAATTCTCAAAACTATAATTTTCAACATCTTAAAAATCAATATTTTGATCGCTGACAGCTTCTTTACCAAATCTACCATCAAGTGACAGTGCATTCAAGTGCTCCTGGGAAGTTCGTACTTACGAGGTGGGAAGTCGTGTTTACGACGGCAGGTGCGTTCAAGTCACTTTCGGCGTAATAAGATGGCGGTGCACTTTCTCGTAATTAATTACTAGCGGTGTGACGGGACACTTATCTCACGAGACGAGACGACACGAGATTGGGTTCACGAGAACGAGATTTTTGCACAATATTTAATAGAAATACTCAATAGTTCATGACTGGAGAAATAGTCTGCAGGTGCATTTTGAAATGTTTAAATTAATAATCTTCTAATGAATGTCATTTCAGTCCTACTTTGAGTATGAATTATCATATGCATTGAAAGACAACAATATACAAGCACTGTAAAAGGTTTTGCCACAAATTCAACTGACTGGCTTTTCTCCTGTATGATTTCACATGATTATCTTCAGACCTTACTTTACATTAATTTCTAGCTTCCAGAACTAAGGCGGTGAGTTCAGAAAAAGGCTGGATAGAGAGAAACGATCGAGTGAGTATAGGCTGGTGCGTTTGTGTACAGTTTTTGCAATCAGATTAAAAGTTCAGAAACGGAGCCTCGCTTGTCTTACGTTCTTGAGACGTTACAGTACTCTCTCAATATTCAAAGTGAAAACAGAGGCCAGAGCCACAACTACCACTACACAGTCCAGAGATAGGTTTGATATTTTGAGACGGGTATGCAGCCTAATTTGTGCACATCAGGGAGCTCGCGTTTTACTTTCACTTTGGGATTCGCGATCGCATGTTCTTAAACTTAAACTCTAGTTCTAGAAAAAGAAGAGCAAAGAAATGTGAATCGGGTGTGCTTTTCTTTTTTTATGTTTTTATTAATAAATTATTATGAAGCCACTGCAAACTTTATCGTTACATTGTTATATTATAATGCCATCATATTATGTGCAGGCAATTAGCTTTACTGCGCTGTAATAGAAAAGCCTGAAAATATCACTGCTAAATACCTTTTAGTATTGTGGTATCCTGCCATATTTCTCACTGACATGCCCCCAACTCGTAAAGAACGGGACTTAAAGGGGTCATCGGATGCTTATTTTCCGCAAGTTGGTATGATTCTTTAGGGTCTTCATGTAGAAGCCAGAAAGATGCTGAGCCATTTCAAGTTTTGCTGGTGATCGTTTTTATTTTATTTTATTTTTTTCTGTCCTTGAAAAGGTGAATTGCACTTATTCAGTCATCAAAGATTCAGTTATTGTTATGCAGAAAAATATACTTACACTGCTACACACCTCGGGTCATTAGCGACCTGATATTTACAAAAAAATTATGGGAAATCAGACAATCTTTTATAATAATTTTTTTCTTGTTGTTAAATTGTTTATAATGAATTGATTGAGGAATACTAAGAAGGTTGATGTCTAACTTAAAAAAATAATAATGAGGTGGAGGGTAGTGAATGACATCCTGGGTCACTAATGACCTGAGGTATGCATTTAAGGGTTAATGAAAACCATATTGTAGCTGATGAATAGCTCCTCATTAATTACTGAATGCATACATTTCAAAGTTTTGCATGTTACCTATGTTATATTCTTCAAGAGAGCACCCCGGAAAATGTAAAGCAGCTGGAAGAAAACAAAAAGGTGTTTTGCATTGTGTGGATGGACAGTTACTGTATACTGAAAGGCCTTAAAAACTGTGATCTGGAAACATATCTGCTTGCTTTGTGATTCTAAACACAATTTATTTGATACAGTGGCTAAATTAACGTGAAATAAAGCTTCAACAAGTTCAGACATTTCGAAACAGCACAGGAGTAATGACTTTATGAACTTCTTTACTTGCAAGATAAAATTATAACCATGCACCCGTCTAATACAGTATCACAGCAGATAGTGCACCATGGACCCACTGAGGAACAATTAAATTCATTCTTTGCAATAGAAGCAGAAGAATTGTCTAAAATTGTTGACTCCTCAAAATCAACAACATGTATGTTATTATTAATTCATCAATGTCATTAGGATATGTCCAAAAAACCTTCAAGCTGGCTGTTATTAAACTTCTCATAAAAAAATTAAAATAAAAACTTGATCCAAGATAATTAGTTCATTACATCCTAATCTGGGATCTGCATTTTCTGTCAAAAATACTAGAAAAGGCACTAAACTGGCATTGTAGTGAAATTAGTAATCAATATAGCCGTAAATGAAGAGGCATTATCGATCACAGGTTCAGTATGGAGTACCACAAGACCTAGTACTAGGACCTTTGCTTTTGACCCTGTACATGCTACTCTTGGGAGATATCATTAGGATATCATTATTTGAAAGCAATATTTGATTTGAAAGCCACATTTCTAGTATTTGTAAAACCACATTTTTCCATCTTAAAAAAATCTCTAAATTATGACATATGCTCTCAGTGTCAGATGCAGAAAAGTTAGTTAATGCGTTCATGAGCTCAAGGCTAGATTATTGTAATGCTCTACTGGGGGGGTTGCCCGGTATGCTTAATAATCAAGCTTCAGCTGGTCCAAACTGCAGCAGCCAGAGTTCTTACTAGAACCAGAAAATATGACCATATTAGCCCAATTCTGTCAACACTGCATTGGCTCCCTATTAAACATTGCATATACATTTTAAAATCTTGCTAATTACTAACAAAGCTCTAAATGGTGAGGGTGGTGGATCCTTTTCCTATTTAGTGGCCAAACTCTGGAACAGTCTTCCTTGTGTTGTTCAGGAGGCAGACACACTCTATTTTACTTAAACTTAAATTTTTATGATGAAAAATATGATACATTTTTCTTGCTGCAATGGTCTATCAAAGGTGTCAGCAGAGTGAAAAGTGAAAACATTTTCAAACCCTTTTTCCTTTTTTAAACAGACTATTTGATATAGTTTGTGTTATTTTACTTCCATTTGTTATCTTTTTATACATTCATGTTCATCAACAAAAATCAGTCCTACAAGTATGTGTGTGAGTTATACAGTAGGAAAGAGGCTAAATGTATTTGACAAAAGTTTTTAAATGGTTAAATCTCTTAATAAACTCAGTTTGAATTTATTTGTAGTGCTTTACAAAACAATAGTTCCAGAAAAGATTTAGTTAATTTTGACAACCCTATAAAAAAAAATAAAAAAATACTAGGACATATCAGCTCAGTATAGCTGCATTTATTTATTCTTGTGCATCTTTTTTATGATTGTCATGGCACAGTTTAATGGCTCTATCATTTCATTTAAGAAGCGGATAATTGAGCAATCAGTGGACTTTCTCCAGTACGTGTGTTCAGAAATGAACTTAAAATCAGTAGAATCACTAATGAAAAGTAAAAAAAACAAAAACAGCCTTTTGTTATTTTGAGGTTTTAGTCAAACCTATTTTTCATTCGTCCAAAACAAACACAAAATATGATGCAAGCACTTCTGCATATCTGGCAATACTTTCAGCATTGCCCCTCACTCTATCTCACCATCTACCTGCTCTTTCCTCAGTAGCTTCTGAATAATTCTCTCTCATTAATAGCCGGTTTGAGCCATGGGATCTCAAGCTTTGACTCAAATCAAATATTTAACACAGGCTAAACAGCTCAAGAATCAATGATGCAGTCCGGAGCTCACACCTGTCTTCCTCATTCAGTGCCTCTGTGAATTAGTCTATCACAGTAATGTGTAACAGAATAGATATGATGAGAAATAGTTGATAGTAATATTCCTGTCAACCTGACAAATATCCCATCTTGCCCAGGTAGGGCGACTGTCCGTCAGTAACCTGCTGGTCTAGTGTATCTCTGTTCTTTCCAGAGCTGTATAATTCAACAGCTACACTCTGAACCGGACCTGTCAGATGGCTCATATCAAAAGAATCACATAGACAGTATTGATTCTCTGGAGCTTATCTTTGTGAGGTTCAGTCTGAGACAGATCAACCGAGCATAGTCACAATGAAATGACATAAAATGCACTTAAATAAAGGAAAGAAAAAAAAAGTTCAGGCAGTTAAGGTGCAGAGTGTAATTTCTGTGACACTACATTATTCAATTTCTGAGAAAAACTCATCTCCACAAAGTACAGTGTTCTTACTGAGTTTTAGCACAATGCTATCCAGTCTCTAGGGTGGTATGAATGGTCACTAAGATGTTTGTTCCCTGTCCATCCCTAACTCATTGATTGGGCCAAAATTTGAAATGTCTCCCTGTTAGTCCCTGCTGGTGTAACTTCACTAACTGCTCTCAAAAAAATTAATAAAATAAAATAAAATAAAATAATTCTCCACTGTTCCTTAAAAAGTATAAATCAAATGATCCTAATTTAACCAAATTGCAATCTCAATTTATTTAATTTACAGAATTTAATTTAATGTACTTTGTATTTTATGCTTATTAGAGCACAGGACTGCCAAACACTCATGCATTCAGCGTGAGACTCAGACGACACATTGACAGACAAGACAGGGCAGGTTTTTAATTCTGTAAAGTTCTTACGTAATTCAAACAATAAATACCGTTTTGCTGCTCTTTAATGTGGCATGATGGATTGCTTTAGCAAGCGGGAGGGCACGTAAACTGATCACATTTACTACTAGTTACAGCACGCAAGTAAACATGAATGAACATCAGAAGGTATGTTGAAAGATCCACTAACTTACTGAAATGTATCATATCTCAATCTGCTTTTCAATTGCGGAAAGACACCAATAAAACAGCTTGCAACTAAGCAATGTTAACATTACATAAGCCTCAGAAAAGCTATTCAATGTCCATAAACTCTATAGTGTAAAATGTACTCTTAATTTAAATTTTGCAAAAAAATATATTCTATATGCATTTATTATCATAATCATTTTTACTCTTATATCATTGAAAGTTGTGATCATAAGGTGACAATGAAAATTAAGAACGAAAACTAAAATATCTAAATGAGTAAGTCATTGAGTCATTCATTCATTTGATTCATTCAGGAATGAAGTAAATTGCTCTCTTTATGAATGGGCCATTGAATTATTGGTTCACCCGATTGATTCACTCAACTAGGATTCATTCAGAAATGAAACACCGCTGTGTGTTGCTCAGAGACACAACAGTTCTGCTGTGCCTTTACAGGTAATATTTTTTTGTTGGCAAAACAGACAATACCAATCATATGATATATGAGACCAAAAAAAGCCTTAAAGAGGCATTTTCGCCCTAATATCTTGAATTTCTTCTAACTGCATTCGATAGGCTATATCACACAGTGGGTTGTTACCTTGCATCATTTTTGTCATTGTTAAATGTGTTAAATCATTTAATTTGCAATATTTTCCATAACTAATTAAATTAACTTGTAAACCGACAGCCCTAATAATAATATATTATTATGATTATTATATTATTATTATGACTAACTGTGCTATGGGAGCATGCAGTTGAACGTAAGATGCTGAAGTACATAGATATTTCAGAGGAGACCAGACAAAATGGTTAGAGAACCGTCAAACAGTTGTTTTATTCAAATTGGGTTTCAGAGGGTTAATCCAAGTCCACCATTAGGCTACTGAATCAGATCAGAGTCCGTGCCTCTCCGAAGTTGCAGAGAGAAGTAGCAACTGACTATGGCTTGAAAGAAAATATTATACATGGGTCGCAAGGTAGATGAAAAGAAAAGAGAGAAAGAAAGAGAGAAAGAGAGAAAGAAAGAAAGAAAGAAAGAAAGAAAGAAAGAAAGAAAGAAAGAAAGAAAGAAAGAAAGAAAGAAAGAAAGAAAGAAAGAAAGAAAGAAAGAAAGAAAGAAAGAAAGAAAGGGGAAAAAGGCGGGGATGACCTGTGGCTGCAAAGTTCACCGTTGAGTCCTCTGAAGAAGTTGTGGGCTTATCAGCAAAACATCAAGGAATGATTCTCCCTCCTTTTTAACCCTCTTTAACTTCACTCGTTATCTCATTAAAGCCTATTTATTTGGAATTTTACCATCTAGTCCTATTTGCTTATTTATATATAGGCCATCAATGCCTGTAAATGTTAAAATATCCCAGAACAAATAAGAGTGCAACCAATTTTTATTTTTATTTTTTTATTTTTATTTAAAGTGTTAGATTACAGAATGATGACTTATGACTTATACAAGACTTCTTGAATATTTAAAATCGTTTTCATGACTGGAGTAAAAGGGACATGTTTGTCAAGAAGTGCCTAGAGTTGAAGAAACACTTGTATAAGACAACAAAAGATCTTCAGTTGGTTATTGGCAGTGTAAAAGTTCTAGTAATGAAATCCCTGTATTACATTCTCTTTCTCTCTCCTCTTTGCAAAATGGCTTATCAAGAGGATAAAAGGGGAAAAAAGCAGTATCTTAGCTGGATAGCCAAACCACTTCCGCACAATAAGACAGAGAAAGTGAGGAAATCATGAAGAAAGAAAGAGTAAATAAAAGAGGGGCTTGTGTTTCTTGTCGTTTGAGAGGATTGATCCTTGAGAGCCATCATTTGGATCAGAGACTCTTCAGATAATTGTAGAGCTTTTGATAGCATGTGACAGTCTTAAACCTCACAGCGGTAATATGGATGAGAGAACAGCCTCATCCCTGGTGTCACTGTAGAATGAACATCAAACAGTTCTCTCAATCACAGATCCGATCCAACGCCTCTGTTTTGGTTTGAGATAAATCTCTTTTCTAAAGCCATTAATACACAGGAATCAAGCACTCCAAAATATCACTCATATTCTTCAGGAGAGCTCAAGCATTAAACGTGACGAGTCTTGATGGTGTTCATTAAGCAGAAACAGGTGTGAAGTTTGTTCAGAGAATTCAAAATAAGCCTACTTTGGTTGATACGGGACAGGCAAAGAGTTCAAAAACGGCCTCCTGGTTGATACGGGACAGGCAAAGAGTTCAAAAATGGCCTTTTTGGCTGATTAGGGTGAGGCAGAGAGTTCAAAAACGGTTTCCTTGGCAAACTTGGGACAGGCAGTGAAAAAAAAATTGCCCACTTGCCCGATACAGGACAAGCAGAGGAGGTGGGTCAGCTACAATCCTTTGCACACATTACAATTCACAAAAATAAACGGACGGAAAACGAGTCAATGAGTATTTGAGGTAAAAGGCACCCCTGTTGTTGGGGCTAAAGGCACAATAATTAACATAATAATAAACAGCTGGCTGACTTTTCCATTTCCATTTCAATTTATTTATTTAGCAGACGCTTTTATCCAAAGCGACTTACAAATGAGAACAATAGAAGCAGTTAAACTAACAGAAGGACAACAATATGCAAGTGCTATGACCCATCTCAGTTTAATCTAACACAGTACATGCAATTTATTATTATTATTATTATTATAAATAGAATAGAAGAGAAAGTGTTAGTATTACTGGATCAAGTGCTGCCAAAAAAGATGCGTCTTCAGCCGTTTCTTAAATGGCTCTGGTTGAGTTAGGCAGATCATTCCACCAGCAGGGAACAGTCAAGGTAAAGGTCCAAGTCAATGAGAATAAAGAATATGTAACTATGTTTTTTTCATTTGTTGACATGACATAGTTAGATTCAGATGGTAAATATCATAAATTAAGTTGGGTGTCCATACGTTTTTGCGTCATCTGAGGTTTTTTTCCAGACACACAATACAGAAATCTCCCGTCTCAGGGGGACATGAGGGAGGGAAGCACAGTCATTCGAAAATACCTACCGGGTTTCTACTGATACAAAGCTTAATGCTAATCGGTGAAGTATCCCTTTAAAAATATATTAATCATATAACAAAATATTATTTATTGTTACTACTGTAAATCTATATTAAATTATTATGGGATCTTCTTCAATGCTTTCAGAATCTTTACATTTAAAATAATTTTGATTGTGTATTTTATATTAACATTTTAATGACAGTATATTTATCGAACAAAAAATTATTTATAAAAATAAACAAAATAGTACAAACATTTCTAAAGCGATTGTTTTGAACAAGTATTAACTTAGACATAATTAAAAACATGTTTTAGCTAAAATATTTGTCAAGTCAAGTCACCTTTATTTATATAGCGCTTTTTACAATTGTATCAAAGCAGCTTCACAGTGATAACATGAAAATAATACAACAAAGTTTGTTTCTAGAAGAAAATTGCGTAATCGTCCACCTTAAGTAAGGCAGATCAATAATATTGTTGAATATTAAATGTCCCCAACTAAGCAAGCCATAAGCCAAGGCAACAGTGGCAAGGAAACAAAACTCCATCAGGTGACAGAATGGAGAAAAAAAAAACCTTGGGAGAATCCAGGCTCAGTCGGGGGCCAGTTCTCCTCTGGCCAATGAACGGACAGTGTATCATTATGATTCAGGCAGCATTACAGGTCAGAAGTCAGATTGGATCAGAACATTCATAATATTTATCCAGTTCCGTCTAGAGCTTAGATTCTCTGATATTTCCCGCCACTATCCTCGGGCCGGGCCGGGCCCTTGATCAAGCATTTGTGTTTTTTTAATCATTACTTTATTAGCCTAATTGGGTGGACAGTGCAACACGTCACTTGTCATGCACAGCGTCTCCTCCACTCGCACGCATCACACCGGGCCTGCTGTGCTGTATTGTGTAGCTTAAGTGCAACATGGAGCTTGAAGATGTAAAGATAAAAATAAAAACAGAAGAATTAACTTTGAGCAAGTTTGGAGGACAGTCGGAGGTATGGAACCATTTTAAACAAGTCGTGGGCAGTGACAACATATGTTGGCTTTGTCGAGTGTTCACGTTTTTTTTTACGTTTCTTCATTCGGATCCATTTGCGCAGTTTACATGCTTCGTCCTTGTTGCATTATTCATTAAGGTAATTCTAAACAGATTTCTGTTGTTCAAACAATTTGGAATTGTAGTTGAGAACGTCAGTTATAACGGCCCACGTATTAAAAAAATGGTTGGGTTTAAATCGGGCTCGGGCTCATGATTACAGTTAATGTGCTGGGCCAGGCCGGGCTCGGACACAACGTGCACGGGTTCGGGTAGGGTCGGGCTTGATTTTTTTTTTTTGGGCCCAATCTAAACTCTAGTTCCATCTGGTTGGAAGTCGGAGTCATCACACCGTTATGGAGACGAGTTTGTTGAGGATCAGTGCCGATGGCTGTCATGTCGATTTTACATGTCGATGAGGCCTTCACATGGCTGATTATTATTAAGTAGTAGGAGTAGAATTAATTAAGAAGAATTAAGTAGTATGAAATTACTTGTCATCCAAATTTTTATATCAGCTATGCATTCCGTTAATTTTGTGAATTGATGCGTTTCATCAGGGCGCAAAGAAATATAGAGCTGAGTATCATCAGCATAACAGTGAAAACTAATTCCATGCTTCCTAATGATATCTCCCAAGGGTAGCATGTACAGGGTGAACAGCAACGGTCCTAGTACTGAGCCTTGTGGTACTCCATACTGAACTTTTGATCGATATGACATATTTTAATTTACTGCAGATAAGTATGATTTGAACCATGCTAGTGCAATTCCACTAATGCCAACATCATTTTCGAGTCTTCGAAAAGTTGTGGTTGATGGTATCAAATGCAGCACTAAGATCCAGTAACACTAATAGAGAGATACAACCACGATCGGATGATAAGAACAAATCATTTGTAACTCTAATGAGATCAGTCTCAGTACTATGATATGGTCTAAATCCTGACTGGAAATCCTTGCAGATAGCATTTCTTTCTAAAAAAAAAAAAGGAACAAGCTGTGAGGATACTGCCTTTTCTATTAATTTTGACAGAAAAGCTACTGTAGATTTGAGATCGGCCTGTAATTGAATAATTCTCTAGGATCAAGTTGCGTTTTTTTAATAAGAGGTTTAATAATAGCCAGTGTAGTGGCCGTTTGTCAAAAAAAAAAAAAAAAAAAAAAAAAAAAAAAAACATTAATTAAACTTAAATCAAACTTCAAACGACAACCTTTATAGCACCCTGGGCAGGTGATGCACGCAGGCAAGAAATGAGTCCAATTCCAGGCTGATTCAAAGTTGTGGCTGATTTATTTTCCCAACGGAGCAAACAATACAGCATCTCTCGCGCTGGTAAAAAACCATATGCCCATCACCCAGGTGCTACAGATCACCTCCTACTTCCTACCTATATTCACCTTTACCTGTGCACACTACTGCCCTCAGGTGTCTAAATCAAAACATTGTAGTTAATAAACTAACCAAAAAATAAAGACTAAACATATAAATAAAACAATTAACTAAACAAACAACAAAATAATATTACCAAAATATATTACTAATGTGGGAAAAATTATAATGATAAACAAATCAATTAACAAAATTACCACTACTGAAAGCAAACTAATGTAGCTCCAACAGCCAGCTTAAAAGTTTTCGGTACATATCCTAGTGACAAAGATGAATTAATGATATTAAGAAGAGGATCTATGACCTCTGGAAGCATGTTTTTCAATAGCTTAGTCGGTATAGGCACAACATGACTCACCGTGTTTGTTGACTGATCCTACTCACCACAGTTGTTTGATGGAAAAAAAGACTGCAAACATGGATGACATATTAACAGGCTAGCGAAGTCAGATCAATGTGACAGACAAAATTAGATAATATCAGATATCTGGTTGATGAGTTCAAAACGGAAAGCTATAAGGAGCTTGTAGACACAAACCACACAGCAAGACAGCGAGGCAGACCGGAGCAATCAATGCAACGATGCAACAGAGCAAGATTTGAGGGACAGAGGGATTTGTATCAATACTGTGTGCAATTTGCCCTATGCTTGTGAGCCTTTTACCTCATGTGAGGGACAAAATGCCCATCTTGCCACCTCATACAATTATAAGATAAAAATGAGTTGTCATGATGTAATTGACCCACAAAGGTTAAGTAACAGATACCACATAACAATAGCAATTGTTCGCTATTTCAGCAGCTTTTTGGACATCAGTCAGGCACAAAGTCTTATCTCTTAGAAAAGTAATCGCACACCTCCCCTCAACAAGCTGCACAATTTGGGGCAACACAATCAGCAAATATGAGCAGTACAGATAGTAATGCTTACCTTAGCAAACACCACAAATCAGAGCAAACAGTGCAATGCTTGGGTCACCAAGCCCTGTCCACTCTCAGGACCCCTGTTTCACCCTAATTGCAATTCTCCTCGCTTAGTCTGTTGCAGGAGCCCATTATATTAACACCACTGACATTGTAGTAAACACACACACACACACACACACACACACACACACACACACACACACACACACACACACACACACACACACACACACACACACACACACACACACACACACACACACACACACACACACACACACACACACACACACACACACACACACACACACACACACACACACACACACACACACACAGCATTTTGCTCTGATCACAACCACATGCACTCAAACTGGATTGAGCAAACACACAAACACCATAACTATTTTTAGAGGGGTTTAGAGGTGCAGTCAGATGCAGGATGGGTGGTTGGGTGGTTGGGTGGGGTGGGGAGGGGGATTAAAACTTATTGTTGGGCAGGTCAAGGTCATTCTCTGCTTTACATTAACCTGCTGCCTCTGGCCAAACACACTCTATAATTACACTTTTTATAACTCTCCAAACCAAACCCTGTTTCTAAGGCCTTGAAAAAAATAAAAAATATTGGAGGAACATTTTATGGTCCTACGCCTTCCACAGATGATATATATATATATATATATATATATATATATACACACACATATACATATACAGTAACATTTAGACCAACTTAGTGATTGCTATCAGGATGTGAAGAGACTTTCAACCAGCATAACAAAATTAAGTTTTATTTAACAAAGGAGGCAGCGCGAGTTCCCCTGAAAGGGAACGCCTCGGTTACGACTGTAACCTTGGTTCCCTGAAGAGGGAACGCAACACTGCGTCACCCTGCCATTCCTCCTGTGTGCCAGTCAGCGACTTACTTCAGCCTATTAGTGGCTAGCATTGCACTGTTTTGGCATGCTTTATAGTTTCCTGGAGTCACCCACCTCTGACATCTCGTCCCACCATTGGGCTGATTTCACACGTGCTTCACGACGCAATCACCCTGAGCGTTCCCACAGCGTCAACCGATGCAGCGTCTCGTTCCCTCTTCAGGGAACCAAGGTTATAGTCGTAACCGAGGCGTTCTTTGCACATAAATGCTCAGGCTGCCAGGGCAAATGCAAAAGGTCACAGAGTCAAGTGGACAAATGTGAGCATCAATGAGCTGTACAGCTATATTGGACTGATATTCTACATGAATATGGTGAAGGTGAGCTCACTGACTGGAAGCAGGTAAGCTTTATTCTCCAGTGCATAGAATCACCAGACAGACACATTGGAAATGCCAGGTATGTGATGTATACACTTATATATTTGGATTTGTTTCCAGGTTTGACTATCAAAATGTGCTTTGACCCTCATTTATATTTGGATTATATCAACTATTGTAGCTGAGGGGCTAAGGACTGTAAGGTGCTAGCTGTTGCTAATGAGGTGAAGCTGGTCCGGGTGTGCCGGTAAGAACACCAAAGTCGGAGAAGGAATCCAGTTTAATCGATTTATTTATACAAGCATATGAAGGGGGGGAGCCAGATCCTAATGGGCTTTGCTTTATGTCCTTAGAAGTGTCAGCATATGAGTGTGTGGTCTGCAACAAACAAATAAAAGATATGCTCTAACAAACAATGCTTCTTTCTTATCACAATCACACTCATAACAACATAAATAGCATTAAAACTACTGGCTTCCCCAAAAACATCAACACAATATTGCCGTTGAATACAGCAGAACATGAAACATAATACACAGCTTACATGTATATTAATTATACATAATTACACTGTACTGGATGAAAACTCAAATACTTCTATACTTCACATTAGCATCCGTTTTGTGTCATAACTCTTTCCACATCTCTATCTCAGCAAACAACAATAAACTCAGCTCAAGTAACAGTGAAATTTACAATACTCACTTTCTCTCTGGACGCACACAACTTTAAACACTCAAAGGAACATAACGTAGATCAGATAACTGCATTTAGACAGGGAATTTCACGGCTCGTTCTCGCTGAAGATGACGGCTGATGCAAGACTGGATCGCGGCGCGCGCGCACTCTGAAGCACTCCACTGTATGAGCTGCGTTCCGTCAAAATAAAAGTCCCCGCAACCGGGAAGAGAGCGCTCATCCATCCACGTCATAAATCAGTGTCATTAGTGAGACTTTCACACAACTATATTGTAAATAAACTACAAACAAACAAAAACATATATTTATTTTGTCTTCACATTCTTTGTTGTAGTTCCCTCTCAGTCACAGATAGGCCGTTTAGGGGCGGAGTCATTGTCTCCTCAGGTGTGAATCACATCATCATTCATCATCAAGGCATAAACAATATTTTCTCAAAATTACAAACATGTACTTACATGTTGCTCAGATATTGTAGCAGAGTTTGTGCTGAATGTAATCAGACTTTATCCATTATTATGTTTATAAGCAACTGACAAAGCAGGGGGGTAATGTTATGTCTAAATCTGGGTTTGAGTTTTGAGTTGTTAGCCTGTTAGTTTTGCTCCTTTCCCAGCTAAGTTTCTTTTGTCTTTTTCAACTTTTGCCATAATATTTGATTTGCCCTTGTTTCTCACCTGTGTCTAGTTAATTATCTCTGTTTGTTCCCAGTGTTTCTGTGTGCACATTTAGTCATTTTCAGTTAGTCTTTGTCTGATTTCATCATTTAGGTGTTGTTCTGTTACCTTTGTTTGTTTTTAGATATCCTGAAGTGAAATTGAGTTTATTTTGATTAAATAATACACTGCTTGCAAATAGATACAGCTTTTTAATTTCTGTTTGTTGGCAACCCCTGCTTGATGCTGTGTATAATTATTACAGTCTATTTTAAGGGGGTCTATATAATAGCAAACTGGACAAACGTTTCCTGCCCTTGCGAGCACAGCCAAAATAGCTAGCTAGAAGCTATACATTGGCATTCCCAATCAACTCTGATTGTTTCACTGGCACAGGACATCCTGGAAGTAGCCTACATGATTTAAAATCTGCCATCTTTGGCCAAGTGTACTCAGTTTTGAGCTAGAATTTTATATTTTGAACCAATTACCTGAGCGGTACAAGCCATGTGACTAATGACAAATGATGTCATGACAAGGCCTATTTAGATGAGCATACAGAGCAAAAAAACGTAGACGTGACTACTTTTGAATGCTTGTCGATAATGACATCTTTATTAGTATATGTTTAACTAGATAAATATCAAAATGGAATCATCTGATAAATATTGACCCCTTCTTTAGGTTCAAAAGTGTAGCTTAAATAATGAGAAACATGTACTTTGGAAAGCTACAAAGCTTCTGTGTCCAAAATACATGTTGGAATTAAGGTGCTTTTTAATGCTTTAAGTGGAAAGCAAACCATAACCCCCCAACCCCATCCCTACTTCATGAGAATTTGAAGCAATTCTGGGAGGCTACTGATGGAAAAATGGACACAGGAACAACCACTCAAAATTATTCAGCACAGCTGCACAGCAAGGTCTGAGGAAGAAAGGTTTCAAATGGAAAAAAGAAGAAGAAAAAAACATCTGAACTGAGCACTTTTTGGTACTTATTCCTCAAGGTCAAGCAGCCAGGTGGAAAATGGAAAAATAGCCCATCTACAATTCAGCAAAATAGTTGAAGTCTCATGTGAGGTCAGGGGTAAACAGTCATTTCATCTCTGTGTGTCTGCTTGCAGCCTCCGTGTCAGGACGTGATAAACCAGTGGCCCAGGACTCGTCCTGAGCGGCGCTATGCATGTATACGGATGTAACAGCAGAACCGTGCACATCATTTAATTTCATGAATAAGAGATATCCTGTGGAACCATGAGTTTAATCATTTATGATGCTGCTGAATATCCAGTAAAGTGTGACTGACGTAGCAAGTTTTAATTTCGTCCCTCCGTGTAATAACTTGGAAGCGGTGTGTGGAAAGGCATTCGAACACTACCTTTTTATTACTAGAATGAATCTCGCGCTTGCCGCTCGACTCTTTGCCAGCTCCACACTCACGCAGGAAGATTAAAATTTCATCCACAGCTTTTCTCAACAAAATGCTCCTCAGAAGAATCCATCAAAGTTTGATGTCCTCAGCGAGGGGTAGAGAAATGGTTGATGCCTGGATTGTACCTTTCACAGCAAAACTTGACTAGCAAAACAGAATAGCTAAACCCAGAGATTTCTTTTGTCTGCAGTTGAACGTACTGTACATAGCAGCATCAGATTTGAAAACAATAAATTATCAGAGCTCCTGTCTGCTGATATGAAGCTGTGATTTTGCAAATAAGAGCGCAACCCTTGTGAAAAAGAAGTGTGTTTAATTTTACTGAATGTGCACTTGTAGTGTAGCCTACTTGAAATCTTAATAATATATTTTTAGAACACTTGCAGTGTACTATAATAAGATATTATTATCTCATGACTATTGCTGCGTTCCATTTACCTTGGAGGAATGTCTTAGCTGGGAATGACGTCACACCAGAGTTGACCGCGTGCCAGTACACAGGTCAGAAAACCAAGATGGACGTATCCAGGCAAAACTTTGTTGTGCTTGCTTCTTTTAGAAAATAAACACAAAAAAGCGGTATTTCCCACAGATAATGCTGAAATATCATGTCCACAAATAGAGGTTGGAGAGTACTGTGAAAATCCTTTATGATGCTGCTGAATATCCAGTAAAGTGTGACTGACGTATGTGCGTGTGCGCACCACTTTTTTTATTTTATTGAGATAGAAGTGCTAATAAACAGTATTTTACTACTGTTTCACAATGGTTGATGCACTGAGTAGCCATATTGGACTCTGAAGTAGGGGTTTGTTGCACTTCCCCCAAGTTTCACAATCACAATTACGACTTGAGGGGGCGTTCCAGTTAAAAGTTCCTACTGGGAACTAGGGCTCTTCCTCTTCCAAAGACAAATGGAACGCATCATATGTTAATATACCTACTCTTTTAAAAAGTGCACTGTGTAATAATATCTAACTAAACAAAATTATAATTAAAGTACATTTTAAATGTTTTAAAATCACCAGGATTTTTTTTTTTTTTTTACAGAATGTTGCAGTGTTTATTGTAAATTATTTATCCGTGCACATCACAAAAAAAAAAAAAAAAGCCTCCGTAATCTTTAATTAAAAATGTGAACCTCAACTTCCCCTTCAAACAATCTGTTCTCTCAATGGAGGATGGGACTAAATATCCCCCACAACTGACATTCAGATCTGTCTCTATTTAGTTAGCAATGCCAAACTTTCTACGATTCAGTCACTTCTGAGGACGAAATCAAGTCCTGCCTTACACTTGTTTCTCAATCGAGAAGCCATTTGACTCAGATATACAACTTCCTCCATGCTGACTTTAATAGTTTTTGTCATGCTTCAAAGTACACTTATTTTGATGTGTTTAATAACATTTTACAAGTTCATGTTAAGTTCAGTTTTACAAGTGCTTAATTATAATTTTAACTTTAGTGTTTTTCAGTATTACATTTAAAGTAAATATATTTCATATGTTCTAAATTGCAACTTTGTCATTACAAAATATGACATTACAAACATATTTAAGTGCACGCTATACAAGATTAAAAATAAATGTAATTACATTTTAGCTTATAAAAATGCTTGCCAGTACATTCAGCAGCACACTTTAAACATATTTCAAAGACAATAGAATTATGAAAAAAGTTCAACTAATTGCATTTAAAATGAATTCAGGATTGTTTGCAGAGGCTTTGGATTACAGGTAATAATGCTGTAAATAATGTTCAGTTTCTTGCACAGACTTATCTTTTCACTTGTTCCAAAATCTCGGTTAAAAACTAAGGGAGATTGTGCCTTTGCGGTAGCAGCACCAAGTTTTTGGAATAGTCTCCCTTTACACATTAATTCCTGTGATTCCATTGAGTCTTTTAAATCTAGGTTGAAGACCCATCTCTTCTCTGCTGCTTTTAACTCTTGTGGTTTATTTCGTATTTTGTTTAGTTTTATGGTGTGTTTGTCTATGTGTTTTGTAAGGTTGGGTCTGTAAAGCACTTTGGTCAACTCGTGTTGTTTTTAAACGTGCTTTAGAAATAAAATTATTGATTTATTGATTCATAAGATCATAGTGTATCGTCAGGAGCCACGGGTATTCATTTTGTTTGGCCTTTATATGTTTTTGAAACTCAAAGTGACGGTAACCATTGACTTACATTATACAAATCACCAAGGACCACGGTTACAGCTAAAGATCTTCTTTTCTGTTCTACTGAAGAAAAAAAAGCACCTACATCTTGGATGGCCTGAGGGTGAGTAAATTAACAGCAAATTTTCATTTTGGGGTGAACTATCCCTTTAAGTTTCACAGTATTCATGAAATCATGACACTATAGCTTGAGTTTATTGAACTGATGGAGCCAGAATGCTCAGTGTGTATGCAGGGCCACAGCTGCTGTCTGTGAAATGAATGAGCGTATTCTGAATTTCCTCTCTAGTGATCCTGAGCACTAGTGCAGAATCCATAGATAATCACATTCAATCTTTTTTAACAGGAGCACACACTTGTGAAATTAAACACTCATATGTGTTGGCCTGTTGGGATGGCATCTTATTACTGTTTGATCGGCGTAAGATGGGTCCTGTGTCCTCAAGGGTGTGTGTGTGTCCAACTGGTAAATAATGCAGCTGGGTTATTTACATGCACACAGTGCTCAACACACACACACACACACACACACACACACACACACACACACACACACACACACACACACACACACACACACACACACACACACACACACACACACACACACACACACACACACACACACACACACACACACACACACACACACACACACACACACACACACACACAGATATGTATTTACATATTCATGAGGGAGGAGTATCCAATAAGCAGCATGTCACAGTAGATTAAGGAGAATGACCTCTACTCACCCTTACAGGGAAACATTCAGGAAACTTGTAACTATATATTACAGGATTCATAAAATGTGTTAGGATTCATAAAATACCTGACATGCTGTTGCAAGTTCAGTTTAGTGTGCTGTAGTCATGACAAATAATCTTCATTTGTATTACCATTACCAAAGTGTTTATATATAGTAATATAATATATAAAATAAAGAATAGTAATGCAGTACAAGCACGTACAAAACTCTGAAACACCATGATCAGTTTTGAGCATGTGACTCCAGACTGCTTAATACTGCCATATTTCATTTTATGATTACATTGTTGATACAAGTCTGTGATTACATTTCTCTGACTAAAGATTGTGCAAACACAGCAGAGTTTGAAAGATTATAGGCGATAAACCAACGCAACAATCCCAATCTGCTAATTCTATGTAAACAAAAGAAAATATGGAAATGGTTTTATGCAAATATTGTTCCTCTTGATGGACAAAAACTCTCCATTACACAAGATCAGCTTCTATCGTCTGCTTCTTTAAAGGGGTAAACAGGATTTGTCTGGCTATTTATACAATAGAAAACCTCTTTCATTTACAAATTAAAGCTTTCTCCCGATCCACTTCAAAAATGGTTTGTCGTGATTATGACGTCACAGTCATGGGCATATCGAAGTCCCCATGAATGGTTTGAATATCCTATTGAAACTGGAAGTTAGGGAAGGATATATAAAAGGGACTGGATGATTTTTAGTACATTTGTCACTGGGGATTATGAAGAGTTTGAGTTCTTCATCTTTGATGTGGTTCTTTTTTTGGGGGGGCTTCCAGATCAATATGTAATTCTTGTTTAGAATGAGGAGTCAGGACAGATCACGGAGAACGGGGTGGATGTCTTTGCGTTTTGAAGCTCCCGGGGGACTTTTTGCTTTGTGTCTTGACATTTGTCTCCTCTACATCAGATCTGGTGACGCCAGACAACTGAATTCACCAGGACGCTGATAAAGAAGAGACGATAGATCGATCACTCTTTTTGTCTCCCTGATGTGCCGTCTTTCATCATCTCTCTACTCCCTGCAATCAGTCCCTCCCTAAAGTTTGTGTGTGTCTCTGTCTGAGGGCCTGTCAAGATATAGCAGATCTCAGAGATGAGCAGACAGACAGACTGGCGGGTGACATGCAGACACTGCAGAGAAGAGCAAAAAAAAAAAAAAAAAAGCAATCATTGATCTAATTACCCTCTATTGAAGGTGGACGAAAAGAAAGGAGGGGTGAAGATACCCCCTGCTACTTCTAGTATTGACATCTTGCTCTCTTAGAAACACACACACACACACACACACACACACACACACACACACACACACACACACACACACACACACACACACACACACACACACACACACACACACACACACACACACACACACACACACACACACACACACACACAAACACAGTTAATTTAAAATGCCCTTATTATGCTATTTTAAAGGTTCCTAATTTGGATTTAGGTCTGAAACAGTTTATTTTGGAGTCTGAGAGTCTGAAACGGTTTGTTCGAAGAATCGTGCTGCGTCTCAATTCGCCTACTTATACTACCCCTTAAAAGTATGTACTCTTTTTGTGAGGAAAAAATACATACTTTTGAGTGTGTAGCAGAAAGTAGACAGCTTTGGAACACATAATATCACGTCATACAATTGCGTCTTTAACGGTTGCTCTCTGTCGCATCCTGTCAGAGTAAACTGGCCTGTCAATCATCTTGTCAAGATTAAATCCGCCACATTTCATTTCATTTCATTTCCTACCCTATCGGAGAGAAATGCAGTTGCAAGTTGATCTGCAGTCACAGCGGGTCTTTCATGCAGAGAACTCTCCTCATATTAATGCATAATGATGCATTTAAAAGTTAATGGCCAAACAGATCTTTATAAAAGTCCACATTGTTATTGCATATGAAATATGACACGGATAACATTAAATCAAACACGTCAATCAAGCGCAATGGTTTGTGGGCAATATTAGCCTTTAGAGTGAGCACGGATCCACACTTCGAAAATCCAAACAGTAAAATAGTACAAATAGTAGACCGTCCGG
Organism: Leuciscus leuciscus; assembly: GCF_965113295.1. NCBI lineage: Eukaryota > Metazoa > Chordata > Actinopteri > Cypriniformes > Leuciscidae > Leuciscus > Leuciscus leuciscus. Next base: position 11,793,341 of record NC_138734.1, on the reverse strand, counting down.
GGACTTCTGGCATACTATTTTCAACATACTATGCTTTGGGACACACTTATTTTAATCTCACATACTGTTTATGATGAATAGTATGGACATTGAGACGCAGGGTCGGTCTCCCCACGAGCCTACTCTGCTCTGATTGGTCAAATGGCCCAGTCTGTTATGATTGGTCTTTAAACCTCTTACAGCACGTCGGAAACGAAACGCCCATTACCATATCTGAATTTCAGCTTCGAGGGGCTTCCTTAATTCTCAGCAATTCTACATCCTATTATGATACAGACAGTGCTCCACTCAGTTCTAATGATACACACTTAGAGAAAGAACGGTTTGTATTACACTTATGTGAGGAAAGCGGTCCCACAGCTACAGTAAATAGTACCCAAACAATAACTTTACATACATTAGCAGAGCACTAACAGGAATAACTTATGTAACATCCTCACAACTATGTTCCTTTTTAGAAAGAAATGGTATTTTCGAGGATTTCCAGTCAGGATTTAGATCATACCATGATACGGAGACAGCTCTCATTAGAGTTACAAATGATTTGCTCTTATCATCCGATCGTCGTAGCGTGTTAAGGGTTTTCTGTTAGAACAGTGTCGTGTTAGCGGCCCCTAAGTTAATAACTACTGTAATGATCTTTGCAACGGAAGTGAATCAATCAAAACTAACTTTAGCTGGACAATAACTTTATTCTAGAGCTGCTGTGAAGCCAAAACAATCTCTGCTACTATAATGTCCTATTATCACTGTAAAGCTGCTTTGAAACAATTTATATTGTTAAAAGCGCTATATAAGAAATAAAAAAATACATAACAGTATGTAAACCAAAATCTTGCTCTATCCTTTATCATTTCTCAAGGTTGTAAGAATGACAGACAATCTGCATTAATCAACACAATATTAGGTAATAGTGGGCTGACAGCTGATTATAAAAACAGTAACGCGAGTTAGTCGCTAAGCAGAGACCTACAGTGCTCTGTGCACTAGGTGTACACTTAGCCTGATATCACGGCAATTCCTACGAATTCTACGAGGTGGCTAATTCGTACGAATTCATACGACCTCACTCGTACGAATTAGCTAAATCGTACATATTTTACGAATTGCCCAATTCGTATGAATTCATACGAATGACCTACCACTGACCCCGCCCCTAAACCTACCCATCACGTGGGTTTAGACAAATCGTACAAATTTGTACGAGTGAGGTCGTACGAATTCGTACGAATTAGCCACCTTTTTATCACTCGTACGAATTGGTCGTGAGATAGCGTTGGTACACCATATAAAACACAAAACTACGTATTTTGAACACTCGGTAGAAAATCAACGCTATCTCACGACCAATTCGTACGAATTCGTACGAATGATAAAAAGTTGGCTAATTCGTACTAATTCGTACGACCTCACTCGTACGAATTTGTACGATTTGTCTAAACCCACGTGATGGGTAGGTTTAGGGGCGGGGTCAGGGGTAGGTCATTCGTATGAATTCATACGAATTGGCAAATTCGTAAAATATGTACGATTTAGCTAATTCGTACGAGTGAGGTCGTATGAATTCGTACGAATTAGCCACCTCGTAGAATTCGTAGGAATTGCCGTGATATCAGGCTAAGTGTACACCTAGTGCACAGAGCACTGTAGGTCTCTGCTTAGCGACTAACTCGCGTTACTGTTTTTATAATCAGCTGTCAGCCCACTATTACCTAATATTGTGTTGATTAATGCAGATTGTCTGTCATTCTTACAACCTTGAGAAATGATAAAGGATAGAGCAAGATTTTGGTTTACATACTGTTATGTATTTTTTTATTTCTTATATATAGCGCTTTTAACAATATAAATTGTTTCAAAGCAGCTTTACAGTGATAATAGGACATTATAGTAGCAGAGATTGTTTTGGCTTTACAGCAGCTCTAGAATAAAGTTATTGTCCAGCTAGAGTTAGTTAGTACGAATAAGCCACCTCGTAGAATTTGTACGTTTTCCCGTGAGATCGGGTTGTAGAAAATATACATCAATAATTAATTATACAAGTTGTGGGTGGATCACTGTCAGAGAAACAAATTACTAATGTTGGATCCCCACAAGGCTGTGTCCTCTCACCTCTACTGTTTATTGTACACAAACAACTGTATAAGTGCCCATTCAGGGAGATTTCTAATCAAATTTGCAGATGATACTGCATTAGTTAGTCTCCTTCAGGGGGACGAGGACAGTCATGGACCTGTTTTAAATGAATTTATTTCTTGGTGTGACATGTCAAACCTTAAGTTAAATATTTCAAAAACAAAGGAGATGTGTATTGATTTTAGGAAGGAGTCTTCAGTGAGTGTGACCACTATTAAAGGGGAGCCAATTCAGTGTGTTAATGAGTATAAATATCTTGGGGTTGTCTTTGATCACAAACTGAGGTGGGATAAATGGACTGAAGCTGTGAACAAAGATGTTGTCATTTAATGTAATCCTAAGAGTGTTTTATAATTCTTTTATTGAAACAAAAGAGTTCACTTAGGAAAGTTTTGAGTATTACGAGTAAACTACTTGGTATCCCTATAAGAGGTGTTGAACAAATTTATCAAACCAGATGTCTTAGTAAAGCAACAAAAATCATATCAGACAATAGGCATTCTCTGTTTGACAAATTTGCGAGATTACCCTCGGGTCAAAGATTTAGGATGGCAGCAATTTTTAAAAATAGGGGGAAAAAATCCTTCCTGCCACAGGCAGTACAATTGTTAAATGAAAGGTAGTGTTGGTGTCTACTGAGCGGGTCTCAGTGATGATTAGTTTTTTGTTTTGTTTTTCATATTATTATTATTTTTTTATTTTTTTTGGGTGTTTTTCGTGTTTTCTTGTATATTTATGTATATTGCTGGTCTATGTATGTACGCATGTTGAAACACAAGCAACACAATTTCCCCAAGGGGATAATAAAGCAATCAATCAATCAATCAATCAATCAATAATTAATTATACTTACAGGTTGGAGCAAATTAGTCTAAATAAAGTAGGTACTGTCCCATCTTTAACGGATAAGCATTTTGCAAGTACCGCATTGACCTTGCCAAGATTCGAGAAGCAGTCATCAGTAAAATGACGGGAGCACAACAAAAGGTTGGAGTTATACTGGTTGGAGTCTTGACCTGTCGTCGGCGAATTAGCGTGTGTTTACACATGCTTCAGACAACGGTCATTCTAATGGCTTTTTTCTCCATTAACTCCACGACACAGCATCTCAGTCATTCCCCTTCTCAGGCAACCGGGTTGCAAAAGCAACCTGAGGAGTTTTTTTTTTTTCACACACCAGTCCATTATTATGGTATTCCACTGCTACATGACATAAAAGCAAAACTAACTTTGACTGGTCACCTTTCAGAGTATCTAACTAGGTTCTTGGCCAGAATAAGCTGCAAAGTGGACCAGATTTTATGCTGACAGTGCAAAGTTCGGCTACACAAGAGAATATTCACCATAGGTAGATCAAAAGTTGTTTTAAGTCATGGTTGTGTTGACCAATCAGCATTAACAAACCAGAACTAGCTGTTACTTAACAGTCTTTTCCAACCAAATACTGAATTATTGTGTTTGCTTGATCAAAATGCTCTCACACACACATTTACTATAATTTCAATCTCGTGTATGTGTGCATGAGCAGGCCAATTAAATAAAAAAAAAACTGTCACAAGGCTTTTGCAGCATGAGTGTGTAATTTTGATAAACGAGTTTGTTGACAGCTGCAAGAGAATGTTAATGGCTATACTCAGCTAACGTCGGTGCTATGTCTCTGCTGGCCAGATAAGACTCCGATTGCCATACCTGCTAATTAAAAACAACGTGCACACATAGAGATGAGCGCCACAAAAATGAACTTCATAATTGTATCCTCTCACATTCATATCAGAGTGTTAACAGCAGGCTTGTCAATCATTCAGGCCTACCGCTAATGCTAACTCGTCCTGCTAATGACTCAATGCAAATTGGAAAATAAGGCACATTAACAAACAAGGGGAAAAAACAGAACACATTGTTTTGTAGGACTGCAAAGACAGATGTGCAAAGACAAAAGTGGATAAACTGAACAAACAAGATATTTAAGAATAGTGTTTTTTCAATAAAACTCTAAATTCATCAAAACATCTTATTTGGCGTCTAATGATAAAAGAAAGTCATACAGGTTGGAAAATACATGAGAGTGAGTAAATGCAATGTTTGTTTGTTTTTCTGTAACTGGACAAATTAAGTTTCACAGCATTGATATAAACAAAAGCTTTTGATTAGATTTGGATTGGAGCAGTCTATTAACCCTGATGAATGTCTGTGTCAGGGTGGCATTGATCCAGCTAGGATAGTACAAAGATCTCTGCCAGATTCAGCCTGTAACCCCTGCCTGAGACTGCAAGTTACTCACCCCAATTACTGCCCCTTTATCACCCTCACAGGCTACTGTTACAGGCTACTAGCCTGACGTCGTCATACTCAGATTATAGTCAGAATATGAGTCTAATACCACTCCATTGGGCTGTGATTATGGGGCGTGTTTCAACCAAACCAGGAATGAAAATGCCTCTGCACTCAGTTGGATAGACCTACAACCAATCAGAGCAACGGAGTAAGTGACATATGTTCTTCATTCATCTTTCCGATCGACAAATGTTCGCGGTTCTCTGTTCCTCTTTTAAAATGAATGCGCTGTTGATATCTTCTATAACAGACGCTATAGCGGAATCTACACATCTCAATTCTCCAGCGGCAGTCATCTTTGTTGTAAACGAATTCAACCCAAGCGCTCTTGCTGATCATCTGTCCATCATCGTATAAAGCCCGCCCCGAGAATTTTGATTGGTCCGAACAGCTCTGGTTCGAGCATAGTTGCTCCACAACAGATCAAGTCCAGACCGAACTTCCCGACCTCAAATGTTGTGGGCGGGGCCAAGTTCGGCTGGCATCCAGGCTAACAGGCTACACTTAAGTGACCTTACTTTCTGAGGGAAATGTGTAAATATGCAGTCAACCAGTCAATAGCTCACTGCAAGTGTAAATTTTGGCCCCAAACACTGGTTTAAATCTTTCCCAATTCTGAAATGTTGATGAATCCTATCATCAAAACTGAAATAATAATAATAATAACTCTTCAATTAAAAGAGTTACGAAAGATTCACCAAAGATATATCTGCAAACTGCTCAATATTTCCATAAGTTTGCTATATGTTTTGTTTTGTTTTGTTTTTTGAGCATATTTCCACAAATTAACCATGTTTTCCAGAAATGAGTATGTGTTGCAAGGGACAGGGCACATGGAAACATCTAAAATGAAATTTGCATAACACATTTCCTTTGAAAGAACTGCAATCAGAAAATCAAGAAAAAGAAGCCTGATGCAGCTATGAAACTCATTAAATCTGTTTAAAATCTGTTTAAAACTCCTTATGAATCTAGCATAAACATCACTCAGACCATCAAATGAACACATTGGAAAAACGAAGCCAATAGAAAATACTAATTAAAATGCTCTAGGACCATGAAAAGGGAATATGAATCAGCAGACCATTTCATTAGCGTCAGACAAAGACAAATTACAACAAAATACAATCTGAGAAACCATCTATTGAAAAACATCTGCAGAAAAGCAACAGGGTGATAGGATCTGTGTGCGTTTTACAGCAAACTGTATGTTAAAAAATCGTTTATATTTACATGCTATTGTGGCTGCAGTACATATTATGCATACTCGGCCACTGTGTTCAGACATTCAATTGATTAAAAAATGTATCTAAATTTAAAAAAAAATTATCAACCACAATTATATTTGTATGTATTTTATGTATTTATTTTATATGCAGTTTGTATACATTTATCATGAGCAGGTTCACATGGAATTCACAACTTTTCAAAATTAATTAGGATAGGAAACCAGTAAAACAATTTTAGCAGCATGAACCGCTTTCCAAAAAGCAGCTCACAAGTGAGTTATTTTTCCCTTTGTTCTGTTTTAGTCAAATGTAATAAACACAGTTAATTACAGTTATCAGGATTTAATACTTTGCACATTTCTCTATGTCCACACACCAAGATAATTTGATATACTTGATTTGGAAAAACAAAGTTGGTAAATAACTTATTTGCCCACCAGACACAAAGTTAATTTCCTTCATGCATTTGTGGAGGTGTATTTTGATAGATAAAAACAGTACCCTTCCTTCCCGGGAAGATTAAAGCTGTAGACAGTGACATTCAGAACGAGATCCATGCCCTCACGCAAACCATGGCCTACTTCAGTGATGGAGGAAAACGTAGCCTTTCCTCCTCTAGAAAAAGATCTGACATTTAACTACAATTTTTTTTTTTTTTCTGCTGACAGAGAGGGCTCAGGAAATGCCAGGCACAACAGTGCCCCCCGTCTGGAGGTGGGATTTAGTCTTCTGAGGTCAGCTCACATGGAGAGGAGGTCAGGGCGGATCGTACCACTCCCTTTGAAGGGCATGATGTCTTCTTTGAAGTTTTATCAAAGACATCATGACTTTAACCGCTTTTGCGGTAACAATAGAACAATAGCAAGGCCGGACTCTTATCTGTATGCATGCTGTGATGCACAGAGAGAACACAGCGGTGTCAATAGAGCACGTTACACAAAGGCCTCTAAATAAATACAACATAATACACAATGGCAAACAAGGTCTCTTTAATCTGGTCATTCCTTTCTGTCTGTGATGGAAGGCCCTCTCCAATTACTGCTGATTTATCTGTAGACGTAGGTCAGCACAGGTGATTTCATTATCTTTATGAGGTTGTTTGAATGAAGTCACTTGCACACATTCAAAGCCAGCTATCTATAGTGGGTCTTCAATAGACCATAACTCCTATTTAAACCACTTAAACCAGTGATTTCTGAGCAGTCAGACTCTGGTTGAAAAGTCCTTTTATTTGAACAATTCTGTTTTAAAACAGTGTTCTCCAACTGTTTGGAAACACCTACAGGCAAATTTGGGTTTTGGAGAATATCAGTAATGTATACATCCTTATCATTTCTGTTGATAAGCGAAAACACAAACTTTTAAAACACATTTTGTCATTGCATTTTAGTCTTGTATAGGCTTAAGCCTAGTCTGTGAAACCAGGGGTTAACTTACTAAATCAATCTTAATATATAAACTCAGAATATATATAATTCTCACTTAATTTAATCTTCCATCCACTTGTTCTCTGCCTTACTCAGACTGGTCTTTTGTCTTTACATTTTACTTTTGTAAAATGTCTCATCTTGGTTAGATTTACAATATAAATGATCTGTAATAGAATAGCTTTCTCTATTACAACACACTAACAACCACCAAGAAACACCATAGCACTGTTAGCTTTAGTATTAGCTAAAAATTACTCTCATCTTAGCATACGCATAACAATGTGGGTAGCAACCACCCACAACACCTTATATAGCATTGAGACAGCATGTATTGCTTGCCCTCTCACTTTATCTTGTGAAAATGTAGACTTGCTTAGTAATTTAGCTCCGGAAAAAAAAAATACATTAGCAAAAACAATAAATTTTTTCATTGATTTCCTACGAGCAATCATTGTACTTCTAACAATGTAGGAAAATTACTTCTTTGTTGGAATTATGCTGGTTGTTTATGAAATACAGATATCTGTAGCTAATATCTGTGTAGCATCTTGCAGTAAAATCTGTCCAGTCACTGTGTGTTACATTTATAAATTAGCATAGGTAATTTGATATAGGATTATTTAATTTCCAGAGCTTGCACCTGGAGGATTTTGAACAAAGCAAAGAAGCTCAAAGGAAGCAAAAATGTTTACATTGCAAATGAAACAAAACATAAAAGCTCTCAAACAGATAATCACAAGTGGATAAAATAATTGCAATCATTGCTGCTCTCTGTTCACTCTTCTGATCGGAGCTGGGCAATGCAAGCTTAATGTGGCTCATTATGTAAGTAATACAGATAATAGCTAGACTAAAAGCAGCTATAGTCCTACTTAAAGTATCCTGTTAATTAGTGACCAGAACAGATGCACTTAATATTGTGAAGATACCCATCAAGGTTATTAATAACATCCATTTAACACCAGAAAGTACTTGATTGTGCTTGGAGTATTGAGCACCAAATGTAACATAAAGTGTCATACAACAAACAACCCAATTAATAGGTTTAACAATAAAACCACCCACTTTTGCTGGATTAAATTAGCATGTACTAATTGTTTAGCTCCAGTTTCAACATTTGGATTTAAACTTAGCTATTGAATGTATTAAAATGTAAATGTAACAGTTAGAGCTATTTCAACAATTTCAAATTTAATATTAGTTTTATTAATTTAATGTTTAAATGTATAAAACATGCACAATTTGAAAACTGCACTATTGGCTTACATGGCAATTTAGACAAATCTGCTGAAATTGTGTTGTTTCTGTTGCTAAATGGGGAAAAAGATAGCCAGTAATTGTTTTGTAAAACAACTTTTTTTGAAATTCATTGCCCCATACTTGGAGAAGAGTGAAGTGTGCAGCACAACATCGGGTTTGAGTGGGGTTTATGGGAATAAACCACATAAAGATGTTTTCATTTCTAATACTGGATTAGAGGGAGAGCGAGTTCAAGATGTCTGTTTGATGGAGTGGTCTCAGTCCTGCATTTCGATGCTAACCACATTAGCTTTATCTTACCCAGGTAAGAATCTGCGGTGACGACTGTTCCACTCCGTCAGTCGGCTCCTCATTAACTGCCATGGCAACCTGCCAGTTTAAACCAGCACAGAGGATGTTAAACGTGAAACCCTGTGGGATGGCACACCTCCGCTTAGATAAATGGCCATGATCAATCTCTCCTCCGTCCCGGTGATGTTAGGAGGGCTGTATCTCTCTAAAGTGCTGCTGAGCGGCATTGATCTGGCCTCAGCTGAAACAGGAGAGGATGAACTACTGGGGAAACATAGACTTCTTACCTCCAGACACATTAGAAAATTATCATAAACCATTTACATGATAAAGGTGCAGCAAGACTTCACGGGCAAAAAAGATCCATTGTAAATAGTGTAGTGATGTATGAATCACACAGAAGTCACTTTTAAACCAAGCGGTTCTGAAAGACTCACATCTCGTGGTCTCAGGTCCTGTCGTCAGCTGGTGTCTAAACTGCGAGATGTAAACTCATATACTCAATATAGACTCGGAATAGTGAGGGACAAAAGGTCATCAAGCAAATTGCAAGATTAAATGTTGCAATTAACTTTTTTATTATTATTACGTGCCGGAAGCAAGATTCCATACGATCGTGTGGATTTCTATTGAAATTATAGGTTTTTGCCAACGCTATCTCACGACCAATTCGTACGAATTCATACGAGTGATTAAAAGGTGGCTAATTCGTACAAATTCGTACGACCTCACTTGTACAAATTTGTACGATTTGTCTAGACCAACGTGATGGGTAGGTCAGGAGTAGGTCAGGAGTATGAATTCATACGAATTGGGCAATTCGTAAAATATGTACGATTTAGCAAAAATCTTACTAATTCGTACGAGTGAGGTCGTATGAATTCGTCCGAATTAGCCACCTCGTAGAATTCGTACGAATTGCCGTGAGATCAGGCTGGTTTTTGCCCATGAAATTTTGTAGAGCCAGGGTAATTGTAACCACAACTTAAGGGGATGTATTTTTATTTATTTTTTTGGAATAAAACACAATGCTGAGGGTTTTGAGACGTGTCATTTTCACCCAGGTTTTTGCCTGTGCAAAGTAGGTTAGAGCTCTCAATGCTAATTATCTTATTCTCCTGTCAAGAGTTGTCGACCTCTCCACTTTCACAGGGGTCAAGGTTAATGCCTCTAATGCATTCCAGCGGCTGCATATGACATGTGTGTGTGTGTGTGTGTGTGTGTGTGTGTGTGTGTGTGTGTGTGTGTGTGTGTGTGTGTGTGTGTGAGAGAGAGAGTCTGTCTGTCATTATATAGCACTCAGACAGCGAGTACGCATTGATTACAAGAAAGACTGCTGAAAGATCATCCATCATCTGACCCACCTCTAGGCAAACGAGAGCCAGAAACAGAGACTTTCATTTTTATCTTTATTCATGTCATATATTTTATCATTCTTATTTAGCTGAATTATTGTGCTGCTTCTTAATTTATTTACTTTGCTTTATTATTTTATTTGTCTATATCGTTATTTTACTTTATTTTCAATGTCTGCAGCTAAGCTACAAACACTTTTTTTATTTATTTGCAAATGAACCATCGTAAACTGGAACTGCAAAACAGAGAGAGAGATAGAGAGAGTGGGAGCGAGAGGGTCAACATCTGGGTCCATTTGCAAACAGAAGCTTCATTCAATTTTAATCATGGCATGTCTTTACCTCAGTCTCCTTCAGCTAAAAGACTAGTTAGCAACACACACACACACACACACACACACACACACACACACACACACACACACACACACACACACACACACACACACACACACACACACACACACACACACACACACGCACACACACACATGGGGGTGGAATTACTTTTTTCTCAGAATCGCGATTTTATATCACAATTATGACTTTATAACTCGCAATTGCTTGTTATAAAGTCAAAATTGCGAGTTAATATTTAGCAGTTTTTACTTAACGCAAATCTGATTTTATAACTCGCAATTTGTTCTTTATAACTCACAATTTGTTCTTTATAACTCACAATTTGGACTTTATAACTCGCAATTTCGAGTTTATATCACGCAATTCTGAGAAAAAAAGTCGCAATTACTTTTTTTCTTTTCTTTTATTAAGTGACAGACACACACACACACACACACACACACACACACACACACACACACACACACACACACACACACACACAAACAAATGTTCATGTTCTCCCATAATGCAACATTATGCAACATTTCTGCAAAACAACAGTTTCCAAGGTGTTGCTTTACTGATTTTACTGGCCCAAATTTTTTTTACATTTTTTTTTAAGTTGCTTTAGTTGCTCTAAAGCTTAATATTTAGGATTAGTTTAAAAAAAGTGTAAAATAGTAACAATGCTGCTGCTTGCCTACTAAGAAAAACACATACAATATATTTTGATATCTTGAATGGAAAGTGCTGAGTGTCTGCATCAGTCTCTGCCCTGTTTCTGTCCTGTCAGCGAGCAGCTTTCACCTCATATTAAGTTGTCCTGAGAGATTTCATTGAGACGGGCCTCCAGAGGTCATGACAAGGTCGCCACCTTATGACCACAACATTAGTCCTTCACTTCCACACAGCAAATCTGACATGACACACTAGAGCCTTTCAGAGCTAAACCAGACAGGTGATTTCAGAGCGAGAGAGGTGATTTTATTATAAACACTTTGTGAAAAAGAAATGTTTTTAATTGTATTGAATATGCACTTGTAGTGTACTTAAAATCTTAAAGGTAAACATTTAAAAAATCTGTACTCGCAGATAATATAATATTAATAAAAGACCACGTAAGTATACTTAAAATGGTTAGTTCACCCAAAAATTTTAATTATCCCATAATTTACTCACCCTCAAGCTATTCTAGGTGTATATGACTTTCTTCTTTCAGCCAAACACAGAGTTTTATAAAAAAAAGATCCTGGCTCTTCCAAGCTTTAAAATGGGAGTCAATGGGACCTTAGATTTTAAAGCCCAAAAAGGCACATCCATCCATCATAAAAGTAATCTGTACTGCTCCAGTGGGTTAAAGGCATCCTATTATGCTTTTTCAATTTTAATTAGTCTGTAATGTTGCTGTTTGAGCATAAAAAAAAAAAAAAATCTACAAGTTTACAAAGCTCCACAAAGTCCACTCCAAAACGAGATAATCCACTTTCCAAGAACAACGAACAACTTGGACGACAACACATTTTTTTAAATTATTTTTTATTCAAAGAGACACTGTTTTTTCCACCCCATTTCCAAAACTCATGTGTTTGACCTTCCTAAGGCTGACACACTTAGGAGTGGTTAAAATGTATTTCAAACACTGTTCCTGAACATTATAATAACCCCAATGTTTATCTGTGTGCTGCACATTTTACAGAGATCAGCTTCCAGAACCTAAGACTACGCACAAAAACTTCTCCTGAAATGAAGCAGTTCCTACTTTGTCATGACAATCTGTTGTTTAATGATCTCAACTTGTAATTATGTCTTATTATTTGTAGTTGTGTTTTCTATTAACAGTTCCAATAATAAGTTTTATGTTGTTGCTTTTATAGCTATGATGTAAACAAAGGGCAAAGCTTTGCCTCCGCTAGCCTGATAACTAACATTACAGTATTGATGTAGTGTTTACTGTAGCTTTTGTAAGCTCTCGCTTTTGTAAGGCTGTTCACCACACCTTAGGAAAACTAACCATGGTTTTGTGATTGATTACTGTTTGTATTACCATAGTTTTCTGACAAATATCATGATTAAATGGTGTAAAACATATCTAAAATGAATAAGCCATAAAAAAAAAGAAACCATACCACTCTGAAACATATCCTGTGAAATTCGTGCTTGAAAAGTCAGTATATGAAACCCGTTCTGGATGATCCTCTTGTTTGTTAACATTCTTAAGTCTGAATCAGACTTGAATTGGTTTGAAATTGACGCCAGTCTTAATATTTACATGTGAGCAGATGAAACTCGCAGTTATGGTAGGGGCGTGACATTTCTCGAACGCGCAGTGCCAATCACAACACACTGGGCCAGCTAACCAATCACAGCACATTTTGTATTTCAGAATGAGGGGCTTCATCGAAACAGGAACTAACGAGCCAGATAGGGGAGAGAGGTGCTGTAATAATGTGAAAATAATGTGTTTTTTTAACAATCAAGCATGAAAACATATTCTAGTACACCCCCATAAGACTTCATAAAATGGTTTAGGATCCCTTTAATAAAGGCTTCTGAAGCGAAGCGATGCAGTTTTGTTAGAAAAATATGCATATTTATAATTTTATAATCACTGGCTTCCGATAACGGCCGTACACGAGTCTAGTTCCTGCGGAAAAATGACCACAGCTTGCGCCAGCGCAAACCCACTTTTGGAGTTAAAAACTAGGATGTACTAGTAAAAAGACACGCAGTAAAAAACAGGGTTCTTTTTTGCGGCTGACCTTATTGTATATGCATTTGTAGGAGTTTCCCTTTCAGACACAACATTTATGGGAGGGGAGTATTTAAATGAATCATGCAAGGTGATTTACTAAGGTTTGCACTAGTCAATTTACTGGTATTTGTGCCATTATTTACGGCCCAAAAAGACGCTAATTTGCGCTGTTCTTGGTAGATTGCGTTTGTCATAATGGAAATGATCCAGCTGTATCTGTGTTCTTCAATTTGCGTATCGTCAGTAGATCACGCGCTGAATTTTTCATTTCCATCAGCATTTTTTTGGGAATTGTGCTCTCATGCTAATTTGCCCTGTTTAGTAAATCTGGCCCTAAGTATTGTAAACGATGTACAACCAAAATACTGTGAGTGTCTTTTGTTCACCTACGAGTTCGTGTGTGCATTGTTTGTAAATGTCAACTGACAAATGATACTAATGTGAATGTAAATGGCTTCATCTAATAAAAATGTTGTCCGGTTCAAGACCGTGGTATATTTAGATGAAATGGAAAGTAAGCAAGGGTAAAGACAGAGTGAGAGAGAGAGGCATATGGCATCATTATCGCTTCTCGGCCTGCATATCTTTGCATAATTCATTCTGTTGCTTTCCAAAACCCCATAAACTTCGAAGATCATTTTAAGAGCTCCAGACAACAAAACAAAAGAGACTAATGTGATTTCAGAGAGCAATAGAGCGTTTTCACCCCTTCAAATCCATCAGCACAATCTTGGAGGTGAAATTCATTAGTTTGCAGTCTTCATTTATCTCTGAGTGAGTCTAGATGACTGTGTATCTGTGATGGATCTCTTATTTCTTGCTTTCTCATTCTCTTCCTCTCTCTCAGGGGTCTGAGCAAAACAAAAAGCCTCATTAACAGTCTGTAGGCCACCTGTGCAGCAGGTGAGCATTGATGACCTGCTAAACCGTCTCCTGCCATCTCTTCTCAAGCTGGAGCAGCCATGTACGTTCCCCAGCAGCAGATCCCAATACTTCACCCCTGCAGCGCAGTCAAATGGTCTTTTCCTCCCTACAGCCTTACAATCTAATAACGCGCAACTTCCCTCCACGGTGAAGAGATTTTAACGATTGCTGACGCTCCCCCGCTTTCTCCACTGCCCCACATGCTTCCTGTTTTTACAGTAATTCAAGAGCTAAAGGAGCCGTTACAGCGGAAACGTGTATGACCAATTAAAATCGTATCGTGGGGTGCCCTCCTACTGCCTGGCTATTACCGCCTCTCATAGTTCAAGAAGTTTCCAGCTTATTTTCTGTCAAAATAGAAACACAAGCTTCAGGCTTAAGTGATTAATAACACTGAAATGATTTCTCTTTCTTCAGTCTATAATGTGATTGCGGGTACATTTGGAATGTTTGTGCAGCATGCAAATTTATCTACATTTGATCAAATGTCAATATGCAATCAGAGCACAATGTATGTGATACTGTATCCCACAGTGCACTGCAACTTGATCTTACAGATCCAGTAACATATTATTCTACCATTAATTTTATCTTATTCTCGACCCATTACTTTACTAATTTAGACTGCCTAAAAAGGTAGGGCATTTTTACAGTAAACTGGATTAACCATATGTATTGCAGTATCACCCTTAAGCATTCTTTTAAAAAGAGCACTTATTATGGAAAAATAACTTTAGAATGCTTTTTTTGACCCACTTAAGTATATGTAATTTTATAATGACTTCTATTGTCTTTGAAATATGGTTAAGGTGTACTGACAAACATTTATGCCAAAATACACTTAAATGTAATTTCTGTTGGAATTACTTTAAATAGAACACAGACCATTAACACAATATTGATATACTGTATATTTGTAATTCTATGCAAAGATGCAATTTAGTACATTTAAAATATATTTAGTTTAAATGTAAAATTGAATTACACACTAGTACTTTACATAGTACCTTTCCTTTAGTATGTTAGTCAGCACATCAAAATAAGTGCACTTCATTAATATATATGTGCTTGTTATATATTGTAATATATATGTGTTGTTATGCATACATATATGCATAACAACATATAATTAAAACGTAATGATTTAATATGTACTAAAAATAACTAATTAAAGTAGAATTTTAACTTGACATCATTATAAAGTTAACTTTTTAAAAGTGTACTTGAGTATGTTGAGAAACCGTCATGAAAGTATACTCTTAAAATACACTTAATTGGCCTTTTATTTCATTAATGTTATATTATCTGCAAGTACAGTTTTAAAAAATATATATACTTTTAAGATTTGAAGTCCACTGCGAGTGCAAATTCAATACAATTAATTGCACTACAGTATGTATTTAGTTTATACACAATACCAGCAATGTACCAGCAACATAAACGTCTCAGGTTATGACTATAACCATTTACATTTAGTCATTTAGCAGACGCTTTTGTCCAAAGCGACTTACAAATTGGGACTAAATTAAGCAAGTCATCGTGAAGAGGCAAAAAACAACGCAAGAAGTGCTCAAAATACGAAGTTCAGGCATTATTCAGAGTAGCATAAGCCCGATAAGCGAGAATTTACAGAAAAAAAAAAAAAAAAATTTTTTTTATGAGGTTAAGTGCTCACGGAAGAGAAGAGTTTTCAGCTCTTTTTTGAATGTTGTCATGGATTCTGCATTCCGGATGCCGGTGGGTTAACCGGATAACCATGGTTCCCTAAGAAGGGAATGAGACGCTGCTTCTGTTTTGATGACGCTATGGGATGACGTGATGTGTGATGGCATACTACGGGAGCTATAAAGGATACCCAGAACACAACAGCGTCAGCTTCTGATTGTCTGAAGTAAGTAACTTCAGACCTTCGAAGAAGAAGAACTTCAGAAACAAAATGTTTCTGTTTTGACAGAAAATATGCTGGAAACTTTTTGAAGTATCCTGAGACGTTCCCTTTTGAGGAAACTCTATGCTGCGTTTGTTTTGATGGCGCAATAGGATCAAAATACCCACGGTACCATACTGATGAAACGCCTGTCCTAGTGTGAGTCACACTGAGCACATCTTGGGATAAAAATACTTGAGACCCTGGTGTGGAGTCCAAATCCAGGCAATATAATCTGATGAATGTGTGTAGAAAGGTCCAGCCTGCTGCATCACATACCTCTTGGATGAAACTCCTGACAATGAAGTCTTAGATGCCGCCACACTTCTAGTAGGGTGTGGGCCCTCACAGTCAGAGGTAAAGTAAGGTCTCTTGCTCCTACTGTGAAGGTTTAGCTTATCTTGATCCACTGACAAATGGAGGAGGATATACCACAATGTGAAGGAAACTAGATCCCAGGTGGTGTCTCACCAAGACCCATTGCCTAAAGGGCGTGGTAAGCATCAACCTCAGTTGAGAGACCAGGGCTCATGAATGATCCCCCTCAGGGACCAAACCCACAATTTCCACATCTCCAGGTAAGAGTGATATTTTTATTGTGCCCCTGGCCTGTGACCAAGGGTCCCTCTTGACAGGAATCTCCAAAGGAGAGACGTCTAGGAGAGACAACCTGTCCGTGAACCATACCATGGCAGGCCAGTGCGGGACTACCAGAAGTAGATTAACCCCGTCCTGGCAAACTCTCTCTAGAACTCCCGGGAACAGAGCAATTGGGGAAAGGCATATAGACACTTGGTCACTTTTTGTGGGAAAACCAAAGCGGACAGTGCGCTGGTCAAACTTTCTCCAAATGAACTTCACTGTCTCAGGGTGGAGTCTCCATGGAGTCTCCAGGGCCTAAGCCCCTGCCTTGACAGGATGTCTGCTCCCTGATTCAGGTACCCATGCATGTAGACTGCTCTCAGGGAGAGCGGCTTGCCCTGCGCCCACAGGAGGATCTGGTGTACCAGTATGCAGAGGGCGCAACCGCAGACCCCCCTGATGATTTGTCATATTTATAGACCCCCAACACAGGTCCCTGGAAAAAGAACCAAGGCTTATTCCACATAAGGTGCAAAATGGGCTGTCCCTCTGGGAAACCCCTTGGTCTTGAGCCACCACTGCAATGGTCTCATGTCCAGAAGGACAAAAGTAGTCACGTTGGAAGCAACTGCCATGAATCCTAACAGTATCTGGAACTGTTTCACAGTGAAAGCTTGGCTTAGCCTGATATTGCCTACGGCAGAGAGAATCGATTGAATACGAGCAGAAGACAAACATGCTTGCATCGTAATTGAGTCCCATACCATATCTGAGAAAGTGTTCCTCTGTAGTAGAGAAAGCACTCTCTTCTTGGAGTTCAGTCTTAACTCCAAGCACCTTATGTGGGCGAGGACGACATCTCAATGCCGAACCGTCATTTCCTTGGACTAAGCTAAAATTAGCCAGTCATCAATATGATTGAGTACAGTTCCCATGAAGTCGCAACGGAGCCAGAGATGCATCCATGCACTTCGTGATGGTGCAAAGTGACAAGGCTAGGCTGAAAGGAAGAACCCGATACTGATAGGCTCCACCCCCAAAATAAAACTTGAGAAACTTCCTGTGTTGAGGAAGGATGGATATATGGAAGTACAGTGGAGGAACATTTGTGAGTCGGCTACGTATTTATAGGCCTCCTCTCATTCTGATTGGATAGATCATTTGAACGTGCTCCTCCCGATCTTTGTAAATAAAACATCATTGGTAACACTTTACAATAAGGTTCATTAGTTAACTACATTAGTTAACATTAACTAATAATGAACTGCACTTATACAGCATTTGTTCATCTTTGTTAATGTTAATTTCAACATTTACTAATACTTTATTAAAATCTTGTTAACATTAGTCAATGCACTGTGAACTAACATGAACAAACAATGAACAGCTTTATTTTTATTAACTAACATTAACAAAGATGAACAAAAACAGTAATAAATGTATTGCTCATTGTTAGTTCATGTTAGTTATTACATTAACTAATGTTTAATAAAGGAACCTTATTGTAAAGTGTTACCACCTCATTTGTTGCAAAGGAAACATTTCTTATTATTATCCATGTGGAAACAGCACTTTACTCATAATCACCCTCATTTACGAAACAAATGTATAATTACATTAAAATTACTTAAAAACGTTTATCATTTCCACGCAAAACTTGGCATTTATCAATAAGGACGTGAGCGGTGGCAAATCTCACATCAGGTTTCAACTTGTGTATGCAAGTTTTTGAGTTAGCATAAATTTGCGTCCAGCATAGTAAACCTGGTGGTGAATTGTTATGTGAGCATTTTGACTGGAATGAAAACATTTGAAGCCAGCCACATATTCATCATTTAAAAATGTGCTGCCAATGGTAAAATATACTTATATAATAAATGTAATTGCGATTAATGGGTGTTTTTGATATAAGAACAATTTATCTTTCATGAGATTACTTCCGCTTCTTGGCCGGGTTACGTTTCTCAATGTCGTAAACTCTAGGGGCAATGCTTCTGAAATGTTTATTTATTAAGGGGCATGATATTTAAATTATGATTCTTTTTATCTGCCACATTTATCAACTTCTGATCATTAGTACAATGGTATTGTTGGCATACGAATGTTTCATGAATCACGTGAACCCTGTCGTAAGATGATTTCTGCGCTCGTTTCAGATTGGCAAACGAGGCCAAAATAAAACATCAGTATGCTGCACTATTATGATCTCATCTTGTAACGTGTTTAATTCCAAATGGTATCCAATCAAATGAGTCAAGACTATAACTGACATCACTTCCGGTTCATCCATCACACTGGAAATAGAAGGTCAAGTCAATCACATTGCAATGTAGGATAAAGTATTAAATGCAGTTTGCTCATTTTAGCAAGTGTAGCAGATCATTGGGCTATTCTATGCATACATAAAATGTGTATAATGTGTACAGTATACATACTACATACTGTATATATTATGACAGTAATATGATATGTCTGATATAACCTGCATCTTAAAATCTCCAAGTTAAATGTTACCATTGTGTTTCAGTACTAACAGCTAGTGGTGGGTCCATCTTAGAGGTGAGTGAGAGAATTCTGGAGCTCATAAAAACCTGTGAGGTGAACACTGACTCAGGGCTTTGTGCTTTTAGAGGATTAAGTCACTAGTGTGTGCGAGGAAGGGCATGGTACGTGTGCTACTTTAAGTGCATATTCAGTTTGGTCAGTGAGAGTTTAAGCTGGTGAAAACCAGTAAAAAGGGACTGTAATTTAGCTGAGTGCCTTTCTCTGCGTCCCACCACCATCAGAGCTGATTTATGACACCAGATTGCCTGATGTATGTGGTTTACTGTGTCCATTTAGCACACAGATGGGCCAATGCAGATCAGTTCAATTAGTTAACTACATTATTTCTTAAAGGGAGAGTATACTGATGCTGCAATGAGACAGAGAGACGCATTATGTGATATTGCAGTACAATAACATCAGTCATTTATTTTATTGACCTGTAGATGACCTGTAAAGGGTTCATTTCCGAGTCTTTACCCGGATGTGTGCGGCTTGTCATGACATAACAAAAATACTTGTCTCTGATTATAATCAATGTTGTCTACAGTAGAAGTAGTGAATGTGATAAAGCTACAGTTGAAGGTTCAGGACAGTCTTTGTGAAGTTATTTATAAATATCATAAATTGACTGATGTGAATTTTATCTGTTATACTTCAAAACTTCCTACTAGTTTACTCTACCGTTCAAAAGTTTGGGGTCAGTAATATTGTTATTTTTTTAAAGAAATGAATACCTTTATTCAGCAAGGATGCATCAAGTGAATAAAAGTGGACAGGGTGAAGCTTCGACATTTCCAGTGAAGACTTGGTCTTATAGATGAATGATGAATGGGTTGACAGGGTAAAGCCGATTCCAAAATGTTCATGTAATTGCAACTACTGTTCATAATCATCTATAACTACAGGCAATCATCTCTAACCACCCAAAATTATTGTTAACTACACAAAACCATCTTCCAATTGGACAATTTCCCTGTAATAAGTTCATGATGCTGTTCAATGGCGATATCATGTGAAAGTCGAGGAAATAAATTCACCAGCCCTGGTCATGTGACAATAAATATTCTTCATGATATATATATATATATATATATATATATATATATATATATATATATATATATATATTCTAGCCACATATTACTGCTTCATATCTGTTACAGACACAAAAACAAGCCTCTTACTATTTCTCATTTTGGCTAATTGCTGTTCGTGTCACCTGTCTGCCCCAAAGATTCAGGTTTCTGGAGTAAATCTGCTTCAATTCTGACTGACAGAGAGAGTTATAGAGAAATCTGATGGTTTAGTAATCTGACACTCAGTTTTCTCTAAATCCAGCCTCACGTAATGAGAGCCCCCACCACCACCTCCCCAAACTATTCGACTTACAGAAAAGGAGAGTCTTTTAGTTTCATCAAGTGCACTTATGTTTTCTTCACCATCTGGCGATTAGTGAAATAAATGCATTATTATGTAGAAGAAGCACTGTTTGTGATTCAGTGGTTGTAAAGTTTTAAAACTATAAATTTTCTTCAGATTCAGACTGGCACTAATGGGCTTTTCACACTTTAGCTTATATATATATATATATATATATATATATATATATATATATATATATATATATATATATATATATATATATATATATATATTTATTTATATTGTTATTATATCTTTTTTTTTACCCTGAGTTAAAATAATTCTGGGTCTTATTCCACACTGTTCATACTTCACCCTGCATGGGTCAGTAATCAATGCTGGCTAGTTGGTTTTCGCTTTGATTTTGCATTGTACATTTGTAAGCTGATTTGAGTTAACATTCTAATTTGCATATTTATAAGTATGCATTGCACAATGAATTGTGCCCTGGCACATTTTAGAACATAATGACGCGTGAAAACGAGCTGTCATAGCTAGAAGCATCTGTCTCCATGTACTTGCCTATATGTTTCAGGCTTTGGACTTTTGAAATAAAAAATTCTACAAAAACAACAAAAATCCATCGAGAGGATCCAGCCAAGAGTCAGGGTGGTGGAGGGATGCAGAACAACTGTCAAGGAACATAGGTGAGTTGATTATATAGGCTTCTTCTTGTGCTGGGGTGCCTTTCCCGAAAGCACTGTTAGCCAACTATGGTCGCAAGTTCCGTCGTTATCAGCATAGTTCAATGAGTCAGTGTTTCTTGAAACCGTAGTTCCAATGAACATTCGCAAGCAGCATTACAAAGTTGTGAAGTTGGAACGACAGCTCTTGACCTGTGGTTAGAAGCAGAGTTTCTAGTTTGTATGACACTTAATAAATCCTTATCTTGAGCAAAATAATCAAGCTGACATTCAGTACAATCTGTATCTTGTATTTAGAACACATACAAATGTAATTTAAGTCTTTTAGTTTGTCAAGAGATTTAAACTACCGTTTTTGAAGAGTGCGCATGTGCGTATGTGTTCTAGTATGTAAGAACGAGCCTATGATTGAATCTGGATATAAAGCAAAATAACTGAGAAAAATTTGAAATAGTCCTCATATGCCATGTCCGTAATTTATAGCAAAACATCTAGCATTAATTCGATCTCAAACAGATTAATTAAAATATGAGTGCATGCAGGGCCGGCGCGTGCACTTCTGCCGCTCTAGGCGAAAAACATTTGTGCCGCCCCTAGGGCTGGTCCGAATACAATATTTTGAGCTTCGAAGCTTCGGAAGTAATGAACATCGAATATTCAAAGCTTCGAGAGGGTGCTGAACATATTCTTCTCTCTAATAAAGGCAGGAATCTCTATGTGTCTATATGTCCGTTTGCATTTTGATTATTTCGAGAACCGTTCATCCAATCGACTTCACAAGGGAGTGCAGTGTAGCATTTGGTGGTGCAATATACACTCACCTAAAGGATTATTAGGAACACTATACTAATACTGTGTTTGACCCCCTTTCGCCTTCAGAAGTGCCTTAATTCTACATGGAATTGATTCAACAAGGTGCTGAAAGCATTCTTTAGAAATGTTGGCCCATATTGATAGGATAACATCTTGCAGTTGATGGAGATTTGTGGGATGCACATCCAGGGCACGAAGCTCCCGTTCCACCACATCCCAAAGGTGCTCTATTGGGTTGAGATCTGGTGACTGTGGGGGCCATTTTAGTACAGTGAACTCATTGTCATGTTCAAGAAACCAATTTGAAATGATTCGAGCTTTTGACATGGTGCATTATCCTGCTGGAAGTAGCCATCAGAGGATGGGTACATGGTGGTCATAAAGGGATGGACATGGTCAGAAACAATGCTCAGGTAGGCCGTGGCATTTAAACGATGCCCAATTGGCACTAAGGGGCCTAAAGTGTGCCAAGAAAACATCCCCCACACCATTACACCACCACCATCAGCCTGCACAGTGGTAACAAGGCATGATGGATCCATGTTCTCATTCTGTTTACGCCAAATTCTGACACTACCATCTGAATGTCTCAACAGAAATCGAGACTCATCAGACCAGGCAACATTTTTCCAGTCTTCAACTGTCCAATTTTGGTGAGCTCGTGCAAATTGTAGCCTCTTTTTCCTATTTGTAGTGGAGATGAGTGGTACCCGGTGGGGTCTTCTGCTGTTGTAGCCCATCCGCCTCAAGGTTGTGCGTGTTGTGGCTTCACAAATGCTTTGCTGAATACCTCGCTTGTAACGAGTGGTTATTTGAGTCAAAGTTGCTCTTCTATCAGCTTGAATCAGTTGGCCCATTCTCCTCTGACCTCTAGCATCAACAAGGCATTTTCGCCCACAGGACTGCCGCATACTGGATGTTTTTCCCTTTTCACACCATTCTTTGTAAACCCTAGAAATGGTTGTGCGTGAAAATCCCAGTAACTGAGCAGATTGTGAAATACTCAGACCGGCCCGTCTGGCACCAACAACCATGCCACGCTCAAAATTGCTTAAATCACCTTTCTTTCTCATTCTGACATTCAGTTTGGAGTTCAGGAGATTGTCTTGACCAGGACCACACCCCTAAATGCATTGAAGCAACTGCCATGTGATTGGTTGATTAGATAATTGCATTAATGAGAAATTGAACAGGTGTTCCTAATAATCCTTTAGGTGAGTGTAGATGGACACGCGAGACACGACACGTTCAGAATTAATAAACTTTTAGTAAACTACAGAACACCGCAAGCGGGAAGCGGCGCACCTCAAGCGGGCAGGGCTTATATACTTGACGCACGCTGCACTAGCAATATAAAACGCACACACACATGTCTGTTAAATTAAGCAATACTTTAAGGTAGTCTATATTTTCTGACTAACAAATTACTGACACAGTAAAGGGTAGATTTAAATAAAGAAAAAACGAAATTTAAATAAAGAAAAAAAATATTTAAATAAAGAATTAAAAAAAAAATTTAAATAAAGAAAAAACGAAATTTAAATAAAGTAAAACGAAATTTAAATAAAGAAAAACGAAATTTACATAAATAAAAACGAAATTAAGTTAAATTAAAATCGAGATTCATTTAGATTGATAATAATGGGTAAAAAGGCTAATAGCCTATATTTTGTTTCTATTGTTATATTTTCCAAGCAACGCAGCTTAACCCAAAACACAAGCTCAGGCATGCACTTCTGTCCA
Source organism: Leuciscus leuciscus (assembly GCF_965113295.1). Taxonomy (NCBI): domain Eukaryota; kingdom Metazoa; phylum Chordata; class Actinopteri; order Cypriniformes; family Leuciscidae; genus Leuciscus; species Leuciscus leuciscus. Next base: position 11,769,610 of record NC_138734.1, on the reverse strand, counting down.
TACAAACTCCGCTGTTCTGCGCTCTAGCCAGAGAACACTCCCGTTGCAGGAACACTTTAGGCCAAGAGGAAGCAAATATATATACTATATGCGTAGGTGGATGTGATCGGGGATTTTGGCTGTGTAACATTTAAAGCCACTTAAATTAACGAAATGACTCAAATAAAGATTCGTTCATTTTTATGAACGAGATCGAACAAGAGAATCAGTAAAATTATCCGAACTTCCCATCACTGAGTCAGTCATGAGTCATGACTCGTGAGAGCAGGGGGCGGGGCGGCGCGGGGCGGCGCAGGGCGGCGCTATGGAGGTATTTTTGGTGCAAAACTACTGAACGCCTGTGACAGTGAAATGTGTAGTTGTAGAGAATAGCCACACATATGTATCAGTAAATTTGAAGTCACAGAGAGAAATGTTTTTAGAGTTGCAAACTTGTAGACTTTTTTTTTATCTTCCACAAACACAACACAACAGTTACACCTTCTCAATTTCTTCATTGCAGGTGCACAAATCCTATTCTACAAATCACAAAATAAGAAACTCATACGCTCACATTTTTGCTACAGTTGCTGCAGTGAATATGGTGCAAAACGCATTTACACACCCGCATCAAGAAATGTGAAGTCACGGAGATATTTTGCTCATCTGCAAATCAGTATGTGAATTCATCCAATGAGAGTTGCACACTTGTAGAATATTTTCTCACAAATGTCTTGTATATTTTTCTAGCACAAACACAAGTACATAACTACAGCTGCTTGAATCTGCTGCGACGAATCTCAAACACTGTTTTTCGCTTTCAAGTGACAAGTATCGCGCGCTCTCCCTTTTGCACCAAGTGCACCGTGAAATGTGGGGCAAAAGTGAATTGTGCATCTGTAGAGGCAATGGGCGGAGCCTACATGAATATTCATGAGTTTCCCGGGCATGCGCGTGGAACTGCTCATTCTAGTTCACGCTCCTCGTTTCTCAGCAGGTTTAATGGATTATTTCAAAAAAGGTAAATATAGTTTCAGCGCGAACTTAAACTACAATTGTGTATCGTTTTGTTAAATTCATAATGTTTTTATTAATTCGTCACTGACTGAATGATTGCTGGCAATTTATTCGTTTAAATAAGCCAAATCATTAAGACCACTAGGTTACTGTAAATGAGAAACAAAAAAACACTTAACATTATTTTACGGAATATAATAAGCCACCAATTTGATGTTTTAAAAAAAATATTTACAAACATACTGGCAAAATAATGTAACAATATTATTTTTAATGTTTTGATTGCAAGGTGTGTTTTTTTGTTTCTCATTTACAGTAACCTAGTTGTATCAAATGTAATTTATCCACTTTTGTCCATACAATTTTGTTTAATCCAAATTGTACGTATGTATTAAAGCAACACATTCATGCTTGAGTTTGGTCTTAAATGATTTGGCTTATTTAAACGAACAAGAATTTAAGAACAATCACACCAGGATATATATATTATATATATTTTAAAAAGTGTTAGCCCACAGATACATTTATGAGGGTTTATTTAATTTATTGCAATCAACAAATGATAACAATTAGTAAAAGCCACAGTTTTAAAGCTTCGCAAGGTGCAATTTATACGGCGAGTTGAAGTTTGCTGTAGCTACTGTATATAGGCCTACACAAAGTGAATGCCAGCCATCATTCAGTCAGTGACGAATTAATAAAAACATTATGAATTTAACAAAACGATACACAATTGTAGTTTAAGTTCGCGCTGAAACTATATTTACCTTTTTTGAAATAATCCATTAAACCTGCTGAGAAACGAGGAGCGTGAACTAGAATGAGCAATTCCACGCGCATGCCCGGGAAACTCATGAATATTCATGTAGGCTCCGCCCACTGCCTCTACAGATGCACAACTCACTTTTGCCCCACATTTCACGGTGCACTTGGTGCAAAAGGGAGAGCGGGCGAAACTTGTCACTTGAAAGCGAAAAACAGTGTTTGAGATTCGTCGCAGCAGATTCAAGCAGCTGTAGTTATGTACTTGTGTTTGTGCTAGAAAAATATACAAGACATTTGTGAGAAAATATTCTACAAGTGTGCAACTCTCATTGGATGAATTCACATACTGATTTGCAGATGAGCAAAATATCTCCGTGACTTCACATTTCTTGATGCGGGTGTGTAAATGCGTTTTGCACCATATTCACTGCAGCAACTGTAGCAAAAATGTGAGCGTATGAGTTTCTTATTTTGTGATTTGTAGAATAGGATTTGTGCACCTGCAATGAAGAATTTGAGAAGGTGTAACTGTTGTGTTGTGTTTGTGGAAGATAAAAAAAAAAGTCTACAAGTTTGCAACTCTTAAAACATTTCTCTCTGTGACTTCAAATTTACTGATACACATGTGTGGCTATTCTCTACAACTACACATTTCACTGTCACAGGCGTTCAGTAGTTTTGCACCAAAAATACCTCCATAGCGCAGCGGCAGCTCAGCAAATCATATAGCCTATTTTGTGAATTGTTCATTCCCGATTGGCACACATTTTGCCGCCCTTACAAAAAGTGCCGCTCTAGGCAATTGCCTAGTTCGCCTATATGGACGCGCCGGCCCTGAGTGCATGACATCATTAACCAACGTGGTTGAACGACCACTTTGCGACAATATGGTTTCGTGAAACAGTCGTGACTAGCTACTTGATTTCTTCAACGATGCATCGCACTATGGTAGTGAAGCAGTGATTTACGTCGTTTTACGGGAAACACACCCCAGATTGGGTAGATAATTTGAACGTGTTCCTCTCAAACTTTGTCAGTAAAACATCATTAGGTGCCCTATCCGAGACAGCCAGAAACCCCCCAAAAAACAGTGCCAAGCTTTGGAGGGTTTTAGGTGCGTGTGTTGAGAGTGTTGAAGTTAACAAAATGCTAGAAATTAGCAAAACAGCTGCAATCGCTTACAGCACCTTTAACCTGCAGTTAAAAAGATGTTAACCCAGGGTTAAGTGTTGTGTGAAAAGCCCTTAAAACAACAAGCCTACCACAGTGCTGATGGGTTTTCAGATTGTGGTCAATACTAGAGCAATGACAAAATCAGACAACCAGAACAACCTCAGAACTAAGAACAGATGGCAATTCTACAAAAACACAAAATGTAGACCCTCTGGTTACACCCTAGCTGTAACCAAGCCAAAATACTAACAGATACTGTACACTTTCACACATAAAAACACACAAACATGACAATTCTCCCAGCATTCCTTGCTGTGTTTGAATATGCGAATGTTGACAGCTCATACCTGCACAGCACTTGCTGTCAGTCACAGTCACATACACACACAACACATGACTGTCTGTGTCTCTGCATCAGACAGGAAGAAGGTCTTTGCCCATTACAAACCTGCCCCTCTCCTTTGTTACTGTCTACAACACACAGTAGATAAGAGTGCCATGAAAATTCACCCTATTTTCTTACATGTGCCTGGGTTAATTGAACATGATTTATCAGTGCACATTATTCCAATCCCCCCCCCCCCCCCCCCCCGGAACCTTTCATCAAAATGCAATAACCTTCTTCTCCTCTGAAACAATGAATTTCCTTTCAGAAAATAGATTTGTTTTTGATGTAAATCTATTTTATGCTCACCAAGCCTGCATTTATTTGATGAAAAAATACAGTAAAAAGCAATATTGTGAAATATAATTGCAATTTAAAATAACTATTTTCTATTTCAATATATTTTAAATGTTATTTATTCCTGTCCATTACTCCAGTTTCCAGTGTCACATGATCCTTTAGAAATCATTCCAATGTGCTGATTTGGAGCTTAAGAAACATTTGTTATTATTATCAAAGTTAAAAACTGTTGTGCTGCCTAATATTCTTGTAGAAGTCATGAAACATTGTTTCAGGATTTTTTGATGAATATAAAATTCCAAAGAACTGAATTTATTTAAAATATAAACAAAAACTTTTGTAACTATAAATGTCTACTGTCACTTTTAATCAATTTAATGCATCCTTGCTGAACAAAAGTATGAATTTCTTTCTTCATTCTCTTCTTAGATATAATATATTACAATATTATATTTTTCACAATCCAATCAATTCCCAATGGATAAATTGTCATCCCGCCCTAAATTTTTTTTTCCTCATAGAATATTCTGTTTTACTCTGAATTACGTCACATCACGGATTCAAAAATGGATTCAGAACGATTCAAGTTCACTTTAAAAGCACTCTCTTTGTGAGTATGTGATATTGTCAGAGGACAGAGCCCAGTTTGACTGGTCTCCAACCCCAATTAGTCCCGTAAGTGCCAACCGGTCTCTAACGGACTCTTGCTCCTGTCAGCAAAGCACTATGGGGAATTAAAAATGTATCCCCTTCTCAGCTCTTGCCTTTTCTGCATCCTTCATCCTTACGTACCACAACCTCCTGCTTTTACTTCCATTACCACCCCATCAATCCTTTCTTCTAGAAATGTCAGGGCTTTCTCCAGCATGTGTGCATTCAGACCTCTGCGTGACCTCATCCTCGTGTGTGCGTTTCTGGAAGCAGCTCTGCGCATGGATTCAGGACTCAGGGGTCTCGCAGGGGGTCTGCCTTACCGCCACACAGGTGGAGAACCTCAGCGGCGTGTGTCAGTGAAAAGCGCTCCCAGGAGGAACACTCTCTGACAGGCCAGCAGGCTCAGTCTGTCTTCATGTCTCACATATGCATATGAGAGGAAATGGAGCAGGAAGGGGAAATGTGTCACTCACATATGGCTTTGAATGTTTTTTGGGTTTTTTTTTTAAGTCAAAATACACAGGATGCAGTACTCCCTGTGGGTGCTAGAAGGCAGAAGAGAGAGTGTTGAGTCCAGGTCGGCACGTTCTTAAACAATATGCGTTTAAGAAAATGGGTTTAAGAAAATTAGTTTGGCACGTTCTTAAACAAAATGTCTGAATGTGGATTACTAAACAAAGAGTCTGTGATTTATATAGTTATTGCATTAAGGCTGGACATTCTATCAGGACCACTATCGTCAAATACAAATGACAATTAGCGTACAGCTTGGATTGGCGGTATGGTTCTCTTCTGGGCAAGAACTCCCTGCGCATACATGCAGCCTATCATGGATAAGAGCAGGGAGAGCAGCAACAACGCCCCTTAGGGTAAACAGAACAGAACCAACATTCATGTATTGCAAATATCATTAATTAATAAAGATTTGAATGTACAACATAATTGAGAATTTAGTATGATTCAAAGGGGAATCAGAATGCCAAATCCTGACTGGACGAGAGGAGGAGCTGGGGATGGAGGAGGGTAATTTCGCTCCTGAGAAACGCGATAGCTGCTGATAATACTGAAGGAGCTTATATATGTATACAGTGATAGTTGTCATATTCCTATAGGTAGACGTGATTTTTTTTCTGATCAAAACAAAACAAAACAAACAAATTTTTTTTTTTAATTGGATCCAAGGTAATTAGTTCATGCACTCCCTGAGTTGTTAGTGCTCAGTCTAGCTACAGTAATGTATGTAAATACAATTTTAGAGTTTGGGAGGAAGCTATTCAAGGACTGATTACCAGTGGGTAGATTTCAAAAAAAAATTATTCGGTTACTGATTCCTAATTACATGACAAACTTTGCAGTTAGTAACGTAATCCATTATATTACACGTTTAAGGTAATATAATCAGACAATTTTTTGATTACTTTTAGATTACTTTTGACCTAACTCACATTGATTTGAATAGGATAATATTGTAACATGTTGATATAAAAATACAAAGTGAAAGAAAATATATTCCATTCTTTATCAAAAACATGAAGTGCATTAAATATTACATTATGTCAGGGTTTTAATGTAAAGCTATTATTAAATCATAATAAATTATGATGACAAAAATATTGGGGAATCCCTGCATATCATGTCAATATGAAATGACGTGAATTTGTACATTTTAATATATTTGAAAGACAAAAGGCTTACAAAGACAGTAATACATGGTAATGGTAAGACAGTAATACAATTCAAGTAAGAGTATAGTTTGCTAAAAAAAACTAGTTGCTACGTTAAAAAGTACTTTAGAATTATGTTATATGTTTACCCAAAATGAGATGATGCAAGCAATATGGAGCACAAAACACTCTCATGTAATTTCTGTTTCATTCATCCTGGAAGCCAGAGGGCGCCCTCACACAGAAAGTCCACAAATTAGATTCATAGAAGTATTAAACTTCCAGGAAATCCCTCATATGGACATAAGATATTGCTACTGCTGAATAACAAGCAGATAGGGCCTATCCCAAATGAAACACTTCATATGCACTTTCAGTCTTGTGGACTTACAATGGCTACCGCCTGCGCATGTCAGCATTTAAGTCCACCGGCAACTATAGTTGCCGCAGTGTATAGTTGTCATTTTCCTTTTGTAAGTATTTTTCTAGATGTTATGTTTTATCTCTCAATGACATGCAAGCAAACACCCAAATAAAAAAAGGTATTCACTTCCTTCCTGTCACATGAGGCTGTCAACTTCCTACCCCTACTTCCAGGAAGCATGGCGAAGGCAAACCCTCCCAAAGAAAGGTCATTTTCATGTTACTAATAAATATTTGTTGACACACACATATATATATATACAATCATGAAGGTCTCTAGAATCATCCAAACAAAACAAATCTTACAAGAGATCTATAGTTTTTTCAAGCGGCAAAGTTGTAAGTATACCTTGTAAGTACATATATCATGGGAAAATGGGGTATACTGTGATAATAGGTTAATAAATCAAGGTTAATGGTCTTGTTTAGTGCATAAACATAACTTAACCCTTTATATGACATCTCTACTGTTCATAAATTGTCTGTATGCACTGTTATTTTTGTTATTTGCCATTTTGTTATTTGTTTTTTTGTTTGTTTTATAGATATCATTTTTTTCTTCATTCTCTTTATTGGTATTCATTTATTTATTTATTGTCATTTAACTTTTTGATACACAATGCCCTGTTATGGCTAAACTTTGTTCTGCACTGTGTCCCACCACTTTACGACAAATGAATTTGTTGTTTGTTGTGTTTTCATATTCAAGAGATTATAAGCTAGATCCAGGTTTTTTGGGTTTGCATCAAATGTTCTTCGACTTTTATACATAATACATTTGTTTATGAATAAAGATTGATCTGTTGAAAGACAAAAAAAAAAAAAAAAAAAAAAAAAAGGACCTGGGGAAAACAAATGCAGAATATGTTCACATAGGACACTATTAACACGACTATGCCTGAAACCATTCAGAAAAATTTGGCCACAAATGGGTTAAATCCATGAGACCATATAGGGTGTCCCATTTGTCATTTTAGGTTTCAGAAGGTTTGTGGTCGATATGCGCCCTCGATGCGCACTTTTGCCGAGCCCGCACTGATGCGAGCTCCGTGCAGACTTCTTCCCAGCGGTCAAAGCGGCGTTATGTCACGAAAGTGCGGACTCGTAGGAAGGCCACGAGTGTTTAGGGTGCCATTTGAGACAGGGCCATAGAGACGTTTTGACTAATGAAACAAAGACAATAAACACAAAATTGCCATAATATATCTGTGTTCTTCAAGTCATCTCGTGTATTTTCATAAGAATGATGTGTATTTGTAATGCAACGCTAACCTTCATAAATTAATATACTTTCTGTCTCACTCTGTGTAAAGAAGCAACATGGGACCAAAGACGTTATTTCAAAAACGACTGACGTGTATACACTACAGTGATTTTGCAGCAAAACATGATATTAATTTCATAAATTGTTGTGTTTGTCATAAATTGCACACTTGGTGCAATTCCACAAACCTGGCAGACCTTCTGAACGTATATAAGCAGTAGGCTGTTTAAAAGAAAGGAATATTTAAGATTAAAAAAAAGGGTTTAGGGAGAATCAATGAATGCCATTTTGAGAATAATATGTAATCATGTGATCAATGAAAAATAACTGTAGTCTCATTATGAGTAGGGCCTGTTTTAAAAAAACTTGATATTTGGAATCTGATTACGTAATTACATATAATCAGTTACACAGCACTAATGATGACTTAAAAGGATAGTTCACCCACAAATGAAAATGTTGTCATCATTTACTCACCCTCAAGTTGTTCCAAACCTGTATGAGTTTCTTTCTTCTGTTGAACACAAAATAAGATATTTTGAAGAATGTTGGTAACCAGACACAGTTGACAGTAGCCACTGACTTCCATAGTATTTATTTTCCAACTATGGAAGTCAATGGCTACCATCATCTGTCTGGTTACCAACATTCTTCAAAATGTATTCTTTTTTGTTCAACAGAAGAAGAAATTCCACTTTTGGAACAACATGAGGGTGAGTAAATGATGACAGAATTTTCACTTTTGGGTGAACTGTCCCTTTAAATTTCACATTTACATAGCTTGGCAGCACTGGCCACGACATATGCTTTTGTGTTTTAATAAATGACAGAATTGTATTTTTTGTTGGAACTATTATTGGGTATCTGTTAAAACTGAAGCTGAAATCCAGGTCTCTCTCCTGGTTTGGCAGTGTTCAGGTAATTCAGGTCTGTTCGGTAATCCTGTTGATAATGTGATTCTGTTCTCTCTGTATCAGTCTAATGCGGCCACAAACTTTAATCGGGCTCATGGTTCTGATACGAATGTCTTATGGTTCTGAATGAATCATCAGCTGACAGATTCATCCAGCTATTCAGACACTGATGCTGCAGGATTCTCCACACACACAAAATGTGTGGAAGCAATGTAGCCTATAATGAAATGCTCATAAACTGATAAAAGAAATACAAACACAGTCCAAGCTGATGAAAACAGAGAGCTGAAGATTGCACAGTTCTGGCAGGCCTGTCTATCTGTAAGCTTAACTCACAGACACACACACACACACACACACACACACACACACACACACACACACACACACACACACACACACACACACACACACACACACACACACACACACACACACACACACACACACACACACACACACACACACACACACACACACACACACACACAGCCAAACAGGAAATGAGCTTGCTGCATGTTTACTGATTGACAGCAGCAGTTATCACTATACACAGCACCAAGAAAGAAATAATGTGTGTGTTTTTTGAAGACCCAGTGAAATCTAAATGTGTTTTTAGTCCATGCCTGTTAGCTATGATGCTAATCTATATGCTAATGCCCTAAACCCAAATAAAATTCAGTTTAGGCAGATAATCACATTTAGCAGATATGCACGTTCAAACTGTACCATTTTTCTCTGCTATGAAAACGGACCAAAACGATGACTTGTCTGTGTACTGCACAGATTTTTGTCCAATCAAATGCTCTCTCAAATAAGAATGGTCCACCTCCTAAAACTGGAGTTGACTCAAAGCATGTGCTGCATCTGAATATGCCTTCTTCCCTACTACGTAGAGTGCAAAAAAACAGTATGCCAGTAGTAGCCTATACCAACAGTGTATCTGAATACGTAGTACACTGTAAGAAAACAAAAATCTGTGAAAGGAAAAAATGTCCTGGCAGAAAATTACCTTACCTTTGATGCACAATAAAATGCATACTTCAAAATATGTGTAAAATACCTGTGAAAAATCAATATTATTCATATTATGGTATATTGCACCATAAGCAATTTTACAGACTTTTCTTGACAGTGTATTCAAAAAACAGTAGGTGAAAAGTTCCCAGATTACAGTACCTAATACTTCAATACGCCAATACTCTCGAGTGCACACACTATGGAGCCAGTAAGGAATGCTAATGACGCCGTAGGTCACATGACAAAGCAAACATATAAGTTCTTTATCGAATGTAGTAGCTACTCAGATAGTAACTATGCAATTTCAGATGCAGCAATGGTTCATTACTTTGATGTAACTACAGTCTATAACAGCTACTAAAAAAGCGATGATATGGAAGAAAACTGTATTAATTTATTCATGTGAATTCATGGGTTCTTTGTGTTTGTCCTGCTATAATGTTAGGATGAGTAGTAGTGCTGTGTACAACAGCAGTGAGTGCGATCTCTGTCTCTTTCCTGTCTGTGATCTGATTGTTTTGACGTTTCTGAAATGGACTGAGAAATGTGCTGCAATGTAGTGATGGGAGGAGAAAAGAGAGAAGTGATTGAGAGGAAAGGAAATGAGAGGGAATAGAGAGGGAGGAGAGACAGAGACAAAGTGAAGGAAGACATTTGTTCATTAGTAATGCTACGTTCCATTCTCTGAAAGCCTGAATTTCTCATTTTCTGCTTGGAAACTTGTGCGGAAATCAACTACAGCATTGATAGCATTGTTTACATTCTGCAATTTACAACAGACCTGAATATTAATTGTTGTATCATGCCTACATGTAAAAAGTAGGCTCTACTGTTTAATAAAATAGAATGAGAAACAGAATACATATTCAGAAATATTAATAATATATTATAAAATATTTATTTATTTATTAATCCATGACGACTATACTTTAAAAAAGGGGCTGTATGTAGAATTAAGAAACCCTTGTTATTAATGACACGGGTGGCCATTAAGTGAATTGCAGCCAGCAACTTATTTCTCGCACTCATGCACACATAACATACAACCGACTGAATGTGATTCAAGGCGAAGTTCTTTTTTTGTTCTTTGCTTAGAAGTAAAAAAGAAAGTGGAAATACCTTTGCTGCAATATATAGTGTTAACTATCATCCATATATTTAAGACTATATAGAGTGTATACTAGGGATGTCCAGATTCGATCACGTGATCGGAAATCGGGCCCGATCACGTGGTTTCAGACTCGATCGGAATCGGACGTTACCTCCCGATCAGGACTCGGATATATATGTATATATATTCTCATTATTTTTTAACACATCTATAGTTATGCGGTGGCACAGAGTTAGACCCTTTTGACTCCACACAGAAACAGCAACGCGTGCGGCATGACATCACTTTGTTGCAGAGACGTATGATGTGTAAAACCAAGTGAAAACCAAGTGAAAGCGCGGGCGCGCCGCTGTCTCCTTCTTTCCACAAGTGCTTGCTCTCTGTGGCGTCTGTCGTTGCTATGCAACCATGAACTGCGCTCTCCATGATGACGAGGAAGTATCAGCAAAAGATAATAGATTTCTTGCCCTTGCATAAGCTTTACTACTAGATATATTTATGGAGATGAAAAATAATAAGGCGCCCTGTACAGCTATGATCAGCTGTTCGGCCGAGCATTCAATGTTGTTACGCTGCAAGCTGATCAGTTGGTTCGTTGCTGCCGCGCTCTATCACTCGCACACCATAAAGAGCTAAATGATTTTAATGTTTCAGTTTCTTGATTAAAATGATATAATTTGGAAGTGGATCATTTCTTCACAAACAGCTCATTATGACTCAATGTTAGAATGCTGCACCTACACTCGATAGTGTGAATAAGATCAGCGCAACGCAGACCACTGCATTGACAGTGTGAAACATATGATCTGTCTACGGCCAGGACTCAGCCCAGCGCTGATTGAGGAATTAAATTCTAAAATAAAAGACAGTTTGACATATTTTTTCTCGCATCTGTGAATTTTTTTTTAATCATTTGCTCTGAGATGAAGCAAATATATTTGTGCGGGAATTTCTTGCACTATAAAATCTAACCTTGCGGGAATGGTTTAAATGATGCGCAATCCCCACATTCCCGCACCGAAATTCAAGCCCTGCAAACTGTGCAAAGGTGAAGAATTTATGTTATTTATTACATAAATGATTGTTTAAGCTACCTCACAGAAGTGCTCTGTTTGTAAGAGTTGTTGAATGTTAAAATAAGGTGAATTAAATAAAAAATAAGGAACATCCTGGATCTGTTTTTTTCGCTCTTCTTTATTCTTTTTTTATTTAGGCCTATTATAGAAGTATCGGATCGGGACTCGGTATCGGTAGATACTCAAAATCAAATGATTCGGACTCGAGGGCAAAAAAACCTGATCGGGACATCCCTAGTGTATACATTGACGTCTCTTTCCAGCCCGAACACATATCTCAGCAGGACTGTCAAATGAGGGGAAACTGCAAAAACAAACAAACAAACAAACAAACAAACGGTAAACAAACGATTATCTGCTTAAAGTAAAGGCAGGACTTAACAGTGTTTGGGCCTGTCCCAATACCTCCCCTTACCCTAGATTTCTGCCCTAACCCTTGTTTTTGCGTGTTCTCGTGTAGGGGTAGGGTGTCCCAATACTCTAAAAAGCAAGGGGGAGTGCTATTCTCCCCTTAAAATCAACCCTCAAAACATAGTGTGGTCCGATGCAGGCTTAAAACGAAGTGGAAGATGAAATTACCCAGGATACCTTGCGGACTCAGCAAGCCGGTAATTTTTTTTAAACAAGATGGCGGATTCCGCTGGAAAGGAACAATTGAATTTTACGTATATTTTTGCAAATAAGCATGTTAAAATTTCTAAATATGTTGGAATATGTTAGTTTGATGCACATCCAATGGACTGTTAAGTTTTGAACACTAATGTTAGAAAATATTTCACGCAGCTACAGTATCTATCTGACGATGTTCATGATATCTGCCGAGTGCTTCGAGAGAGTCTGCCCATCAAATATACATCTGATCTGGGTAGTTCATCTCATTTTTTTTTTCAATTTTGGCATCCGAAGATTATAAAAAGAAGATGTGAGGTAAAACTATTAAAAACTAGCCGCGTTCGTCTAGTGCTTCATCTTTTTCTTTATAGCGCGCTGTCACTTCTCCCTAACGTTAAACCCAAACTGCACTGAGCACAATCAGTGATTGTTGTAAAATGCAGTGTCTGCTGATTCTAAATTGCGGGAGGTGTTTGATTGTAAAAAGAGCTATTATTAGCACAATTATCCGCGCAAGAGACGTTGACCCTGTTCCCATGGCGGCGCGCGGAAACGGACTGCAACTAGACAAGCAAACTATACTTTGGGTTTTATGTGCTAAACGATCAAATACAGACAAAAATATGGCTAAATGACTGGTTTGGAGATTCACTTTAACACAGTTTATGTCTTAAATGGGAGTTAGTTGTGGAATAGTTGGGAGAAAATGTGTATTATTAGATCTGCATTCGGTCTTAAAGTGGCAGCGTCTAATAAACCTGCTAATGATTACACCTTTAATTTGAATAAAACAACTAAAGGCAAAGAGAAAATTACTCCCAGCTCTTGAATGAATAACTTTAGCTTTAATAAGCATTAATCTTTCTATAATAAACTATGCTGTGTTATTTTACATTTGATTACTTTATTAGATTTCTAGCATATTATTATGGATACTTATATCCTGATCATAACTGGGATAGTTATGTGCATGTATTCACATAGTAGTGATGTCCCATTTCATAGGGAAATATCTTCAACTCCACTTCCCTCGTTGAGGGGACTTTACTTTCGAGGGCACTCAAAACCAAGTGGAAGTTTTAAGGGGGGAGAAATGGGACAGGGCCTTTGTTACAACTTACCAAAGAACCAGTGGTCCATGGATATTGACATTTGTCCAGGAATCGAATTTTCTGACATTTGCATTATATGTACTGTACCTGAAGACACTATAAAGCAAAGCCAGTGAACACTTTATGCTAGACAACACTATAAATAAAAAAGGCAGATCTAAATGCGGATGTTCACATATATTATTTCTTTTACCGTCATATCGTCACACAAAATGATAACTGCAAATCCTCGTTTCGCTGCCTGGATTCCAGTTGTTTCTGCAAAATGCAGCAATCCATTTGCTCTTTTCTGTAGCTTTTGGCAATCTGTCAAAAAGATAGCTCCAATTTCTTGTTTAATGTTGAATATACAGTCAATCACAAAGTTATTTCCCTATTTAGATGTGTTTTTGTATGTTTTAATGGTATTCAAGCTGAACACCAATGCTGCCACTCAGTGGGTGTAACCACAGTGACTCAGTAACAAGCGTTACGAAAGGTATGGGCGTAGAGAAAAGTCTTTATAATTGGTTGCGAAAGCTGTCTGTCAGGGTGTGGGGTAGGGTTAGAGGTTAGTCTCTGTTGTAGTGATTATTCACCTTTTGGAACGCCTTTCAGCAAACCCATTACTCCGACCTGCAAATATCCTTGTCTTGTGACTCCCGCTAACTGTGATGTCATGTGCATACTCTCTATAGACTATATAGATCTGGCTTTGTGAGAATATAGTTTGAATGCATCCCTTTTCTTTGCATGACACATTGACATTAGACTACTGTAACAATATTAGCTCAAAGGGGAAATATTAATAATAACTCATAATTATCATATTTGGGTCAGTTAATTGGATTAACTTGAGGTAGCTAAATAAATATTACAATCAATTAATCAGTTCCAATGAACTCTTTTGATTATTCATTTATTCTAAGAAAAGCGTATATTTCATGGCCACCGAAAAATAATTATTTCTTAGCATGTACAGCACTAGAGCATGTAACAAGATCAAGATCGTAAAATGGACTTTGTTGCAAGCAGAGAATCAGAACCAAATACATATTGTGCACAAGTTTTATTAACTAAATCACCAACATAACTAAACTAAACAAACATACATACATACATGCATAGGTAAAATGGTGAGTGATATGGAACCGGAAGCAGGAAAAGGAACTATGGAAAAGATCTATTTAACTATGAAAAGAACCATCAGCTTATCATTTTCAGAGCACCTCATTAAATTGATACTTGCATGGTCTGTGCAGTGGACAATTCTTGAAGTGGTTGAAATTTTAGTTCGTTGATGGGTCCCTGAGTGTCAAATGTCACTGTACAAGTTGCAATCGTTTTCTTCTCTGCTGGATAGAGAAGATATGATGAACTTGCATGGTGGTTTCGACGCTGTTGTGGTTGAGAGAGAGTCCTTTCTCTCTTGAGTGAGCACATGGCTGTTGTGAGTCGAAGCCTGCAGCCCGGGGGGCCTGCTGAGGCCAAGCTGGACAGCACGGCATCCTGAAGTGCTGAGAAGGCCAAGAGTTGATCGTTGCCCATTCAGTGATGGGAAGGTTGCAGTTTTCATGAAGCATGAAGGAGCATGAAGGTACATTGGGAGTGGAATTGAATAGGCTTGGACTTGGTGCAGGTAACCCAATGCACAGGACAACGGTGACACCATAATACAAATATTCATGATTCTGAAGCTGAAAATACAGAATTATTTTACACAAATATGCTTGCACTGTCACTGGCTGGATATATTTAAAATAATGTAGGCCACTTTTTACTGGTAACAAGACATTTGGCATTATCAAGAACCACATATATTCCCCCACTGCATTATTATTATACATTACATTCAACATTATATATAGTAGTTTAATGTAGTACTGACACTAAAACTCTGCAAACTTGACATTTTTATCACACAGAAATTAAAATTTTTGGTGAACTATACACAGTACATATTGTCACTATCCACGATACAAATAGATGCATTTTTGTTTTGCGATATTGTGACACGATATATTAATAGACCCCTACTTAATATACTACTGTACGAGTAAACAGGCATTGTAGGCAGATGACAGATTTATTAAAAGGCAACACACTGCATTATCTGAACTGCAGTTCCAAAGTAAAGAATAATGAACTTGGCCAGGCTAACGTCTCCCATCATTAACTGGGCTCAACTCAGCAAAAATCCACTACACAAGAGATGAAAAAGAAATTTATTAAAAATCATTGAGAATAAAAATTCCCATTAACTTGACTAAAGAGACAAATAAAATTGGAAATAATATATATCAAGAGTGACAGAAAATACTATAGATTTAGTGTCTACTGCTGAATGCTTTGAGAGCTGTTGAGACAATGGGCTGTATTCCATTAAAATATATTTCACTCACATGAGACTAAGACTGTACTCACAAAAGTTTTCTAAGAAAAGTGTTTTAATTATGTATGGTGTGTGTATTATCGTGCTTTAACAGAGGAGACAACGAGAGAATCAGTACTTCAATGCCTGAAGAAGCAGAAAAGGTCTGAAGCCATAAGACAGACACTAAATTATGAGTATTTTGTCCATGGGGAATTAATTGGATCATTCTTGTTTGCTGTTGCTGTGATCTCATGTAAGTGACAGGTTGTCCCGCCCTTGCGCCGGTGAACACATCAGTAATGAGATGTCATTGCAAGAGGGAGGGAAATTTATTTTGATTAAAGTTGTGAGGGCATATTATGAAGAATATAAAAAGGCAATGACATGACATGGCAATGACATTTTTTGCCGACACATGACATGCCTTGTTTAGTAAATCGTGGCCATGAATTAAGAATTATATTACTTTTACATTTTAATCGTTTCTGCGAGCACGATTTACTTAAAACGAGGGAATGAAATAGTAAAACGCGATGAGTGTCAGGTTTATGCTGTTTTGGTTTAGTTTTGTGTTCCAAGTTCCTTTATTTATTTCCTGTCTTTCTTAGTTGGACTAGTTTCCTGTGTGCCTGTTAGTTACTTTAGCAAACTATTGTGTGCACCTACCCCTTGTAAATTCACACATTTAGTCTGTTGTTTCTTTCCTGCGGTTTACATTCTCCTATTATCCTGAGTGTTTGTAATTTTGATTTATTGTTAATCAAATTTGACTGCTGCATCTAGATCCTGCCTCAACTAAGCTGCAACCACTACGTGACACTGATGTATTAGTAAGTCTTGGGAAAAAATTGGAGTCTTGGATTAAAATCTTAAGCTCGACTAATTGCATTTAGTATAAATGTATGTAATACATTTTAATTTAATTGTAAATAAATAACGAGCAATTAAGTGTACAAAAACATTACATTAAAATTACATTCAGTTTGCACTTAAGTGCATTATTTCCGTAATAAGCCATTTTTTTCAAGTGTATGCTAAAGTGTTTTTGTTTAACACTTTTGAAAGGATATTTTCTTACTGATGCTGTTTTACTCAACAAATGTCACATGAGCTTTCCTGATTAATTTATAATATTGCTTTTCATGGTTAAGCTGGCATTTGGGAGTCAGTGAGCTAGTAAATTAATCAATAATAGATATTTTTTAACTGAATGATATGTGTTATTAAAATAAACCTGATCTGTCTTTCATAATTAACAAGTTCTATGGACCTTGTGTGGATGACGTGCGAATACTTAATCACAGTCAAATGAACAGAGTTAAGCCCTATTTATTCGCAGCTTTTAGAGCAGATAAAAATAGTATAACGTAACAGAACCATTCCTAACACTTCTGCAACACTCACTATGGTACTGTAAATTTTGTTAAATGAATTTATGTTAATAACACCTCTGCTAACACCTACAGTAAATCAATATGTGAATAAATGAATACTAAACTATTAACGCAAATTCACCTTGAAGCAAATGTGGGTGTCTTTTCTAATGTTGTACGTGTTAATTAGGGAATTAAAGGCAACACATACTTAAACTTGTAACATTTATTGTATGGTTTGGAAAAGGAAAACAAAATAATGCATGTATCCTCTTAGGATACTTTATGCCCCAAGTTGACAACATTGTGTTTTGAATAATGATGAATAATTCTGTTTAAACTACTGTATATGAATGAACACACAATAGATTTACATTAGAAAAGAGCAAAATTGTCTAATAATATGCCAGACAGTAACAGTTGCTAAGTTAGGATTAGTATATAACTTTGTAAGGTGGGGCTTGGGCCCCATTTTCAAAGAATTGGAGAGCAACCATCATTTGATCTCAATTACCACTTAAATTTCTTTCAAATATTTTCAATAGAAGATATTCAAATAGTAGTTAATGGAAATAGTAAATTAAATCCCGAGCAGTGAACGTATAAGCAGACTTTCATGTAGTTTTGATGTGAAGGAGGTCAGTTTGCCCCGCAGCGTCCATTATAAAAGAGAAAAGCGGGAATGAGGCCAGTCAGCATGCATTGGGTCTACACTGCATGCATTATTCACATATTCAGCTTTAAAAGCTTCAGGATCAGGGATGCCTGGCTTGGTAGCTGGGTTACCTCAGCAGCACTCTTTCTCTTCCACCCTCTCTCATTCACTCCATTCTGAGAGGCTGAGTAGTTCTATAATACGTGACTGTGACTCATGCTAAGATCACAAGAATAGGCTGTGATGAGACTGTTTCATGCCCGCTGAAAGTGTGTTTGTATTTGTGACCGATTGTGTTTGTGAGTGTGTTTAATTTTGTGATTTTTGCACTGAGTAGCCCTGACATAAATTATACTGGTAAATAATTTTAACCCACTAGTAGTGACTCAAGTATTACCAAATCCTTCAGAAGGAATTGCTTTATATTTGGAACAGTATTCTAAAGTGAAAAGCTTTAAAACTTCCTAATAATGACTGAAACCTTTGTAAACTTTTGAGGTTTTTGCAAATGTGGTGGGACGTATAGAGTTTTGTTTTTAATTAATTAATGCTTGTGGGTAATGTAGTGTCCAATTATATTCCGCGAGGGAGTGTATAAAAGGGGATTCGGATGCATCGTTTGTGTGTGTGGTCACCGCCTGTGCGTCATTGCCAGGGACCGCCCATTCCGGTTTGTTGTATCCCTTCTGCTTGAGGTATGTGTTTGGCTAACAAGTTAGCACATAGATTTGTGACTTTATATAACAGTCATTTGGTTTATAGCATTATGGCTGATGGTTCGTTGCTGGGGGTTGTTGGCGGCGGCTATTCATATGCCCCTCCTGCATCCCCGTGCTTTGTGACATGGTGGTATCCTTCTGCGTGTGCGTGATGTGGATGTGCGACTGGTTATGAAATGAAGGTATGTGAAACTACCACTATTGTGCAGCGCTCATTTTGTATACCGCAAGTATTATGTTTATTTTTAACTTTTAGGAGGAATAGACTGTTCGGCGAGGCCTGCTGGGCAACGCTGTTTAACGCTGCTGCTTTGTACCCGGATTTTTCTCCTGTGACAAACTTTCTCGTCAGCACGTGCGTGCTCTATCTATGTGTTTTGTGTGACACCCGCTCTCCAGCATTTGTTCTGGTGATCGTTGTTTTTTTTTGTGCTTTATCTCTGTTTTGCTTTAAGAGTGCGGTGAGGAGGATAGTGAGGTGAACATACACCCAGCTTGGTGCCAATCCTGAACCTCATCATTGTATTGTTTCATGATTTTTTGGTGTATTCATTTAAATGTTTATTTTTAGTTTTTGTTGTAATTTAGTGTCCTTGTTATATGTTGATATCAGTGTGGTAATTTTGCTTTCGTTACAGGAGCCGAGCCTTCAAGGCAGGCCGCTAGTAGGCCCTCACGTGCGGTGGTGGAGGTTTTGTCACAGAGTGCTGTGTGTTCATGCTTGACCTTATTGGAGTGCGTGTGTCGATACCTGTGCACAGGGTGGTAAGAGCGATTATAGGAGCCTTGTTATCTGTTTTTGCAAATGAACTCCTCTATTGTAAATGACCCAATTGGGTGAGGGTGTACAATTTTCAAAGAGTTTAATTAAACGTTCATGTTATATATTTTGATTGCATTTAGTTAATTCGAGTTAATAAAAATGTAACTGGTTGTGTAAACTTGGCACATAATATCTAAATATCGATAAATCAATCGATATAGCCCTGAATCGAATCGAAATCGTACCGCATAATTTTTTGAGGTATCGCAAATATCGTATCGCCGGCTGAGAGAATCTATATCATATCGTATCGTGATGAACTGTCCGATTTACACCCCTACAACCTACTAGCTACGTCCAGCCTTAATAACATATGGTACAACTAAATTAAGTACAGAATTAGTTACAAAATAGCCAGTAGTTACTAAGCCTCTAGTTTGGACTTAACTTTCTAATTTAAGATTTTACGAATGGCTGGTGCAACCCTATCCTTTTCCAGAAACCTGCCCAATAGACTTCCATTGTTATTTGATTTTTGTAAACAAGATTTTTGTTTGTTTTTTTACAAACTGAGAGACAGGTGCAAATTATTTTATGTGGCAATCAATGGCATGTCACTGATGCCTCTTGATAGACCTCAACTTATACTGAACCCAGAACTGGCCTTTAAAAGACTAAATCGAGTCTGTTCTGATTCCACATTGTCTTTTAACACCGGGCTAAATGGATGTTGACATGGCCCTGTGCGTCTGTCTGATCCAGCTCTCCTGCAGAGATTAAGTTCTGGCCGAAGACTCCAGCAAGATGAACAGCATATGCAAATGATCTGTCCCCCATCAGAACAACTCAATGCATCAGGCATCAAACTTCAGGCTGCGCTTCAACTCTTCCAATCCAGCCATGATTACCATGGCAACGTGAAAAACAGACAGAAAGAGAGAGCATGGCATACCTGGCACAGGGCAACTACAGGATGCCAGCCCCTGTTCCTGCGTGTCAGGGAACGGGGGTATCTGGCATGTGTGTGTTGCCATCTGGAGGCCGGAGGGATGCCAGCCATGCTCTACCTCTGCCAGCAGTGGGAATGAACTCAACTCTACCAGCATAAAAAATAAAAATAAATCCTATAATGGGAAATCATTTCGGTGAGAGAGCGAAGCTGTCAGACCTGACTGCTATGGAAAAGATTTAGAATACTTTCCCTATCTGTCTATTCTTCCATCTCCAAGGCAGAGATGAATGTGTGCGAGGGATACAATGTGACTTAATGGGAGGAATGTGTCAGTTAAAGCACTATGGCCTGCAGCCATGCACACAATAATAAATAAATAGGAAAAGTGCTGCTGTCATTGCATGTGTGAGATGATACAGTAGTTCTTTACTCCTGGATCACCACCTGAGCTCAGTGCACTCCAGTAGCGTTCTCTTTGTCCTGTAGTGTTTTGCCCAGTAAGCAATGGGTAGCACTGTGTCGCCTGCTGGTCCCTGGTCCCTGGTTAGAGTCCCAGCTGAGCCAGGAGACACTGTGGAGTTTGCATGTTATCCCTATGCTGGTGTTGGTCAGAAATTAACTTTTCCATTTAGGGGCAATATTTGCCGCCTGGTGATTTCCTGGGACATTTTTTTCAAATGGCTACAATTTTTCCCATAATTGAAGCGGCCAAAAAGTTCAGGGTTCTCACAAAAAACCCTGTTAATCAATGAGGTTGTCTACACTGCAAAACGAGTCTCTTACTGTATTTACATTGTATCTTCACTTTGTTTATGATGAGAGAATTTGCAGAACTCTGCCGTAGTGCGCATTGTACAAAACTTTTTCAGTGGATTTCTTTATCACCTGCACCTAATCTATTCATCTCTGATTGGCCATTGCATTTGTCTGCTCAACAGATATGTGTGTGACTGGTTATAATGCTCAATGTGGCAAAAAAGTAATAAAAAAAATCTTAGATGCAATGAGAGCTCATTTAAATGTAATGCCTGTCACTGGACGAAGGGACAGACATGGAGCATGGACTCAACACCGAGCTTTATTGCTGAGAATGGATGAAGAGATCAAACAAGAACAGAAGTCTAAGTTGAGGTAAAAAATAATATAAATTAACTCAATATATATCTTCATTTTTGTGACATTTTTGCCCCAAGCCGCTGTTGGTTTCCGCCACAATCCAGATTTGGAGGTGCTGATTCTCATCCCAGGCGCTTCACACTCGGCTGCAAACTGTCCCAGTGCACACTGAAGGTCCTGGTCTGATGAGGCCAACATGACAACATCATCCGCAAAAAGCAGAGAGAGGGAAATCGTGGAGAGGGAAATCGTGTGGTCCCCAAACCAGACACCTGTTATACTAATTAAATGAAATCAGTATCAACAAAATCTATCTTACCCTTTATCAAAATACATCTACACTGCAAATTGCCTAAATTATGTTATGAGATTAATATTCTAAATATAACATTTTGAATATAGAAATATGAAATGTTAGGCAAAATTAAATGATACTATTGCAGATATGCTCACTGAATATAAACCCAACAGATCACTCAGATCATTAGGATCATATCAGCTAGAAATACCAAGGGTTCACTCTAAGCATGGTGAGTCTGCTTTTAGCTATTATGCCAGCCACAGCTGGAACCAGCTTCCAGAAGAGATCAGATGTGCTCCTACAGTGGTCACATTCAAATCCAGACTCAAAACACTTCTGTTTAGCTGTGCATTTACTGAATGAGCACTGTGCCGCTGTTCGTCCGACTGTTTGTACTGTACTGTATTTTACACTCTATTTTTCTAAACTGTTTTAATTATTCTTATTTCTTTTAATTATTTTAATTTCTCCTATGTCAGCAGGGCATTTAGCCCGAAACTGTAAATGCCCACTCAGAAGGTGATAATGTGAAAGTGATTAATGTGGGTTTGAAAGTAGAACAGTATTTAAATGACGATATTAAAGTTTTCGTCTGAGAAAGAATGTGAACGCAGTGCTAAAGTGCTAAAGAAAGTGAAAAGAACGTGTGAGTAAATGAGGGAGAAAAGAAAGTTAAAGGAAAGTTGATAGATGGAAGTCGTAAGAATATTGAAGGTTAAAAGAAGGTTGAAAGATTTAAGTCTTAAGGGAATCCTTTGAAAGAAAGATCTATAATAAATATTCTTTTTTATTTTTTAAAAGTACTGTATTTTATTTTATTTTTCTAAACTGTTTTAATTATTCTTATTTCTTTTCATTATTTTAATTTCTTCTATGTAAAGCACTTTGAATTGCCATTGTGTATGAAATGTGCTATATAAATAAACTTGCCTTGCCTTGCCTTGCCTTGCCTTGCCTTGCCTATTATATATGAAACTAAAACCGCCAGAAGGTGGCAGAAAGTCATAATAAGTGAATCATAGAATCATACATTCAACCGATTTGTTAAAACTGGCTGATTCATTCATGAAAGAAGCAAGTGTCCACTGACATTATGAATGGGTCATTGAATCATTGACTTACCCGATTCGTTCAAAAACAGTAAATCTTTCAAGAATGAAACACCGCTGGGTGTTGCTAGGAGACACAACTTTTCTGCTTTTTTGTTGGCAAAATAGAGCAAAACCAGTAGAAATTTACAATGTTGTGTCTAAAAATGGTAAATTCATATAATCAACTCATTGTTTATTGAACTGTTGAATAAAATGAATAGCCTATCATGTTTTGTAATCTTGCCTATATTCCAAAAATTTCACTTTTGCTCATGTGATACTGCTTAACTATATTATGTTATAAACACAAAATACAAGAACTCATACAAAGGAAAATTCACATAATGACATTTGGCTAACGCCAGACTAGCTTGGTTGTTGTTAAGCTTAATGGAGGGCTATAAGTTTGCCTGGTTGTATTGAGATTTTTTTTTAAGTGGTTTTATTTCACAGCGGTGACCAATAGTGCCGAAGCCTGGGAAAGGCTTGTGTGGTCTCGCAGAAATATTAAGAATTGGTTGTCGGGCACACGCTGAGAATTGATTGAGAATTGAGAATTGATGCCACTGGGCCCAATTTAAACACAAACTAAAAACAGGGCTCTTTTAGTCACAGGCCAAAAGGGCAGGTGCTTGAGCTCCACTTGGGGTCTATATGTGGACGTGCCTGAATGTTGCTGTACAAATGATGACCCTCTTTTAGAACAATGTGAATTTACATTTTAATTGTAACATTTAATCAAATAGAATTACTGTGCAATTATGTTAGCTGTTACGTAATGTGGTATAATAGTAAATCGCATGATGAGGAATAATGAGATATATCTTTGCCTGTTTCAGTGCATTATGTGAGGTTAACTGATAATTAGTGATTTAGTGATTCTCATTTATTTATCACAAAACACTAAAACTGGCACCATTTTGGAGAGAAATTGGCTATCTCTCTCTCTTTTTAACCCATCTCTGGTGTGTGATGCTGAACTCTCATATGAGTTTTCTAAAGGTTTTGTATTCTTTGCACTGTTTTGGACTTACAACTGATTTTTTTCTTCTTCATACATTATGATTTAAAATGATGATGAATATATACCTTTATATAACTTTATCTTTTCATCTCTGTATAAGTCTTTCCCTGTTGTTTTGGAAGTATTTTATCTCTGGTAAGTGATGTATTTGAAAAAGTTGGCAGTCAAAATGAAAACTGTTGGAGAATATAGATATTGAAGGATTTAACATACAACTATACAAAATAAAAGCGGAATATATGTGAAATATATGTGAAATATGAAATTTGTTACTGCATTCTTATAGTTATGGACAAGCTGTAACATAACAAACACCATGTTCAAGCATAAGGGTGTCCATCAGTGCACATGGCACCAGGACACCCTAGGCCGGAAGTCAATGATCGACTTTGTGGTTGTTTCATCTGACCTCCGGCCGTATGTCTTGGACACTCGGGTGAAGAGAGGGGCGGAGCTGTCAACTGATCACCACCTGGTGGTGAGTTGGATCCGATGGCGGGGGAAGAAGCTGGACAGACTCGGCAGACCCAAACGTACTGTGAGGGTCTGTTGGGAACGTTTGGCCGAATCCCCTGTCAGAGAGATCTTCAACTCCCACCTCCGACAGAGCTTCGACCAGATCCCGAGGGAGTCTGGAGATATTGAGTCCGAGTGGACCATGTTCTCCACCTCCATTGCCAACGCGGCCACTCGGAGCTGTGGCCGTAAGGTCTCCGGTGCCTGTCGAGGCGGCAATCCCCGAACCCGGTGGTGGACACCGGAAGTAAGGGATGCCGTCAAGCTGAAGAAGGAGTCCTATCGGTCCTGGCTGGCTTGTGGGACTCCTGAGGCAGCTGATGGGTACCGACGGGCCAAGCGGACTGCAGCCCGGGTGGTTGGGGAGGCAAAAACTCGGGCCTGGGAGGAGTTCGGTGAGGCCATGGAGAAGGACTATCGGTCGGCCTCGAAGAGATTCTGGCAAACCGTCCGGCGCCTCAGGAGGGGGAAGCAGTGCCCTACCAATGCTGTTTACAGTGGAGGTGGGCAGCTGTTGACCTCGACTGGGGATATCACCGGACGGTGGAAGGAATACTTCGAGGATCTCCTCAATCCCGCCGTCACGTCTTCCATTGAGGAAGCAGAGGCTGAGGACTTGGAGGCGGACTCGTCCATCACCCAAGCTGAAGTCACCGAGGTAGTAAAGAAACTCCTCGGTGGCAAGGCACCGGGGGTGGATGAGATCCGCCCTGAGTACCTCAAGTCTCTGGATGTTGTGGGGCTGTCTTGGCTGACACGCCTCTGCAGCATCGCGTGGCGGTCGGGGACAGTGCCTTTGGACTGGCAGACCGGGGTGGTGGTCCCTCTTTTTAAGAAGGGGGACCGGAGGGTGTGCTCCAACTATAGGGGGATCACACTTCTCAGCCTCCCCGGGAAAGTCTATTCCAGGGTACTGGAGAGGAGAATCCGGCCGATAGTAGAACCTCGGATTCAGGAGGAACAGTGTGGTTTTCGTCCTGGTCGTGGAACACTGGACCAGCTCTATACCCTCTACAGGATAGCCCCTCCTTGAACTGCCACCTTATCGTGGTGGAGGGGTTTGAGTACCCGAACGACCCTAGGAGCTATGTTGTCTGGGGCTATATGCCCCTGGTAGGGTCTCCCAAGGCAAACAGGTCCTAGGTGACGGGTCAGACTAAGAGCGGTTCAAAAAACTCTTATGATGCCAACAAAATTGAGGACCGTGACGTCGCCCGGTATGGCGCAGCCGGGGCCCCACCCTGGAGCCAGGCCCGGGGTTGGGGCTCGTATGCGAGCGCCTGGTGGTCGGGCCTCCCCCCATGGGGTCCGGCCGGGCTCAGCCCGAAGGAGCGACGTGGGGCCACCCTCCCGTGGACCCACCACCTGCAGGAGGGACCGTAAGGGGCCGGTGCAAAGTGGATCGGGCGGCAGTCGAAGGCGGGGGCCTAGACAACCCGATCCCTGGACGCGGAATCTAGCTCTAGGGACATGGAACGTCACCTCTCTGGCGGGGAAGGAGCCTGAGATTGTGCGTGAGGTTCAGAGATTCCGACTAGAGATAGTTGGGATCACCTCTACGCACAGCTTGGGCTCTGGAACCACACTCCTCGAGAGAGGATGGACTCTTCACCACTCTGGAGTTGCCCATGGTGAGAGGCGGCGGGCTGGTGTGGGTTTGCTTATAGCCCCCCAGCTCAGCCGCCATGTGTTGGAGTTCACCCCGGTGAACGAGAGGGTCGCTTCCCTGCGCCTTCGGGTCGGGGATAGGTCTCTCACTGTTGTTTGTGCCTACGGGCCAAACGGCAGTGCAGAGTACCCGGCCTTCTTGGAGTCTCTGGGAGGGGTGCTGGAAAGTGCTCCGACTGGGGACTCCGTCGTTCTACTGGGGGACTTCAACGCCCACGTGGGCAGCGACAGTGACACCTGGAGGGGCGTGATTGGGAGGAACGGCCCCCCTGATCTGAACCCGAGTGGTGTTCTGTTATTGGAGTTTCATGGGTTCATGGGAGTTTGCCCAACCAATCCACATGTGCTTTGTGGATTTGGAGAAGGCATTCGACTGTGTCCCTCGCGGCATCTTGTGGAGGGTGCTCTGGGAGTATGGGGTTCGGGGCCCTTTGCTAAGGGCTACCCGGTCCCTGTACGACCGGAGCAGGAGCTTGGTTCGCATTGCCGGCAATAAGTCAGACTTGTTCCCGGTGCATGTTGGACTCCGGCAGGGCTGCCCTTTGTCGCCGGTTCTGTTCATAACTTTTATGGACAGAATTTCTAGGCGCAGCCAGGGGCCGGAGGGGGTCAGGTTTGGGGACCACACAATTTCATCTCTGCTCTTTGCGGATGATGTTGTCGTGTTGGCCCCATCAGACCAGGACCTTCAGCATGCACTGGGACGGTTTGCAGCCGAGTGTGAAGCGGCTGGGATGAGAATCAGCACCTCCAAATCCGAGGCCATGGTTCTCAGTCGGAAAAGGGTGGTTTGCCCGCTTCAGGTTGGTGGAGAGTTCCTGCCTCAAGTGGAGGAGTTCAAGTATCTTGGGGTCTTGTTCACGAGTGAGGGAAGGATGGAACGGGAGATTGACAGACGGATCGGTGCAGCTTCTGCAGTAATGCGGTCGCTGTACCGGTCTGTCGTGGTGAAGAAAGAGCTGAGCCGTAAGGCGAAGCTCTCGATTTACCGGTCAATCTACGTTCCTACTCTCACCTATGGTCATGAGCTGTGGGTTATGACCGAAAGGACAAGATCCCGGATACAGGCGGCCGAAATGAGCTTTCTCCGCAGGGTGGCTGGGCGATCCCTTAGAGATAGGGTGAGAAGCTCAGTCACTCGGGAGGAGCTCAGAGTAGAGCCGCTGCTCCTCCACATCGAGAGGGGCCAGCTGAGGTGGCTCGGGCATCTTTTCCGGATGCCTCCTGGACGCCTTCCCGGGAAGGTGTTCCGGGCATGTCCCACCGGGAAGAGACCCCGGGGAAGACCTAGGACACGCTGGAGGGACTATGTCTCCCGGCTGGCCTGGGAACGCCTCGGGGTCCCCCCGGAAGAGCTGGAGGAAGTGTCTAGGGAGAGGGAAGTCTGGGCATCCCTGCTTAGACTGCTGCCCCCGCGACCCGGCCCCGGATAAGCGGAAGAAGATGGATGGGCATTCTTATAGTTATTATTTTAGAATAAATGTTTTTTGTTTTTTTTTTACTTGAGAAATATAATACATTGAGCATTTCTTGACAAAACACTAGAATACCATCCGCGTATAAACTGACGAGACTGGACAAACTGAAACAAGGGGAAGCACACCTGAAAATAATGACACAATAAACTAAGTAAATCATAGTAACTAAAGACTGGCAGGAACTAGAACAATAGAAAAAGGAAACTGAATAGAAACAAATTAATAGTCCCTGACAATGAAACTAAAACAAAAACAACTAATATCCATGGCAATAGTGCAAGTATGCTAAATGAATAAATGTAACCTAAGTAGTTTTTATTTAACCTGAAAAACCCACATTAAGTGTAACAACATGAATTTACATTTGAAAAAAAACAATTCATTAATACATTTTAATGACTTTTCCTCCTCTTTTCAGAAAGCCAAAAATCCATTGGGCTACTTTGAAGTTGTTGCCACATTGATTTTTTTTTTTCTCACTGGTTGATTCACACACCCCCGGAATGTACAATTTTGGCGCTCAAAATCAGTGTATTTTCCCAAAATTGTTTTACTTGGGTATTTCCAGGCAAAATGGCATCTACTATACATGCCAAAAAAACCCCCCACAAAAAAAACGCTTAAAAATATTTAGTGTTACTAGCAGCAGTTTCTCTCACATACTTTTAGCTATAAGCAGTGTAAGAGCAAATTTCACACAGACACACACATTCTAACACCAGTCTAACTTGTTAGCTGCTATCAGTGTTTAATGACCCATCTGTGCATTATCACTTCTACAACTCTAATGACTAACTGAACACATCAACACAGAATTGATTTGTAGATAATCAGTAGACAGAATATCATCAAAAGTCAAAAAAGAAAGAAAAAGATAGAGACAGAATGTCAAAAACTGCTCAAGGACAAAATAAAACCCTTACAAAAAAAAAAAAAACCCCTGCTGCAAGGACAGAACTGTCATTATCTGTCATCAAACCATAACATTAAGTGTCTAATTCATGTTGATGTGTGTTTGTCAGATGTGGGATCTGCCTGAGTGATCTTTGTACCTGATCACACAGCGTCCCGCTGACAGTCCTTTCATTCTCACTATGAACAGCCTGCAAAATATCTCTACTGCCAAATGAGGACTGGGGATTGGCTAATTATAAGCATATTATCATAACAGTTTAATATTCATGTAATTATCCATGTGAATAATTATGTGACCATGTTTATACTTTGATGAAGGCTTTTAATCGGCGCCACATGGAGATGCTTTATTTAGTTTCATAATAACTGACAGTCAGACAGAGACACTTGTCCTTAGGAAACATCTCCCCCAGATTCTCATCCTCCAAAAAATGATTGATGTAATACAGTAATAAAAATCACACTGCCTGGACACAATTATTATTCCTTTTTTTTTTTTTTTTTTTTTTTTAACTGAGCATAAACACAATACAAAATGTACTTTTCACATTACAGTATTTTTTCGGAAAATGGTTTGCACATCAATAGTTTTATATATGAAACACATTTAGGACGTGGGCATCTCCTGTGGTGTCACATGCTGTATTCCATCCAAAGCCTTTTAAAGAGCATTTTGATAACTTTTAGAACTATTACACATGCAGCTTTTATGAGCTTTTAATTGAGAGACTACATGGAATAATTATACTGTTTAAAACAACATAGGCTCAAAAAACGTGCCTCTACCTAAATTGTACCCATGCATACAATTCATTGCAATTTCCAGGTAAAATGACCACCAGTGGCAGTAAAACACCAACAAATTTATGAGTACATAGGCAGATTCTTTAGTAATAAAGACTTGAATGAATGAATGAATGAATGAGGCATTTATATAGCGCTTTCATATGTACTACTGTACACCCAAAGCGCTTTACAATCATATCAGGGGATCTCTCCTCAACCACCTCCAGTGTGCAGCATCCACTTGGATGATGCGACGGCAGCCACAGTACAACGGCGCCAGTGCGCTCACCACACACCAGCTATAGGTGGAGAGAGGAGAGAGAGTGATGGAGCCAATTCAATGGAAGGGGATTATTAGGAGGCCATGATTGGTAAGGGCCATGATTGGTAAGGGCCAATGGGTGGACTTATTATCTTGTAATTCCTTTACAACACTGAGCACACTACTATGTTATGACTTCAAAACACTTTTAACTGTACATGATTTTTAAATTATTGTAGATTGATATTTGCATCACATAACCAGCTTAACTTTCTAATGTAGAAAACTTGTTCAGTAGTTCGGTTTGTGCTGTGATCACTGATCTATATAATGACTGGATAGTTCATGACGTTCTAAACTGCCAGTAGGCAGTGAAGCCACCGGAAGTGTCCGAGCGGCCATCTTACGATTCCCTACCAGCAGAGGGCTCCAACGCCCGTTATACAGAGATTGGTAGCTCCGACGGCACTTTTAAGATGACCCGCTGTGCAGCATACAAGTGTAAAACGACGTTCACAAAAGGATGTAGAAAAACTGCCCACAGGTTGTAATTCAAGCCCTATAAGTAGTAATTTATATGCAAAATTGTCGCTATGCCCGTGTTGTTTTCTCCGAGGCAAGAGTAATGCTGCTTCTTCAAAAAACAACAACGATAAAACAGTCATCAGTAGCCTATAAGAAACCTCAGAGCAGCAATCATCACAATTAAGTGTCCAATAGCGACACCATTTGACAGCTTCAAAAGAGCTTCGTGCAGAGTCCGTTTACCGTTACATTAACCCATACAATTTGTATTATGCATTTCCTGAACATACTTGCTAATCAAACACTTTATACTGTATGAACAAACTACTAATCTATAAAACACAATCGGTCTTCCGACCTTTTACTATTGTGTCAATTGATGTTGATATGCGCGAGGGAGAGAGAGAGCAATACAGCGCTCGTGTTGTTTGAAGGCGGTGAGAGTGCGCGCGCGGCCGGGGTTCTCGTTCTCTCGTTCTCTCGTTCTCTCTCTCTCTCTCTCTGCTTGTGTCACGGAACACACACGGGAAAAGGGTAGATCCAAGTGCAGTATTTATTAAAGGGCAATCCAATTCATAGTCATCCAGGCAGGGGTCAAAATCCATATTAGCAATCCAAAAACAAGAAACACAAACAAGAACAGGCAAGAACAAACTTCAGAAGTGTGGTGACATCAAACAACGACTCCGTGACAAACACTGAAACAAACAGGAATATACACACAGATACTGACAAGGTGACGGGAGACAGCTGTGTGCAATGAATCAATGAGTGACAGAGCAGGATGTTGGGAAATGTAGTTCATGAAGTAATGGTGACAGTAAGGGAAAGAGACCTCTAGTGGTTACCCAGGGAAACACAAACCGGACACTGGGACAGCTTGTTCTTATGCGCCCTGTCCACTGATCTAAATAATTCGTTGTTACGACGACTTATTTGTTCCCTCGTTTTAATAAATCTTGGACACGTTGAACTAATTCCCTCCCTCATTTTGATTTAACGAATTACAACGTGGCCACAATATAGTCAAACGAGGGAACAAATTAGTATAACGTGCTGAGGTATTATTAATTTGTGGCCTCGAAACAATATTCACCAGAATATTCACCAATTCACAAAAATATAGGTCTTTAGCATTCACTATTTAATTAATAGTATCAAACTGTTTTTCTTACCTGTGAAGATAGCCCTTCAGTGAAGGCCGACTAGGGTTCTCGTACAGCTTTTTATTCCTTTTGCAAAGAAATTGCAGTTTTTTAATAAGCAGGAACAATTTCCGACTGGATGTTTGCATTGTGAGAATGTACAGGGAAACTTTAGATTTAAACACTGTGTCTCGTTAGGCAATGTTTTTTCAGTCAAATCATAAAATTTCCTATTGATTCAATAGAACGCATGAGCTCACTAGGGAATACCAATATGGCGGAGCTATCCAGTCATTCTATATACAGGGTGGGCCATTTATATGGATACACCGTGGTGGCATGGGAGTGGTTGGTGATATTGAGGTCCTGTTTGTGGCACATTAGTATATGTCATGGTCACCACCCATCTTGAGGAGTTTGCCCCCTCACATGTACTGGTGTGCCACAAACGGGACTTTGGTGTCACCAGCCATTCCCATGTTGTTGCGGTGTATCCATATAAATGGCCCACCCTGTAGATCAATGGCCGTGATACATACAACAACCAACTTAATAAAGTGTTGCCAGATTCTCGTTCAACTGTTTCGGATTAAACTTAAAACACATTTAGCACCACCTACTGGACATTTCACATTGAAGTTGTCGCAAAACGTGCAAGACACAACGTAATATAATTTGGCAAAAAATGAGACCACAGACACGTTTTTCAATGAGCATGGGTTGGTTTAAAATACACCTAAAGCAAAATAGGGATTAAAAGAATTTACTTATACATACATTTTTACCTTTTATACAAAACCAAAAAAATATCTATGGTCTTGAACATAAAATAGGCTAAATTTCGATGCTAAATTTTAAATTTTTGATGACATTTTCAATCGGTTTTAGTGCCCAAGTCACAAAAAACATTCTTTGTTGTACAATCCATCACACTCTTTAAGGTCACAAAACTCTGGGCTTCTGGTAGTACCTAGGATATCTAAAACCCACTAGGAGGGAAAGCGTTTTTTTGCATTTGGCTCCTAAACTCTGGAATAGCCTTCCTGATAATGTCCGGGGCTCAGACTCACTCAGTTTAAATCTAGATTAAAGATGAGTCTCTTTAGCCAACCACTCACAAAATGCATCTCATAACCTTGTACTCCTGTTATCTTTGCTTTATGTTATGAACAGCAGCTACGCTAATTATTTTCTGTTTGCTTTTCTGTTTTATCTCAGGATGCCCAACCCGAGGTAAGTAGAGAGTACGTCAACTCTAGTTTGGATCGAGCCTCTTATGAAGACTTCAGATGCCTCAACAACTGTGAAGAGACGGCACCAACTCCTGTGAGGACTTCAAATGACGCAAACTCCGAATCAA
This sequence comes from Leuciscus leuciscus, assembly GCF_965113295.1. NCBI lineage: Eukaryota > Metazoa > Chordata > Actinopteri > Cypriniformes > Leuciscidae > Leuciscus > Leuciscus leuciscus. The sequence goes on along the minus strand of NC_138734.1, from coordinate 11,737,139 downwards.
CAGGCACCTATGCTTAATTTTCTATATTTCTATCCTATGATAATAGATCACTCTAAATTTTTATGTAGACACATGCATTTTCTGTAAAGCTGCTTTGAAACTATATGTATTGTGAAAATCACAATACAAATAAATGTGAACTGAATTTAATTTGTTTTTATGCAGTGCTATTTCCTTTTCTGGGGGTCAGTTTGAGAACTTGATTGTGAAGGAAATGGCAGCCTACCATGATCTGACATACTTTTACTTTACTGTGACTGTACAGTATTACTCTGCCACAGCTGTCTGGATAACTAAATCAGCTCTTTAAAATAGCAAAAGTGCCCTGAACTTCACTGCACACACTCAAAAAAATGGACTTAGTGGTACTTTTCATTTTACTCAAATATTTTTTTAAATAACACACATGGCCTATATTTAGTCTTCTGCCAAAACACTATGTATTTTGCTTAATTAACTTAAACGGTTTAACTCTCCACTTGATTATCAATCTTTAAACTAACATAATGGGTTTCATTTCACCATTTAATAAAAACAGACGTGACCATTTCCAACACATTTATGAAGCGCAAAGGAGGTGCATGCAACCAGAGTGAGAAGTACCAGCCATGCAAGATAATCTAGAGTTTAATTTTGTTGAGTCAATGTCTTGAATTTCTATTAGTGTTTCTGAAAGTATGTTTTTTAATGCTTTTAATGTTTTCAACGCTTCTAACACTCTTCTCCTTCCCATCATTTGATTAATTACTGCTGCCATTTGCACAAACAACCCTTTTAAATGACTATCCTTTTTCTGTTATGTTAATTGTGGCAAGCAAGTTGTGAATAAGGCACGATATGCCTAATTTACAAAGAAGAATGTGTGTTTGCACTGAAGAGAATGACAATGACTTGAAATACTCACAGTGTAGTGCTATTTTGCGCCTGGTTAAACTGCACTGTGGCTGGTTAGTGAATAAGATGCTGGTTTCTGCGCTTAAATGCTGAGCAAAAAAAGTGGCACAAATGTTTAAGAAATTTGCCACCAAAGTACAAAAATATAAATCAATTGGATTTGTTTAAATAGTTGTATGATGTCACATTAAACCTCCTATTGCACGTTCCTCTACCCAAATAGAAAGGAAAATGAAGTGTTGCTATTAATATATTCTTTTAAGTAAACTCTGCTCAGCAGAGCATGAATCCTCTCCTTTCAGGCTATGCTATCCTCCTATTCCAGTTAAATGAGCTGAACACAATGCGCATGAGTGAAAAACACTTGGAAATGTTGGGAAATGCTCCTCCTGAGTCTGAGCGAGGTTTGCTGAGGTGACCCTAACAAATCCGCTTTTGAGAGGAGTCAAGAGCCAATTCAATGCAGATGCAAACAGAAAAAACACAAGAACTGCCCTTCAGAAGTGGCACTTCTTTTTATACAATTATCCTCCTATGTTTTTGTGCCTGGGAAGTGCAGTGTCAAATCCAGGAGGGCGGTTTGAACCCTCCAGCTGGAGGAGACGGAATCTTGCAGACAATTCCTGATCAGCACAGAAGAAATCTGTGCCAGAATCTATTTAATCATCCTGACAGCAAACCTATTGCACTCTGACATAAAACAACAACATCATACTTGTATATAGTTTACCATTTATATATTATTTTTGCACTTTGTGTATACTACTATGTTCCTATTTAGGTATAAAAAATATATATAATTGAAATATAACTTTAACCGTTTATAGGAAAGTTGCTGAAAGTTGCTGTAGAAACAAGGTTGTGTTGTTGCAAAGTGCCAGGCCAGCAGAAAATGGCAATGTTTTGAAACCAGCGGAGATTACAGCACAGAATGAAGCCACTCATACCAGAGCAGTGGTTACACTGTCATTGTAAATAAGACAACATCGGTATTGGAAATCCATGTTGCGGTTGTAGTTGTTTTTTGCGTATACCTACCAACGCAATGCCATAGAAACCAATGCAGATATTCTGGAAAACAAAAGAAAGGCATGGACACAAATCGGATCTGAACAGTTGCAATACAGTGTGGACGAGTCCATTTTATATCAGATTCCAATCGGATACACAAATAATCAGATTTGGATTGACTGTGTGAACATATAAGTCTGTTAGTTGACCCTCTGTGTGGTGGCTCCTGTGTGCTCCACACACACATCAGCAGACCCAAGTAGAGGAGACCACAGAGAGGAAACAATCACAGGATGACCAACTGAATGACAAGCCCAAGTCCAGTAAGTGAGAACAGTTTTGCTACAAACTCCTCATCTTTGGTTCCTGAGCACAATCACAAGCAGGTAAGTAACAGAAGCAAACACACATGAAAGCACAAAACATGAAACATTCACACGACATGAATAGTGACCAGAACAAGTGACAGGTGTGGGAGATCAACACTGATTGCCCAAATCACGGGCTACAGAAAATGACAGGACCATAACAAACAACAGAGAAGAACCAGTGACACACCCTGACCCGTGACTCAGGGTACGTTTACACGACAACGATGCTTAAAACGGAGACGTTTTTCCTTTGAGATTTCCGAGTACAGAGGACACATTTTACATTTACATTTACATTTAGTCATTTAGCAGACGCCCTTATCCAAAGCGACTTACAAATTAGGACTAAGTTCAGCGAGTCATCATAAAGAGGCAAAAGCAACAACAACGCAGGAAGTGCTCAAAATACGAAGTTCAGGTATTATTCAGAGTAGCATAAGCCTGATAAGTGATGTTTCAAAGGGAAAGTGTTTTTTTTTTTTTTTTTTTTTTTTTCTATAAGGTTAAGTGCTCACGGAAGAGATTGGTTTTCAGCTGTTTTTTGACACCACTGTCAAAACGATCTCCATTCAGACGGATCCACGAAAATGACTAAAAACGGTGTATTCTGCTGCCAGGCCATCAGATGGAACACATAATACGCATGTGCATCACATCATCGGTTTCACAGATTTGCGTTTTTGTTGTTTAGACTGAGACTGTTTTCAAAAATTTGCACTTTGAAACCCCTTTTCAAAAGTTTGCATTTTTAGGCAGCCAAAACGCTGTTGTTGTGTAAATTAATGGCCAATACGCATAAAAAGTCTTCCATTTTTAGTTGAAAACTGTGTCGTGTAAACAGCCCCAAATTCTCATTACTTTTAATGAAGATGATTGTGTGTTGACCTTCTGCGACTTACTTTTTAGTTTCATTTGTGACAGTTTTTTAAACATTTTAGGAGGAGTAAAATTTACATAATGTGGTTTGAATGACCAGATGCATTTACACTTGTCCAGTTTCATTTGGAATGCGTCTTTAACCACTTCCTGAAGTGGTTTGTGTGATTGTATTTAAATCTGTCTCGAAAGCATTTCAGAGGGCATTTACACGTTGTCTTACACCAGCTATCCGATCAGAGAAACGCATGAAGTGACCAGGTTTAAACAAGCCCTTTGACTGATAATATATTGTACGGTTGAGAACTGGGTTGAATTGCATCAAAGTTTGATATATTATTTCATTTACAGTCATTATTCAGATGGACTGAAGTGGTACATTAACTTTATTATAATACAGATTTCCATTTTTTCCCTCTCTTGTTTTGAGCTGTTGTTTTTGTGGCCTTTGAATAAAACCTCCCCTGGCGAACACGCTGTCATGCTTGACTGAATTGCCTTTAATTATGTTCACCTGAGGGCCTGGTGTTAGATTTAATTACTGTGTGGGCTACATTTCTTAATGTTGATGTTAAAAAGCATCACAAACATAAACATTCAGATCTGTCTGGAGGCAAAATTGCATAACTGATGCCTGCAGGTATACAGCCAAGACCGAGAATCAATTTCAGAACAAAATTATTATATATATATGTATGTATACAAGCCAAAATTCAAAGATTAAACAGGTCATGAAGTGAACAGGGCATTGCGATGCATCATCATGCATCATGCATCATGCACCAGTTTATAATGTTTAATTTGATGTGTGCAGTATAGACAGCTTCAAACATTTGTTTCAGTTCAAGAGACAATTTGAGTCATTCACCTGAACTATCATGTAATGTAACTACTGTAATCACCATATAGAGTATATACTTTCTTAAATTAATCATGACTTCTATTTTTCCCTGTCTTCTCACCTAATGTCAAAGCTCAGGACAGTCGTTAGTGAAGGTTTGAGACTGTGTGCATTTGCGTGATGCATCAGCCAATCAGTGATGTTATATGACAGAATTTTCCAGAGAGTAATTAGCCACATGGCATTTATTGCACAGAACAATCTGGCAGCAGACCTGAGTACCCAGTAACATGCAAGATGTGTACTTCCTCTGGGTTCTGAACCAGCCGAGCAATTGCTTTTGAAATTAATGGGAACACTAATGGATAGATTTCTATGGGCATTATAGACCTCTTTGGTTTGAACCCATGAACCGGAACTGAGATACCAAGAAACCATATTATCACTGTGTCCTTGAGTTGGACACTTAACCCCAGGCTTCTCCAGAGGGACCATCTCTGTAATTTTTTTGCAAACAGTGTCTGCTAATTGACAAATTACCAAAATACGATTGGATCATTTTCCCAAATCCAATCCATTATGCCAAAAGAGGAGCAGCTGGAGGCACATTAGCACCTAGAGCTGATTGGGTTGCTCGCATTAATGTGTAGCTTTCACATGAAAGACTGCAGTGATACTCACTCATTTTTGAAGCAGTAGGCAAGATCCAGGCTGCCAGTATGGTGGTGCCAGTTGGGATGTCAGCAACTTACAGCTTATAATGGTCTTAAAATGACTTTGTAACCAAAGGAACTAAAGTGTATCCCATAGGACTGGCATGCTACATGAATTTCAGTTATTGCCATTTCCCTTGTGAATGCGGTGCAGAGCTAAATATGGCTCTGTTCCAACATCTAGTGAGTTGCCTTGCTGTGTAATACATGAAAACTTCATAAGTGACTGATTTGAAGCTCTCTACTTGCAGAAACTGGGTGCAAAACAAAAACAGCATTGCTCCTTATGTGAAGCATGTTGGAGACGTGACACTGTTGTCTCTAATAAGTTTGATGTTAGCATGTTGCTAAGCTAACAACATGATACAAAAATACACAGCACGTGTATTTCCATTCATGTTTTTTTTACAATGAATAATCTGTATATTTATAATTAACATCCTACTTGAAGTCCCCTTTTCTGCCCCTTTTGTCTCAAAATGTATTGAGACCTCTCTGATAATTGAAAATAATAATAATTATTATTATACATATTATAATAGATAACAATAAACTTATACACTATTGCCACTAACAATAATAATACAAAAAAATATTATATATATATATATATATATATATTGTTTTTGGCGGAAGCATTTGAAGGAGGTGAAGTGGTAGGCGGAGTTTCCTTTGCAGCGCCTGGTACGCAGCAGTTGTCCGCGAGTCTTCAAACTACACAAGCAGCCAACATGTAACATTAAGCTAATACGGAAAAGTTAAATTTATCCTACCATGCTACTGTAAAAGTTGCGGCAGCATGCGAGTTATGCTTAACTAAAATAAAAGTATACCTCGATTTCAGCCGCATTCTGTCTATCGTTTTTATCCAAGGCAAGTGTTATTAGCTTGGGGAAATACATTGAAATGAAATCTTAAGTCCATGTCTAACTCCAAATTGTAAGGAATTTATATATTTGATTTCATAGTAACACTTTACAATAAGGTTCATTTGTTTATTATTCATGTATTAACTAACATGAACTAACCATGAGCAACACATTTGTTACTATATTTGTTAATAATAATACAACTGTTAATTGTTAATGTTATGTCACAGTCAGTGCATTAACTAATGTTAACAAATTCAACTTTTGATTTAAATAATGTTTTAGTAACTGCTGAAATTAATATTAACTAAGATTAATAAATACTGTAGAAGTGCAGTTCATAGTTCATGTTAACAAATTTAGCTAACTAATGAAACCTTATTGTAAAGTGTTAGCCTACTGATTTCATGATAGCTAACACTTTAAAGCATATAATACATACATAAAATTCAACAAAACTAAACATGAATTCTTCAATTACCTTCTTGATTCTCACAGTTTTGTTTGGTAAAGTAAATAATATTTAGTAATATTATCATAATTTCCATATTTTCATTTGATGTGTTATGCATTCTAATTGTAATAATGTCTTTTCATAGCCTGGAAATCCAGACCTAAATCTAAAAGATTAATGGTCTGGCGTCGACTAATGAAAATCGCCCAGCTCGAGGGGCGGCACCAGGCATGCATTTGAAAATCTCACTGCACGCAATAGGATAACACTACGACCAATCACAACAATAAGCCCCATACGCTTAGCTACCTGCGGAGCTAACTGGTAGATTATACTCTTACCGCATCTGGTCGGCAAAACAGAAAAAACGTCCTTCTTGCAAAGGAACGATTCGAGCGGCGTCTTCTGTTCCTGTTTTAGATAAAAAGCCAAGTCTAACTCGTTCATTGTAGCGGCCAAAGCCGTTTTAAACAACTGGTGTTCATCCATAGGCATCTTGCAATGTTTATTAATGACTTCGACGTCACAGCGCTGTCGTCATCTGTTTAGCTCGCCTCTGGCCCGCCTATATAAGATAACCCGATGTGATTGGTGCAGCTCAGATCGAGGGGCATATTTAATGAGCATTGTTACTCGACACCAGAGTAACTCGCTGAGCAAATTCAACTTGTGCTCTCGCGAGAACTCTGGTTTACCAGGGTAGTCTTTTCATAGAATGCCAAGGAAATAAAGGATAAAAAACAACAAAAAAACAAGGAACTCTTTTTCTTTTTTTTTTGTGCCCTTTTTGGTCCTTCCGCCCCTGCCCCTGAGGAGGTCTGTGCACGCCACTGATCTAAATTAGTTGGTCAAATAGACTATAAGGTTCAGAGCTAAAAGAAGCAAATAATTATTGTCCACATATCAGCAATTCTTAAAAACAAGTGTGTGAGTGTGAGAGCTCATCAGACAGTGCCCTCATGTAGTGAGAAATAACACCTCTTGAAGTGAAGAAACTGAACTTGAAGTGGAATAGAGAAATTGATAGACAGAAATACAGGATCGATTAACCCTCCACTAACAGCTTCATATATTTTAACAATATGTTAATTAAGTAGTAATGGTTACTTTTACAGAGTCAGTTTAAAATGCTGTCATTAAATTTAAAGAAGCACCAGACTTCATTTACTTTGCATTTGCATGTTAATGTGCAGATAGCCAGACTTTTGACTATCAGCATAAAGTCTGCTACACATTGCAGCTAATTAGCAGCAAAAGCTGCATTCACACAACCAGCGACTTTGTCGCTACATATCGCCAGCTGCTGGCAGTCAGGTCGCAAGTGGGTGTTCCCACTACTGGTTGCCTAGTAATGTTTGTGAATGACATTTATGGATGTTACTTAATGTTGTAGATAACCAAAAAAATATATACTTTTTTGAAGGAAAATACTAAATATGAATAGAATCAGTAGCTACATAAAATGCTTAATATTAATGATGAACGAGAAATAGCGAGTGCTTTTCACCATCACGGCTATTTATCTGCGGCGAAAGCGCAAGCACCAGTCTATCCAGTTTCACAAAACCATTAGGGCTCGGAGTCAGCACGTTGAGTTCCACCATATGTACACATAGACATCATAAGTTATAGGAAAGTTGCTGACCGCTAAAATGAACTTCTCTATGACTCAACACTCCACTACAAGAACATGCCTACATTCTGTCACTAACGGTCACTGTTGCTCGTGTAGCCGGGAAATCGGCTATCCATTGAAATAAATGGAATTGTGTGGCTTTGTTGCTGTGTGTTTCTGGTAGTGTGAATAGCATTATTCTTATAGCTAAGAACCACCCACTTATTGAGGAGACAACCAGACTGACGTGTAAAGCAGACAGTTGAACATACAGCAAAAAAGTAGAAAGTAGACAGCAACAAATGTATTTTATTTATATTCAAAAGTAAAATATACCAAATCTAACTGAGAAAATAAATATACAGTTAAGTAATACACAGTTCTGCTCATACACTTGCTACTAAGTGGCACAAACAAAACTCTTTAATTGTATCTGAATATTTTATTTGGTCAAAACTATTAACATACTTTGATTTTGGTAACCTGTAAATTTAAATAACTTAAAATAACAACAACAACAACAAAAAAACTCTTATTGTTGTCTGCATTACAGCATCTGCCATAAGCCCTCAATGTTATGTAAATGTAAATGCATCTATTCCTCTATCCATTTATCCTCTTTCTCCAAAGTTCATGTCATGGATTTATTAATTTTTTGCACTTAACTACTTATACATTGCTTTAAAAGAATAGACCAAAGGTTCAGTGACTTTTGTCAACATGGTATGATGAGACTGGTATTGCTTAAAATAAAGGCCACAAATGTACTTTACGCAAGTACACAACTACAATTGCTTGGCCAGCACATTGCAAGTTTGGGGTTGTGGATGCTTAAAAGGATAGTTCACCCCAAAATGAATATTCTTTCATTAATTACTTACCCTTATGTCGTTCCAAACCCGTAAGACATTCGTTCATCTTCGGAACAGCAATTCATATCTTTTTGCTGAAATCTGAGAGCTTTCTGTCCCTCCATAGACAGTCAGCTACACAACTGACACTTTGACGCTTCAAAAAGTTCATAAAACTGATCCATATGAATTGAGCTGAAGAGACCTTATTGCTTTATATGATGCACAGATTAAATTTAGGCTTGTATTCACATATAAACATTCATCAACTTACACATCAGTTTTGGTAAACGGAAGCTCAAGCATGTTCGCTTGACGTGTGAGAACCAATGATCAAAAAAAAAATCTTCATTTGTGTTCCGAAGATGAACGAAAGTCTTACGGGTTTGGAACGATATGAGGGTGAGTAATTAATTACATAATTGTAATTTTTTGGTGATCTATCCCTTTAACATGCATTTTTGCACTACTAGGTAATTACAAACCTTAGTACTCAAAGAGTTACTTCTACTGCATAAACGTCTATGCCATTTACTAACTACCTAAGAAAGTCCTCTTTAAACTGTTGTTCCGCCATTAACATAGTTGATCTAAATTTGTCTATGCTAATGCAGACTATAGCACGCCTTGCGGTAGCCCTGAGAGTGTTGCGTTGCATTATGATTTGAGATATTCACACTCTGACACATTTTGAGCTTAAAAAGCTACAAATGTCTATGTTAAGAGATATATTACGTATACGTGTGCAAAGGATGTTCCAGGCCTTATCATAACAGCTTAAACTATGAGTGAATCTTTTGCACATCTGTGCAATCTGTTGTTTTGTCCACTAATTGTTTGCTCTAGTTCTCCTGCAGCAGGTCAAGATGATGCCAGCAAATTAGCATTTCAATCACTCATAAATGAAGATGTGCGCTGCCTTTAAACTTACTTAATCTCTTATGCGTGGCAGGTTATCCTTCGTTAGGTGAAGACAGACGCCTCTAATTAGTGAGACTCAACACATAATTACCCATCACACCACACTAAGCTTGAAGATGACTGCTTAAATATTCATATGCTGATACTAAGAAAAAGAGGAAAACTTGCATATATAAACACAACCTCAAGGTGTATGAACATAATCAACACAAATCTAAATAAACAGATACAGAACCACATAAACAAACCTATAAACTAAAAATCGTTTGTCATGCTTTTGTCATGCTATGCTATAAAGTACAATTATTTGGAGGGGTTGACTAACATACTAAAGCACATATAAAATACACTCCACATGTTCTCACACAGTGAAAAATATATTGCGGAGCAAAGAGGACACTGATAATGCGCCAACAGACAAGACAGTGCAGGCTACTTTTAGTATGAAATAAAGTCTCAGCATTCAACATTTTTTTCTTTTTATGAAATTCTAACAATAAATACTGTTTTGTGGTGCTTTAATGTGTAGGCCTCCGTTCATTTTTCAAGTTCAAGTCCACTGACTTTAATCTACTAACTGGTTTGGTTTGTTTGTCGGACAAAAATGGCGGGTATCTGCATTATGATTGATCAGATCGCCTGTCAATCAACTTCCGGCGAAAGGTCTTAACACTGAGCTCTTAAATTAATATTTTAAACCTTACAAAATGATTGCAATGTATAGTTACAGTCATACGTTTACCTATTGCACATCTTTCAGAATCTACAAGGTAATGCTCAAGAATGCAACACAATGCATTAAGAGCCAGGGGTAAACTTTTGAGCAAGATTATGGTGATGCAGGACTAAATTAATTAATTAATTTTTAAACAAAATAAGAACAATTTACACCAATGATACAGTTCAAAAGTTTACACCCTTTGGCTCCTAACGGATGCTTCCTTCTTGAGCATCACTAAATGTTTGCAGGGTTTGTAATAGTTGTGTATGAGTCCCTCAGTTGTCACCAGTGTGAAAAGATGGATCTCACAATCATAGTCACTGCTAGTAAGGCCGTGTTTCCACCAAAGCGTTTTTTTCACGCGGCTGGCATGTTTTTTCAATTGTTTTCAATGGGAGAGCTGCGTTTTTCTAACACCATGAGCATAGCGAGGCGCTGAGCGTTTTTTTCACGCTGAAGCGCTGAGCACTCTGCGTTTTTACAGGTCACCGAGAGTTGAAGAATGTTCAACTTTGGATAAAACGCAGCGCTCATCACTGTCACTTTTACACAGCCGTCCAATCACAGTGGAGGAGGGGCGGGACAAATACCACACCGACCAACTGTCACAACATTCTTTCTGTACAACGACATCAACCAGCAGAGCTAACCGAACAAAATGGATGAAAAATTCATTTTTAGTATGAAACAAATTATCTGCGTACAAGTAAACTGTGCTGCAGATATTCTGTATCATAGCAACGAAGCATCTCAACTGAAAAAAAAAAAAAAAAACGCTCTCAAACACCCACAGCTAGGCGTTTTCAGCAGAACATCTAGCGTTTTCAGCTGGCTAAAAACGCTTTGGTGGACACATGGCCTAAGGAGTCAAATATGCAGAAGATGCTGGAAAAGCAAAGAATTTGCAGGAGCTGGAGGATTTTTCCTCATGAACAACCATTACAAAACCCCCCCAAAAAAACAGTTGTGGATCATTCTGGTAATTACACACAATATTAAAATCAAGCCCATGTAATTGACCCTTTGCTAAGCCCCGCCCTCCTTAGTTACTGTTGCTACGCCTGACAAGCTTTCACGCCTGGCACGTCTATTACAGTATGTATGCACCGGTGTCAGACATTCCCAAGGAGATATTTTGTCATTTTTGGCAAACAGGTGAAATATCTAAGAGAGCAAGACAAAAGGGACTGAAGTATGCATTCGAGGGATATATCCACGACATAATATGCAACCGATTAGAGAATAATTTCATCAAAATTGAAGCTAAAGCCTATAGGTCCCAGCCCAAGCAGCTGCTGCCTCATACGCTGACCATTCAAATGGGAAACACACAAATTGAGGAACAGCTATGTTCATGCACAGCAGGGTAAGTGAAATTTGAAAATAATTTAATAATTATAAATCAAACAGCTTATCCATAAGTCGTGTGGAATAAACACAAGACATTAGCCTGACCACTTTGCAATGATAATATTCTCCCGCTTGTATTTTTAGCGCGCCAAGCTACTGCTCACACGTCGTGGGTCTAATCTACGCCTTGGACCTGGCAAGAGCCAGAGATGTTGAGCTGAGCCATACATCATCAACAACACAAACAAAGTCCTCCTGCACAAGTCTACCACAGCAGTGGCACAAGCCAAGGGGTATCAAAATAAGGGCAGTACCAATATCATCGGTAGTTGTTGCTAAAGCCAATGAAAACCGTATGCGGCGACCAATCTACTGATGGTATACAGGAAGCAGGTAAGTTGGAAATTATGGTTATGGTTATAGTTATGGGATTTGGCAGACGCATTTGTCCAAAGTGACATACAAAAAACAAAAAAACAAAAAACACAATAGTTAAAATGAACAGTGAACAGTTTTAAAATGTTGGTAAGACTACATTAAGGAGAATAGAAATAATAAACAATAATGTCAATTCAATTGTCACCGGGTGACGAAGGCGGAACCAAATAATCAGTGTGTGTTTCCCTTGGGGAGCACTTCCGGGGCAACACCAGGCCGGTTCCGGTTCGCCGTCATGGCCGACCGGGAAGGTAAACAAGGGAAATTAGCGGCAGCTGCATCGAATCAGAGTGGATTATGGTGGCGATTAGGACGGTAATTCTAGAGGGGATAAAAACAGAGATTTGAGAATCTGAAAGGAAGTGCGGGAGAGAAATAGGACGCGAAGGACGAGGCAGAAGAAAGAGCGCGAGTGAGTGCGAACCTCCGAGCTGGCTGGGAAGAAGATTTTCATTGTGAGTGTGAAGACGATTTTCATTGTGAGTGTGAAGACCATTATCTGGAAAGAAGATAAGTACATGGTTTCTAATTGTTACAGAAGAACCGCGTCTGTGTTCATGTAGGCATTGGGATGTACTGGAGGGCTCGTATCTGTTTTCTGCTTCTCTCTTTTGTGTATTTGAAGTTGGTGATCTGAAGGCACGTTCATTTTCCTGGATAAGTTTCATGCAGTCAGAATAACGTCGCGCCGCCGCCTCGAGTTTTTTTACCTAAAAGACCGCTACCTCCTGAGCTCTACTGCTGTCCTGAGGGAATAGAGAAAGCCAGTCGTCCACGCTGTTCTGGGTTACTCACCTGAAGAGTCCTTGTATCCTGAGTGTTCTGAGTTCCATTGCTGTCCTGAGGAAACAGAGAAAACCAGTCTCCCACGCCGCCTCGAGTTATTTGACCTGAAGACCGCTACATCCTGAGCTCTATTGCTGTCCTGAGGTAATAAAGGAAGCCAGTCGTCCACGCTGTTCTGGGTTACTCACCTGAAGAGTCCTTGTATCCTGAGTATTCTGAGCTCCACTGCCGTCCTGGGGAAACAGATAAAGCCAGTCACTCATGCTGCTCTGAGTTATCGACTTGAAGATCCTCATGTTCAGAGTATTCTGTGTCTTACCGCTGTTCTGAAGTAACAGAGCAAGCCAGCTCTTCCCGCTGTTCTGGGTACTCAACTGAAGACCCTCTTAGTCCGAGTATCCTGAGCTCTACTGCTGTCCTGAGGTAATAAAGGGAGCCAGTTGTCCATGCTGTTCTGGGTACTCACCTGGAGACCCTCCTAGTTCGAGTGTCCTGAGCTCTACTGCTGTCCTGAGGTAATAAAGGAAGCCAGTCGTCCACGCTGTTCAGAGTATTCTGTGTCTTACCGCTGTTCTGCAGAAACCGAGCAAGCCAGCTCCTCCCGCCGTTCTGGGTACTCACCTGAAGACCCTCCTAGTCCGAGTATCCTGAGCTCTACTGCTGTCCTGAGGTAATAAAGGAAGCCAGTAGTCCACGTTGTTCTGGGTTACTCACCTGAAGAGTCCTTGTATTCTGAGCTCCACTGCCGTCCTGAGGAAGCAGATAAAGCCAGTCACTCACGCTGCTCTGTGTTATCGACTTGAAGATTCTCATGTTCAGAGTATTCTGTGTCTTACCGCTGTTCTGAAGAAACAGAGCAAGCCAGCTCCTCTCGCTGTTCTGGGTACTCACCTGAAGACCCTCCTAGTCTGAGTATCCTGAGCTCTACTGCTGTCCTGAGGGAATAGAGAAAGCCAGTCGTCCACGCTGTTCTGGGTACTCACCCGAAGACACTCCTAGTCCGAGCATCCTAAGCTCTACTGCTGTCCTGAGGTAATAAAGGAAGCCAGTCGTCCACGCTGTTCTGGGTTACTCACCTGAAGAGTCCTTGTATCCGAGTATTCTGAGCTCCACCGCCGTCCTGAGGAAACCGATAAAGCCAGTCACTCACGCTGCTCTGGGTTATCGACTTGAAGATCCTCATGTTCAGAGTATTCTGTGTCTTACCCATAGACTGTAAAAAAATATGGACGTAGTGTCCGTGACGTCACCCGTAGGTTTCTGAAGAGCATTTTTGAAGCCTAAAGTGGGCGGAGCCGGCCGTCGCCATCTTGGCCTTGCGTCACTCCCGGATAACAGAAAATAGGCAAACAGGCGGGGCGTGAGTGGAGCTAAGAAGCCTGGCCATAGATATGAGCCTGGCTATCTGAAATCACCTAGCTCGACGTGATCGAGTTAGCTGATGATGTAAAGCCAATTAAAAGTTCCTATTTTTGCCCTTCGAAATATTATAATAGTTAAAAGACATGGCTACAAGTGAGACTGTGTATTACTTCGAGAGTGTTTGTGCGTGACAGTGATTTATGTGCATAACGTTACATGTCAGTCACTCTTTCATGGACCGTCAGCGCGGCATCGCTCAAGTTCGTAGAGAGCTTATTCAGTCCATTTTAAATTCTGATTTTGGCCGCCTCTCAAATTGGTTAAACCGTTAAACCATAGATATATTGTCTTTGAAGTGCAAGTAAATGTGCTAGAAAATCCGCGCTCATTCATGTGCATTTAATGCACGGACGGAGAAAGCGCCGACGCCTGCATGATTTCATCTGACAGTACATAAGCATATTATAATCCATCTGTTCCATGATAGCAGAACGAACAAGCCTTTATTGACGTTTTAAATTTGAAAACCCCAAAAAGCAAAGAAATTGTCAGACATCCATCCATGTTCACAGAGGAAAACAACTGAAATACAGCGCTGGTTGTTCTCTCAAACGATAACGACGGAATCCAAAGACGTGGGCTTTGTACCCAAGTATTACATTTTATGAAATAATCCCGAAAAAAAGCACAAACACTGCAGAGAAGGCAGTTCAGCAGCTAACATTTGCTGAGGTGAAGTGACGGCTAGTAACAGCAGACAAACGGCTAGCATTGACAGCGGCAATCCATCTGTCACTCAAGTGGCCACACCCTTAAATTTAAATATGAATCAACTAAACGGACGAGTTATAAAAAAATTCACCCCCCTCACAGTTGTTATGAAGGGCAAAATTAGCTGTATAGACCAAAGCCACATAGAGATCCAGGCTGTAAACATGTTTTTTTCTGCTGTAAAGTTGGCAATTTTAACATGAGGGAGATACAGATTTGACTCACTTCTGCAGCCAGGCCAAGCGGCCAGTTAATGAATTGCAGTTTAACTCACTTCCGTGTTGGTTTCAAGAGAGAGACGGGGAGGTTGCCGCTTGGTCTTACCGCTGTTCTGAAGAAACAGAACAAGCCAGCTCCTCCCGCTGTTCTGGGTACTCCCCTGAAGACCGCTACCTCCTGAGCTCTACTGCTGTCCTGAGGGAATAGAGAAAGCCAGTTGTCCACGCTGTTCTGGGTTACTCCCCTGAAGAGTCCCGAGTGTTCTGAGTTCTACTGCTGTCCTGAGGGAACAGGGAAAGCCAGTCCCTCTCGCTGCTCTGAGTTATTGACTTGAAGATCCTCATGTTCAGAGTACTCTGTGTCTTACCGCTGTTCTGAAGAAATAGAGCAAGCCTGCTCCTCCCGCTGTTCGGGGTTGCTCGTCTGAGGACCCTTGGGCGCCGAGTATCCTGAGTCCCCTGGTCGCTCTGAAGAAGAGAGAGTTTTAGTTCTCCATTCAGTTCTTCATGCTGATGCCATTTTAAGTATGTTTTAATATCCAATAAAGTCACTTGATTTATCTTATCTTGTGTCCTGTCTCGTGGTGTCCCCGTGGTGTAGCTCCTCAGAGTGGTAGTGGTGCGGGTGGTGGACCACTGGGCTCTGTCCCCACCCCGGCCTGTGACACAATCAATAGCCTAATGAAAATAAAACAATACTATAATATACAAACCATAACATTAGAGAGGCAGGTTTCCAAGTACAGCAAAGTTTTGTCATATAAAACCCCTAGCTTTGTATTGATAGGGTATTCTCTTTCAGGACCTTCTCAATTACTGAGGAGGAAATTGCTTTATTAAAAAGGCAGACAGGAGCACCCATTAGCAACTTGGTAAACAGACCCCCTGTTGACATTACTGTAGGAGGAGAGAGATACCCACTAGGAAGTGGTTTGAGCCATCAGGTAAATGAATGAGATGAGGCAGTATTAAAGTAGATATTCTTTATTGTGTACTTTATATGAAATTTGCTCAACTTGTATGTACAGGGCAGTGCAGGACATTGCAGGACAGTGCACCACGTCAGCGTGATCTTCCTTGACCACTCAGCTCTTCTACACACAGACAACCTTAATCTTTGATGATATGATATGTGGCTGGAAGTTAGACAGCATGCTGACTACATACCATATTTGATTTATGTTCACAAGCTGGGAAATCGGGATTTGGCCTGACACAATTTTAAACTTATCTTTGCAATGGCTCTTTCAACATGAACCCTGTGCTTGGCTATTCTTTTGGTCATTTCAACATCTTCATGTGGCACATCTGTCTGCTTGCTCTTGCAAAAGGTGGAATGTTAAGTTGCAAACCAATCTCCTCAACTTCCTTCTCTATTAGAAAGCCTTTATCAACCATCAAGCCATCTCCTACATTGAGATAGCCACACTGAATGTACCCCTTCAAAATGTCAAGGATGTTGCACTCATTGAATATCTCTTTGTCAGAAATTGCTCCGGTGAAGAGGGCAGACACATAAATGACTGCACCTCATGGATCACAGGCCACTAGAGACTTAAGGGTGTTAGTAGACTTGTAGGTGGAGTAAGTCTGACTCTGAAACATTAGTGAGCTTGGTTTCTGAATCTTAAGTTCAGTGCAGTCTAAGATGGCAAAGTACTCGGAAATCTTCCTTAAATTTAGCTGCCATTTTCTCAGAAATAGCATCCCTGTGTGGCCAAATAGACAATTTGCCAAGACTATCATACATATAGTCCACCCAGGAGTTGATCAGTGTGCTGACAGTCTGTAAAAGGATGTTGAATCTGAAGGCTAGGTCTTTGTGGTCCAAATTTAAGTCTTAATTTCATTAAGGTCAGTAACAATTGAGTACGCAGTGAAAGTTGTTTGATCTCATTATTGACTTGTTTGTATGAGAGAGATGAATGTGTGTTTGTGGTGCACTTGGGTCAGTTGGAATGTTAAAAAAATCACACAAGCTGTTAAATTGCTCATAAGAAAACCCTGTGCAGTAGTGGAAATAATCAGGCACATGGCTTTGGTTTAAAATCTTTGGGTTTAAAGTATCTGAGGTGTGTGCATACTGAAGTTCCTTTTGAAGATGATGGAGTTGGCCATCCTTCGCCTCGAGTTGAAGCTTCAGATTTATGATGTCCTGCTTGTGATTGGCTAATGTGTCCTGCAGAGTTCTCAGTTCCTCTACATGGTCGCCCATATCATGTTCTTCTGTAAATGACAAAAAAGAGAAAGGAAACATGGAATGATGCTAATTTATGTTATTTTCTTCTGTTTTACAGCTTCCTGGGTTTCCCTCTGCCAACACAGCCGTCAAATTTCTGTGCAGTGCTGCATGAAAAAAACATGTGTAGCTACAGAAAATTGACAATCACACCATCCCAGTCTTTAGCTTTAGAAAGCGAGACCAGACAACAAGATACAAATCACATCTGGCATCTTGCCCGGGCTCCCCGACTAACGTCAAGTGTGTTCAAGACAATATGGTCTAGGAGAGCCGACTTTGACACCTTGGCTGTGAGAATCAAGGGCACATCCAAAATGCAGACCAGAGCAATGAGGAGAGGGGTAGAGCTAGAACCTGTGGCAGCGCAGCAGTACTCGAACGTAACAGGTAATATGGTATACCCTTATGGCTTTGTTGTGACCCCCATGCTCCACACCTTGGCACATGCCCAGACAGGAAGGTCGTAGATGGTACAAGCTTTGACCTTTTGGAAATGAAATGTCCAGCAAAGAACAGCTGCCAAGACTGTCCCTATCTCCAAAGACAGGCAGATGGTGGTTACAAGCTAAAGGAGACCCATGCGTATTACTACCAAATAATAGGGCAGCTGGGACTCACAGGCATGCCTTGGTATGACTTCTTTGTAATGTGCGCAGAAGACTACCACTTGCAGCGGATACATTTAGATGTAGAAAAGTGGGGTGAGATGAAAGACAAATTAGATTTGTTTTTCTTTGATTAGGCTACTTCCTTCCCAGTTGCAATCAATAACTAAAAACAGATACAAATCGTAGTTTAAACTTACCATAGGTAGAGTCACTCTGTTGTGATGTACTGTGAAATGTGTTCTCGGTGGAGTTTGAGGTGCTGGCCTCCTGCTGAGTTTGAGGTGCTGGCTTCCTGTCACACATGATTCAGTAAACAATCAGTTTAAAAATTGTTTAGTTATCTTCATGAAATCATTCAAATTTAACAAACCCTTCAAATAAATTAACTTTTGATTACACTGTTGTTTTTATAAAGCATGTATAAAGCATGAGAGCATGCTGTGTTCTGTAATAAATCTCGCTGCCCAAATAAAGTCTACACGGTAGTAAACAGGTATGACAGCACATAAGTGACTACTGTTAATTAACTGATTAAGTTTGCATACCAACCTTTTCCTTGGAGATTTGTACAATGCCAGAGTGAAGAAACGGGCAGGGAACATCCTCACAGACCCCTCCCACCCCGGCCAAAACCTGTTTGCACTTCTGCCGTCAGGCAGACGTTACAGATCTCTGCGCACTAGAACATCTAGGCACAAAAACAGTTTTTTTCCCCCATGCTATCTCCAGCTTAAACAGCAATTAACACCTGCTGTATAATTCATTCAGTACTTGAGAGAGAAGCAAGAGTTTTTTTTTTTTTGTGTGTAAATACATATACAAATTTTATTTATAGAGCTGTACACACAATGCACAAATCTGTACATAAATCTTCTGTTTCAGATGTATACTAGAACTATTATTATTGTTTATTCTATTTATTTATGTTCTCATTTAAATGCCTGTTCTAATGTCATATATGTATGTATGTACCAAGAGCTCCTGTAAAAACCACAAAAAATTCCTTGTGTGTTTGTGCACACTTGGCGAATAAAGCTCATTCTGATTCTGATTCTGATCTGAGATCTCCGGCAAGCCCCCTGATGTTCCCTCCTCAGAACTGACACCGGGAGAGCCGCGATCGGATTGGGGTACTTAGGGGTAGGCCGTCGATTAACAAAATGCTGAAATATATTTTAAAGTATGTCAGTGAGCCTACGTCTTGCCTTTAATCATCTTATTTTACGTTCAAATATATGTATTATGAACAAAGAACCGTCATTATTTCCAAGCAATGCTGTGCTGAGTTAGCTAGCTAGCTAACATTAGTGTGTTCTTACCTTGGAGCAAACGTAGTTGTTTTTGTTAATCCTGTCGTCATTTAGTTGTGAATGGGGCCTCCCACACTGCTTGATCCACGCCCCGCATTACTCCGCTTGGGTTTTAGGTTTCGGGAAGGGAAAAAATGTAATACGCACAATGCTTCGGCTTGCCAGACCTCCCACGCCTAGTTATGGTTGCTAAGCCACGATTGGCCTGTGGCGGTTTTCGGGCGTGACTTAGCGAAGGGTCAATTTGTATTGTATTTTGTGCTTGCATTTTGTCTTGTGGACTAGGCTATTAAAGGGGTGGTTGATTATGATTTCACTTTTCTAACTTTAGTTAGTGTGTAATGTTGCTGTTTGAGCATAAACAACATCTGCAAAGTTACAAAACTCAAAGTTCAAAGTAGGGATGTCAACGATTAATCGACGATCGATTAATTGTCGATAATACATTTAATCGATACAACTTATCGATCATCGATTAAGCAGGTCTTCATGCGCGTGCGCGCTGCTCAACCGCGAAACATGTAAAGCGAGCGCGCCGGAGTTATGTTTGGGACCATTTTACACCTTCATCATGACTATAAGTTTGCGTGTGCATTCGCAGCCTTTTGTTTTGTGCAAATGTAAGTTGTAATACTGTTTATTTTCTGTAGGCCTATCTATATCTGATTTATCTCATATTGGATGCATTTGGTTAAGAATTAACTCTGTAGTAAAGCGTCAGCTTCAGCGCGCGCAGCTCAAACGGCAGTGCACGACTAATAATGACTATTGGGACTGTAATATCACATAACATTATAAAGAGAACAATATTGTAATAAAACATTGTGAATTATTTGGGTTTAGTTACTGTGTCACGTTGCTCCAGGAAGAGCGCGTCCACAACATGAGTAGTTCTGAATGAATGGCACGTAACTTAGTTCAAGTTCACTTGTGCATGAATTTGCGTCATTTTGTGCAGATATAATTTGTAATGTTATGTTTATTTTGAATATACCTGATTAATCTCATATAGGATGCGTTTCTTTTAGATAAATAACGTGCTAGCAAAGTGCTCCAGTTTAACGGTAGCAGATTCATTCAGCGCGTGCAGTTGTTCCAGGAAGAGCGTGTCCACAACAGTCACACATTCTAAGCGCATATTAGGCGGCGTTGGTGACACGTTGTATTAGTAGTTATATTTGATTATTAAATAATTAATTTAATTATCAATCACATCGAAACATTTTACAATCCTACTAGCCCTTTATTTATATTTAAAACCATTCTAATTGATTTGGTGAGGAACGTAGCGTTTTGAGCAGCATTTGCAGACCCTGTCATGCTGTCATAGCCACTGCAGTAGACGCATATCGCAGTATTAAGGCTAACGATTAATCGATTAATTGATCGTTAATTTAAACGACGATCGATCATGGGATTTTGTGAAAATTGACATCCCTAGTTCAAAGCAAAGAGAGATATTTACTTTTAAAGAAATCGTTTTTTAAGGACTACAACAAATGGCTGGTAGGGACTACACGACATTCCTCACGGGTTAGTGACATCACCAACCCTAACATTTACATAAACCCCGCCCCTGGGAACACACAGTCCATGTTGAGAAGAGGAAGAGTTGTTGTAGTCGAGCACATTTGTGAGTCAGCTCAAACTGTAGCATCCGTCTTTTCACATGCAATAGAAAGTCACTCTATGTGCATCTCACAACAGTTCCTATACGAGCGATTTATAGATTATCATGGTAGAATATGCTAACTGAAGATAGTTAACTCCACATCAGCAACAGAAATTCATCAACTAACCATTCAGAGACGTCCTGTTGCATTCTACGTGTTGTCACTTCTTCGTGAGTCTCTCCATCTTTGTCTGACTTCGGTTTAAACATAAAAGGCAGAACAGTTTCTGACATTAGAGTGTGTGTCTGTGAGCTGCTAACACACAGGAGCTCTTGAAACTCCGCCCTCTGTGTCGGGAGCAGCAGCTCATTTGCATTTAAAGGGCCAGACACAAAACGGTGCGTTTTTGCTAACCCTCAAAAATTTACAACTTTAACATGCTATATAAAAATATCTGTGGGGTATTTTGAGCTAAAACTTCACATACACACTCTGGGGACATCAGAGATTTATTTTACAGCTTGTGAAAAGGGCAAACATCTGTTATGTGAAAAAGCTTTTTCAGGGCAGTACTAAATAGAAACAATGTTTTTATGATCCTTCTTGTTAAAAATAAATAAAAAATAACATTTTGGAGATTATGCAAGGTGTATGTCAACTTATGACTAAAGTGTAAATGTAAAAAAAAAAAAAATCATAACATTAGACGCCAAAATGTTGCTATGGTTACTATGTCAATCATCGCAATTTCATGAATCACAGGACTAAAATGTAGTGGATTCACTCCCACATTTAAATGCAGTTTTCACTAATTTACAGTGTAAACGTAACCACTGGACCTCTAGACGCATGAAAAACAAAACTATTATTTAGATTATCAATAGCACTCCCTTTAAGCCATCACTTACCGTGTTCTGCACTCTCCCTAAAACTCTCGTCATAAACACTGAAGTTGTCAGCACTGCACAGTGAATCTCTTATTTACATCGCATCTAGACTTTGTTGTTTATGAGGGGATTTGCGAAAAGATAAAGCTTGTGCTGATTCTGAACATATATTTTGAGCAAATTCTCCGCATGGTGACTCTAAAACGCCTCTGATTTGCCACTGTGTTCATGCGCTTAATGTCTATGATTTGCTACAATGCTCAAGGCTGAAACAACACAAGTAGTTTCGTTATGTTTTTGAATAATATTGTGTCCTCCAGTGCCTGGACTCGACTGTACTCGAAAATTTTGCCGAGTCTAAAATGTCTGAGTCCGTGTCAAGTCTGAGTACAAATTCATCAGAGTGCGTGACGAGTCCGAGTTCATTCAAAATTGGATTCGAGTTCGAGTTCCCCAACTCTAAAGGGACCAGTTCTCCTCTGGCCAACGAACAAACAGTGTATGATTAGGATTCAGACAGAATTATAGGTCAAAAGTCTGATTGGATTGCAGACATCCCAAGTCTCCCGGAAGTTCCGGGAGTCTCCCGCATATTTATAGCGGCTCCCTGATGCCCGCAAATTAGTTAAAATCTCCCAGAATCTAGAGCGAGCGAGCAACCCAGCTAACAGGAAACGTTCTCAGAACATTCACTAACATTCTTTAAAAGTTGTGTAAATGTTAGTACAAAACGTTATTAAAATAATGTTTTTGGAACGTTCTTATAACATTATTAACGTTCTTGTAATGTTGAGAGAAAACGTTCTTAGAACAACGTTCTTGGAACGTCTTTATGATGTTATTTGTGCTTGATGAATGTTCTCATAATGTTGATAGAAAACGTTCTTAGAACAACGTTCTCGGAAAGTCTTTATGACATTATTTGTGCTTGATGAACGTTCTCATAATGATGATAGAAAACGTTCTTAGAACAACGTTCTTGGGACGTCTTTATGACGATATTTGTGCTTGATGAACGTTCTCATAATGTTGATAGAAAACGTTCTTAGAACAACATTCTCTTTCATTCATACTTTCTGAATGTTATTTAGGCTGTCATAAAACGTTCTGGGAACATATGTTACTTGCTGAACATTCTCATAATGTTAAGTATACTTCTTAACAAATGTACACTTCTGAACATTTGTTAACAATCACTACATTTATATAATATGCCTATATACATCCATAAAAACATTTTAAACATCACAGTAGTTTATAACACCATAGACCCCAATAAACCAGCACTTATACAGCCTATTAATAAATTAATATTAATGGCTATCCACATTTGTGAAGCACTGTTAAATATATTGAAATATATTTTGAAAATATATTATTTCAAAAATACATTGAACATAAATCTTATAAATTGTTCCTCATGTTACATCTGTAAATATGTGTACATATTCAGTATTATAAAATATATTCATGCCTTATATCATGTATAGTTTTTAATAAATGTTTTTGCAATTTTATTTCTACACCACGTTAACCATTTCTGTAAAGCTATATTATATTATATTATATTATATTATATTATATTATATTATATTATATTATATTATATTATATTATATCCTAATATATAAATGACTTTGTAAACATTGTTTTACATTCTCAATGCTTCATATTCTCATTACGTTTACAGTTTGGTGATGGCCACAAGCCTACTATACACTTAATAATGTATCAAATTTCAGGATATTTTATCTGATTATCAAATAATTCCCTCCATCAATTCTACTATTACGTGAATGCTGCGTGACTTCTACGTATTTTAATGGGCGCGTGCACTGAACATTCGAGTTGCATTTGAACTGGAGCGGAGGGCGTTACCATGGAAACGGCCCGGGGCGGCTGCTCAAAACAAGAAGCAACTCCGTCTCTCACTGTTGTTTTCACTACTTTCAGGTAAGTTTAGTCCCCAAAATTACACAAATAGTAGCCTACATATGTTTCTGACACATTCTTTCATGTAAATGACACGCTTCCGTTGAATAGTTACTTTATAGAAATGGTTTAGTGCCTTCGGGGAAAAGTCTGTTAGCATCTCAACCGTTA
Organism: Leuciscus leuciscus; assembly: GCF_965113295.1. Lineage (NCBI taxonomy): Eukaryota > Metazoa > Chordata > Actinopteri > Cypriniformes > Leuciscidae > Leuciscus > Leuciscus leuciscus. The sequence continues at coordinate 11,713,314 of NC_138734.1, read as the reverse complement.
GGCTAACTAACTTAAGTTAGAGGTAACATTAGGTTTACTAGACTTTAGCTGTAAGTTTAGGCTTTTAATCACATCTTATGTGTATATGAGATATTTTGATACCTCCCTGAAATGACTTTTTGCAGGTTGGGATCAGTGGTGTAGTCTACGTGATACGCAGGTATACGCCGTATACCCACTAGAAAAGGCCAAGGATTTGCGTATACCCACTTAAAAAAAGCGTGAGGATACGTATCAACTTCGTTTTGTGTCAGAACTTTCACACTTTCATTCATAAATTCACCCCGTCTGTGTTTTCGAAGCGACGGATCGAATCGCGGAATCCAGTCACAAATGGAACTTGCTATATAAAGCAGAACGTCACGGAATTAGGCTATTTTTGAATGAATAAATCAAAAGTAGGGCTGTACAATGAATCAAATCTCGATATGGACTAGTGTCTATGAATATTAAAGCTAAAAGAGACTGCAATTGTTCTACGCGTCTTTGGGAATGAGCGCTCAGTGTATGCTCCACTACACACACACACACACACACACACACACACACACACACACACACACAGAAGCACGCGTGACTCACGCTCGTGGTGTTTTCAGTTTCACTGTATAGGCGGATCTTTTGTGACGTCATTGTTTATGTTTGTCGCGTTGCATCATGGGAATCGTGTGGCAGGAAACACCGCTAGATACCTGTAATTTGATTGTTTTGCACGTTTGGAGGAGGATTTAGAGAAGAGGATGGTTCACTCTTGCTGTGTGGTCGATTGTACGGCTCGTTGGGGGCCTGATAAAAAGTTTTTTCGAATTCCCTCCGAAAAGAATCGCGAAAAACGAAAGAAATGGTTGCGTGCAATTAGGCGATTGAACCTAGACGCTCCGAAGAAAGCCTGGATTCCTGCAGCTTCTGATCGAGTTTGTGAGGCTCATTTTGTTCATGGTAAGTCTTAGTGACTATGTATTTATAGAAGATTGAATAAAAAAATAAAATAAAACTGAGTCAAATCAACCGAGTCATATGTTTTCGCGTTCTGATTCAGGTGTCCCAAACCGCGATCCACAGCACCCAGACTATGTTCCTCACATCAAAATGGGCTATTCTGGATCGCAAAACTTAAAAGCAAAAGAAAAGGCTGTTCAGCGATACGAATCACGCTGTGACTCTGCTTGGCCAGGTCTAACCTCTGCTTTTAGCACGATAACTGCTTTCTGTTTGGCAGAAAAGATTGGCCCAACTTTTCGAGAAACAAAATAATCATAGGCCTCCAGACTTTTGAAAGCCTTTAATCTTTCATGAGTGAAGGGTCCAGGGGTTTCTATTAAATAAGAATAAATGTCTCCCCAGCAGATTGGTGGCCAAGACACGGGCGAGTCGGACCAACGTTTTTTGTCATCCCAGATCTCATATGGGCTTTGAATAACTTCGATTTTGTCACCAATACAAATTTTGAGCTTCTCTCCAAACCTCCTCCGGTCTTCAGATGTTAAAGTGCTTATATATTGTGGATTTCGCCCGCTAACTCTCTTGAAAGTGCTCGTCGCGTCTTTACAGCCCGCCATACAGTTTGTTTTGTTGCCACACAACCACTCGCGCATGCGTACAAAGATGTCAACAAAGATCCTCCTATTGAGACATGATGTAGGCAACACATGTGCATTTCATCGCAGAGCTGCTATGAGAGTCACTTGATGAGAATTTCACCATTTCATTTGATAAAACTATCGTCATTCATTCGTTTCATATACACACAGAAACTGTTATGTCTTTACGACAACCTGTCAAAATAAAAGTTCTGTATAACTTGAAGAAATTATAACAGAAATATATTACTATTGCACAGAGTATACTTCAGGCCTAATAATAATAATAATAATAATAATAATAATAGTTTATTAAAACACACAGAAACTCAAATGTCTACAACCCACCAAAATAAAAGTTCGGTCTAACTCAAATTAATTAGAAAGGAATTGCACAGTAAAATGTATTTTAAAATAATTTTTTTTTCAAAAACACCATTTCTAAAAGTAAATTTGTATTTGTGCCTATAATGTTTTTTTATTTTAAATTGTTGATAATTGTCAACTGATAAAACCTGTGCTTCAGGGACCATATTCATATAACAAATAAATAAGTTGATAACACTTAGTATTTCATAATGCTCTCAATTACATGTCGATGCATACTGTATGCATTAGTGAGTGTGGTGGTGCTTATGGGGTGACGCTCTGGGCTGGGTGAGTATGCGGCTTGGGGGGGGGGTCTGGGGGTGTTATATTAGAGTATACTCACTACAAAAAACTAGACTACACCACTGGTTGGGATGTCTGGGATTGGAACATTCAGAATATTACATTACATTTACATTACATTTAGTCATGTAGCAGACGCTTTTATCCAAAGCGACTTACAAATTAGGACTAAATTAAGCGAGTCATCGTGAAGAGGCAAAACAATGCAAAAAGTGCTCAAAATACAAAGTGCAGGCATTTCTCAGAGTAGCATAAGGCAGACAAGGGAGGATTAAGGGAAAATAATCTGTGTATCATTCGTTCAGTCGTTTTTTGATTTAATATTGAACGTAGAAAAATGAGAAAACAGTTTTTTTTTTTTTTTTAAACAAAAGGAAAAACAAGATTTCAGCTTGATTTTTCGTTTTTTGTTCTGAGGTAGAAAAATTTATAAACTGCTTGAATATTCGATTTCTACATGTGGGCGGGAATGAAACGCCCCTTTCCTCGGATTTGTCAGCCGAAGATCAAACTGTTCCGTCATCAGTTCTTCCTCAGTTCCGCACAGCAGAATAAGAGTCCTCCGCTGCTGCTGCAGTTGTGTGGATTCTTATCTCGTTTATTGCAACTACATTTCATATTTTTCTCATCAAACAACCAGACTAACGAATGGCTCGACACAACCCGTACCGGGGAAGAGCCTAGACAGGGCTTTATAAATTCAAGGTGATATAAATTAACCTACACTTTGCATCCGCTTGGTATGGCAGGGTAAATGATGGCCGTTAGCATGGTCTCCCTCGCCCAGTAAGTTTAAAAAAAATAATATAATTAATTTTAAATTAAATATTTTAAATACTAATACAAAAAGGAAAGAATAATGCATTGACTAGCCTATGTAATCAGCCTAAAGTTCACGCATGAACTGTCATTCAGACTGACTATCTAACAACTGGAGAACAGAGAACAACAGAGATATTCTGAGTTTTATGATGTAGGCCTAGGCCTTGTGTTTTATTAAAATGTATTAGCCTATAATTTATATCTAAAGGATGCGCGCTTGTGTGCACTGTGCACCGGGTCATGTTGAGAGTAAAACACGCGCGCGTCACATCGTTGTAAAAAACGCATTTTATTATTAGCCTATTGTATTCAGAAATAGTGTAAAAGACTAAATTCAGAAATAGGTAAATAAAATACAAAATGAACATTATAAACACTATTGATAATATATAGGCTATGTGTATTTTACTTCCCCTTACTGTAGCCTGTGTCAAACCCTTAAATGAATGGTATTCAGAAAACAAGAATGAAAAATAAGTAGCCATGTATAATAAAAATATTCAGAGTAGCCTATAAAAATAGCCTATTGTGCCCTTTATTACAAACAACATTTATCCTATTTTAAACACCAAACCTAAACAAATTTATTTGAATCGAAACTGAAACTGTACGGACGTTGGGTTCGCACATCTCTCATTCGGTCCAAAGTTTCCATATTTGCAATGTAACATTTGGATGCTAACTATTAGGCCCTGTCCCATTTCTCCCCCCTTAAAACTTCCACTTGGTTTTGAGTGCCCTCAAAAGTAAAGTCCCCTCAACGAGGGAAGTGGAGTTGAAGATCTTTCCCTATGAAATGGGACACCACTATATGCAAATTAGTGCGGCAAACCTCACTACGACGTGTCTACTATTTTCAGAAAATGCCGGATCCAGCTGTTGTGTTGCCTGTTGTGTGGGCTGTGTTAGTTTATCTACGTCTGATGAATCAACAGAGAAGACATGTGGAATATAGAAGACGCATTCGCCGTCTTCTTTGCCTTGAGGATTTATTTCAGGTATGTCAGATTTGTTGAAATATTTTGACGTTATACGTTTACCGTTAACTTACCTCCGCTGTTGATGATTTAACGCTAGCCCAAATAGAATTAACTTACCTGTTGTTTGTGTCGATAAAATAACACGGCCTACACATTCAGGTCGTATAGTTAAATCCAGGGGTGCGGGATGTGGTTTTAGGTTGGGTTTTTTTTTCTTCTATGAACACAATATTACGTAACACTCTGCGCGTGTGTTTAAAAAAAAAAACGTAATTTAACATAAATAACACTTTTTAAATAGCCCACTTAAAGTGTTTATTACAAATAAAAGACTAAATGCTAAAAATGTTATTGTTGTAAATGTCACCAATCTACACTGTGTAATGTGTAATGCAAAACATGTTTTTATTAGGCTACTTGTTGTTCATTGTTTTCCAGAGTGACCATCCAGTGACATACTGCAGTTTGAATACCGTTGTGCCCATCCTACGCCTGTGGTTTAATGTGGAGTTAGAGATCAAACAGGACTTCAGGTTAAATAGGCAGGCCATGCATGCCCTGCAGCGCCTAATGCAGAGAGAGCAGGACCATGGATGGGGCAATGAATTTGAAGTCCTGATATATGTCTATTGGCTTGCCCATGGACTTTCCTATCGTGTGGTGTCGCGAGTTTTCAGTGTGCCCATATCCACTGTTCGCAGAATTATTCACAAGGTGGCACAGTTCATTTGGGACAATCTACATAGAGCCATCGTCTTTCCGAAGCCTGCAGACCTGGACACTGTGGCTGATGGATTTGCCCAGTGTTCTGGAACGCCCGTCTTTAACAAAGCTGTAGGTGCTATTGATGGCTGTCACATAAGAATCAAGCCCCCATCAGTTCATCGCCTGGACTATTTAAATTACAAAGGGTTTTACTCCATAAACATGGAAGCCATCTGTGACTCTGCTGGAAAGTTCCTGGATATTTTAGTAGGCCAGGTTCCGTACACGACACACGCATTTAAAAAAAAACTGTTACTTTTATCTGGCCAGAAATGATCCACCCAATGGATACTTTATCCTGGGAGATGGCGGATATCCTTGTTTGGAGACACCAATCTGCCTCCTCACTCCATATAGGGAACCTGTGAATGGCCCAGTGCAAAGGAAATTGAATTACCACCAATCAAGGGCACGTTCCATTGCAGAGAGGGCCTTTGGCATTATGAAGACTCGTTGGAGGTTCACACTTTTCAGGGCCCTGGAGGTCAGTCCTACATTTGCACCCCAGGTCATAGCATCCTGTGCTTTCCTGCACAATGTTTGCATTGACAATGGAGATGTCCTGGAACCAGACAATGATGTGGCAGTGGACATCCTGGACCCAGAACCTCCCCTACAAGAAGCTCCTGAGGCACATGAAACACCAGGGAATGCCACAAGGGACAGACTTGCTGCCTTGATCAGCGCACAAGCCCGTCATTAGAAAATTCTGATGAAAATTGTAAATAGTTCAACTCTCTAAGTGTGTTTTTTTACATGCACGTTCTTTTGGGCTGTTCTAGTGTGGACATATGGTTCATTTTAACTTTAGTTCTATTAAACTTAATTCTATTTTGAAAACATGTTGGTGATGGTTTCTTTTATAATGATCTAGACATGCAAAAAAATACTGAACATTTTAATGACATCTTAACACAACATAACATAACTATTGTTGGGGCATTTTGTCCACAAGTTTTTCAAAGAGGGTTAAAAACCTCTCAGTTTGGGCCTCTGTTTCTTTGTGCCTTTCCTGCTCCTTAACAGATTCTGCTTGAAGAAAATCCAGAATGAGATTATTTCCTCAGCCATTATCAGACATTGATATTGTTATCAGTTATTGAATTGTACAATCTGGTCACTCACTCCCATAACAGTTTGGAGGCAAAACTTTTTTTGGTAAACTTCTCCTCATTCTCAGTCCAGAACCTGATGAGGCCAAAGGTCTGTTCGAGAGTCCCTGAAATAAGAGACCAGTTGCCACTTAGTAAATTGCAAATTAACAGGAGAGAACTAAATGGATTTTTGGTCAATTCAATCTGATGAGTGTGAATACATGCACATAACTATCCCAGTTATGATCAGGATATAAGTATCCATAATAATATGCTAGAAATCTAATAAAGTAATCAAATGTAAAATAACACTACATAGTTTATTATAGATAGATTAATGCTTATTAGAGCTAAAGTTATTCATTCAAGAGCTGGGAGTAATTTTCTCTTTGCCTTTAGTTGTTCTATTCACATTAAAGGCGTAATCATTAGCAGGTTTATTAGACGCTGTCACTTTAAGACTGAATGCATATGTAATAATACACATTTTCTCCCAACTATTCCACAACTAACTCCCATTTAAGACATAAACTTTGTTAAAGTGAATCTCCAAACCGGTCATTTAGCCAAACGATCTTTGTCTGTATTTGATCGTTTAGACGCGCACATGAAACCCAAAGTATAGTTTGCTTGTCTAGTTGCAGTCCGTTTCCGCGCGCCGCCATTGGAACAGGGTCAACGTCTCTTGCGCGGATAATTGTGCTTATAATAGCTCTTTTTACAATCAAACACCTCCCGCAATTTAGAATCAGCAGACACTGCATTTTACAACAATCACTCATTGTGCTCAGTGCTGTTTGGGTTTAACGTTAGGGAGAAGTGACAGCGCGCTGTAAAGAAAAAGATGAAGCACTAGACGAACGCGGCTAGTTTTTAATAGTTTTACCTCACATCTTCTTTTTATAATCCTTGGAAGCCAAAATCGAAAATAAAATTAGATGAACTACCCGGATCAGATGTATATTTGATGGGCAGACTCTCTCGAAGCACTCGGCAGATATCATGAACATCGTCAGATAGATAGCTGCGTGAAATATTTTCTAACATTAGTGTTCAAAACTTAACAGTCCATTGGATGTGCATCAAACTAACATATTCCAACATATTTAGTATACGAAAATATACTTACAATTCAATTGTTCCTTTCCAGCGGTGTCCGCCATCTTGTTTTAAAAAAATTACCGGCTTGCTGAGTCCACAAGGTATCCTGGGTAATTTCATCTTCCACTTCGTTTTAAGCCTGCATCGGACCGCGCTGTTTTGAGGGTTGATTTTAAGGGGAGAATAGCACTCCCCCTTGCTCTTTAGAGTATTGGGACACCCTACCCCTACACGAGAATGCGCAAAAACAAGGGTTAGGGCAGAAATGTAGGGTAAGGGGAGGTATTGGGAGAGGCCGTTAATGTAAAGAAGGCTTTGTACTTCAGTCGAGTCCTAATATAGGCTACACAAAGGTTAAATCAGCATCTTCAAGGGAAATGAGTTTGGAATAACAGCAAGTTGACTGACCGGCACAGCCTTTATATTGTAACAAAAGACGAATTAAATTAAGCAGAAAAACGTTTTATATGTTTGGTTAACTGTTTTATTTTAATAATGAACAAGCTGCGATGTCAAATTAGCAATGCCAGAAGTGAACTGATAATACGTGTAAGCGCGATGCACCGGCACCATCACTTGGATTTGTTCCTTAGCTGGAGAAATAACTTAATACTCTGTCATTTAATACTCTGTCATTCGAAACAGTAAAATGTAGCCTATATTTTTTATTTGTGTACTTTCAAAATGACTACAAAATGTCATATCTTTGAAAAATAAAGAAAACAACATGATGCGCTGCTTTAGCGCGTCTCGTTCTCTTTGAACATCTTTCTGGCGCACACCAAAATTAACCAAAATACAGCGAATAGCCTTCTTGGCGCGCCTACTTTTGAAAGTAAACATTTAGATTATTTGAAGTAAAATGCATTATATAGGCCTAAGTCACTTAGGAATTAATCACAGCGTGCTTCATGATAAAAAACGTGACTTTACTGTCCGGAAAATGTAGGAAAATAGCAAATTATTTCACAGACCCCCTGGCACTTGAGAACTGCTGATCTACACAGAAGAAAGCCCTGTCTTGGCTCTTCCACGGTACGGGTTGTGCCGAGCCATTCGTTAGTCAGGTTGTTTGAAATGTAGTTGCAATAAACGAGTTAAGAATCCACACAACTGCAGCAGCAGCGGAGGACTTTTATTCTGCTATGCGGAACTGAGGAAGAACTGATGACGGAACAGTTTGATCTTCGGCTGACAAATCAGAGGAAAGGGGCGTTTCATTCCCGCCCACGTGTAGAAATCGAATTTTCTAGCTGTTGATTCATTTTTCTACCTCAGAACGAAAAACGAAAAATCAAGTTGAATTCTTGTTTTTCGTTTTTTTGGAAATAATGAAAAAACGAAAAAGGAACTGTTTTCTTATTTTCTACTTTCAATATTAAATCAAAAAATGCCTGAACGAATGATACACGGATTGAAAAGGAAAATAATTTTTATTTTTATTTTTACATTTTACATTTATTTTTTTATTTTTTAAGAGGTCAAGTGCTCACGGAAGAGATGAGTTTTGGTCCGTGTACCTTCGGATAATTAGTTTTTTCGTTTTTGTTTAAAAAACGGAAAAACGAAGAAACCGTTAGTTTATCGCATATTCAAACCTTCTCGTGGACATACAAAACAAGTTTCAGTATGGTCCATGTACATTTTGATAGTTTGTTTTCCGAGTTGAAATGAAATAAGCAAAAACGAGAAAACGAGCCTTTATTCGTTTTTCGTTTTTTGGTTCACGGTTCAAAAACGGATAAATGACTTCAAAATCCGTTTTGCACATGTGGGCGGTCATGAGACGCCCCTTTCACCCGATTGGTCAAGCAAATCTGAGCCTGTGACGTCATCAATAGTTCCCCAGGTCTGTTCGACAAAATAATAGTCCTATGGCTCTGCGTATTCCGCGTCTTAAACTGTACAGGGCATGTCTAGAACGGGCTTTCTTCTGTGCAACTTAACCCGTTTCACATAAATATTTACATATCAGAAATATTAAATATTAATCTGCATCCAGCCGGTTTTATTTAATTGTGCTGTGCAGTGTTAAATGTGTGTGTGCTACGCCTGCGCTAGACAGCGGGTGAAGTTCAGTCAAGTATACGCAGCTGTCATAACTCTTCTTTTAGACAATACGCTCAGTTTTAGACATTTTTTAACTATAATCATAGCTGCGAGAGTGAGACAGCGAGATGATTGACAGGTCGATAGCCTATAGCGGAGGAAAAAGCGCAAGATAGCCTATTTTGTTAGTAAAAAATAAATAAATATTTGTTTACTATAAGTGAGTTTGTCTTTGAAAACAATAACAACAAAACAATCAAATAACACTGAACCACAAACTGAGCGTTCATTTTAAAGGGAAATTTCCAAATATCTTTTATTTATCTGTTATAATGCTTTTGTTTTATGTAGGCCTGTTGCGTCTTAATCGTTTTGTTAATAAATGTCTAATATAGGCTACTATGCGCCCCGGGAGTTTTTTTTATTGTAGCCTACTATTTTATTGTTGTTGTGCTTCCATTAAAATAACATTGAACCAATTCGTTATACAGCCAGCACTGGAGTTGTCTGGACCACTGGGCTCCCATTTGGGTCCCAGACTCCCAGTAGGTGATCCTGAATTAACAGATTGATTGAACGCATGTTCGCTTGAGTTGTTCAGTTTATCTCTGTCACCAAATTTAAAGAAACTGAGATTTTATTTTATTTTAAACAAATATTTATTTTCATGATATAATTAATCGGCTTATGTCCGTGACGCCACCTGTCTGAAGAGCATTTTTGAAACCCGCTTGCTTATGGCTGACTTGCCGCCACCTACTGGCGGTCTTTCATGTTGAAAGTATTGTTTCATGTAACTTCATATTTTTCACTGTTGCATTTAATAGTCTCTTAGTATGCAATTGAAATTGCTATAAAAATGCACTAACTGTGCCACCTTTGAGCTGCAAAAAACTGTGTGTAAATACATAAATCCCATGTCAGATACAGATTTCATCAGACAGCCTATAGGCTATCTACAGCAATTTGTGTTGATTGAATATTAAGAAAGTTATGACATATATTTACAGGGTTTCAAAAAAACAATTCTACATTTGCTCACAACATTTATCTTACAAAAACCAAATTTTACTGGACAATGTCTATTACAGTACAACATAAGGGTGATAACAGAGTGATATGATTTAAGAAAAGTTTATTTTCATCACACTGTAATGTGATCAAAGATTTAAATATAAACTCTGTATGCAACACAGCATAGGCTACTACTATGCGTCACCTTATTCTGCTCTAAACAATGGGCGCCGCCATGACGATGACTCCGGTTGCCTACTTCCGGTTCGTAGAGATACCTGTCAATTTTGATGGACGTGTCTCTGTACGTTGTTAATTATTGTATATTGTTTTATTGTGTATTAAGGGGAATAGGCCTTACATCAAAATTGTCTCTCTTAACTGCGTCTGCATAAGTGATTCTCAATTGTAGCGGGTAGGCTATATGCGGTGAGGTGAACCCAGGAAAAATTAGGCCCTTTTAAAAAATGTAGGCCTATAACCTAGGCCTATATTTTATATAAAAGTTTTAGGCCTATATTATATTATTATATACGTTTTTTTTGTTAATATATCTTCATTAGATATAATTATACAAAATACTAGTGAAAACACTATCTAACAGAACATAAATTATTTATTTATTTACAATATTATCTGCTTATTTTAATTAACGAAATGTCAATCTTCATCTTTATAACAGAAGATACAATACAACAACATCTTAAACATACAGTACAATTAGCCTATCAGTATCCAAAAAATAATAAGTAAATAATGTCAACTAAATATTGATTAGAGTTCCCATAGACTTTTTCTAGTCGACTAGTAGTCATTTATTTAAGCAATAGCTAAGTTGACTAATCGCACGTTTATATTAATTAAATACTGGGTGCATGGAGGAATAGGCTATCCTATTCCGCGCTCAAGCACATGCATAAATCTTGCCGCAAAAGTAGGCTAATTATAATAAATGTTTCTGAAAAAATAAAGAGGCATTTTAATTGTTTATTAATAAACTACTGTTTTCTAAATCAGTGTCGGCTGCAAATATCCATACATCTTCGCTGTATGCAGATGCGCATTTACATTTACATTTTTTACATTTACATTTATTCATTTAGCTGACGCTTATATCCGAAGCGACTTACAATTGCTATATATGTCAGAGGTCGCACGCCTCTGGAGCAACTAGGGGTTAAGTGTCTTGCTCAGGGACACATTGGTGTCTCACAGTGGATTCGAACCCGGGTCTCTCACACCAAAGGCATGTGTCTTATCCATTGCGCCATCACCACCCCATTTTTAAGTTAAGTTAAGTAACCCATGTGGATTTAGAGAGAAATCCACATGGGTTACAAAATCAGATGCTTTCGATTCGAATTTTTTCATTTAAAAGTGTACATTTCAAACTTTAAATAGGTAATAATTATTATATAGGAATATTCCTGTCTGTTAGGCAGTATACACTGTTTCAGTTCATTTCTGAGACGCACTCCAGTTCATTTCTGAGACGCACTCCAGTTCACGGAGATCATGAAAGTGTGCCTGATTGTTTTATTTTACAAAAGCACAACGTTTTCTTGTTTACACAAATAAAAGTAGTTGCGAATGATGTAGGCTATTATTATTTTCAGTATAACCAGAAATTATAGAGTATTTTATTTTAAGTTGTTTCCACTGTTGATAGGAAAATGCAAGTTCGCGCCGGCGACTCCGTGCCATGCAGTGCGCGCTCCACAATGCCACTCGGATATGCGTTAAAATCTTGTGTTTATTTGTAATAATCTTAGCCCTGAATTATTCTTGTCTAACCTGTATTATGACTGACATTTGCTTTTTAATTTACCCTCATCGGTAGCCTATGCCACCATTAGCAGTTTTGCATTAAAGTATTTGCAATGACATCTCCTTGTCTAAAACTGAGCGTATTGTCTAAAAGAAGAGTTATGACAGCTGTGTATACTTGACTGAACTTCACCCGCTGTCTAGCGCAGGCGTAGCACACACACATTTAACACTGCACAGCACAATTAAATAAAACCGGCTGGATGCAGATTAATATTGAATATTTCTGATATATAAATATTTATGTGAAACGGGTTAAGTTGCACAGAAGAAAGCCCGTTCTAGACATGCCCTGTACAGTTTAAGAAGCGGAATACGCAGAGCCATAGGACTATTATTTTGTCGAACAGACCTGGGGAACTACTGATGACGTCACAGGCTCAGATTTGCTTGACCAATCGGGTGAAAGGGGCGTCTCATGACCGCCCACATGTGCAAAACGGATTTTGAAGTAATTTATCCGTTTTTGAACCGTGAACCAAAAAAACGAAAAATCAAGCCGAAATCTCATATTTTTCGTTTTTTTGAAAAAACGAAAAACGAATAAAGGCTCGTTTTCTTGTTTTTGCTTATTTCATTTCAACTCGGAAAACAAACTATCAAAATGTACATGGACCATACTGAAACTTGTTTTGTATGTCCACGAGAAGGTTTGAATATGCGATAAACTAACGGTTTCTTCGTTTTTCCGTTTTTTAAACAAAAACGAAAAAACGAATTATCCGAAGGTACACGGACCAGTTTTAAGTTGTCTTTTGAATGTTGTCAGGGATTCTGCATTCCGGATGAGGGTGGGGAGATCATTCCACCAGCATGGAACCGTGAATGAGAATGTTCTGGAGATTGATTTTTTGGCTCTCTGTGATGGGACCACGAGACGTCGCTCTTTGACTGATCGTAGGCTTCTGGTAGGGACGTAGACTCGTAGGAGTGAGTAAAAGTAGGAGGGAGCTGAGCCTGTGATATATCTGTAAGCAAGTGTCAATGACTACGTTTACATGCAGCCAATAACCCGTTCAAAACCGGGATATTAGCAATAACCCGGTCGCGCACGGCCATGTAAACACCGGCAAAAACCTGGATATGCTCATATCCCGGTTTTTAAAAACCCGGATATTATACCTGGGGTACCCCCTTTCTAACCCGAATATTTGGTCATGTAAACGCGTATCGGCATATCCCCATCAAAAGGGACATTGATTTGTGTTCTGCGCATGTTCTATTCGCAAGGAATCTTGGTCTTTTGAGTAGGGACGGCGCATACAGAAACCCGCGTGCAGTATACCGGAAGTAAACAAGAAGTAGAGGTAAACATGGCGAGACGCAGCACAGCACCACACTTTTGGAGCGAGGAGGAAAGCGCAAACAAAGGCGATCGCTATCTGCCCCGAACTATTCATTATCCGCGTGCTGCTGCTGTTGTTGTTGTCTTTGGATACAGGAAAAAGAATCGGAAATGACGCATATTGCGTCTTAAGGAAATCCGTACGTCCAGACGCTAACCGTGCGTCGCCGTTTACATCGGGATATTGTAAATTCCATGTATACAGGAGTAACTCTCTCTGCTCACGCATGTAAACGCGTTATTCCGAATGTTTCAGAAACCCAAATAGTGACTCTAACCCGACCATAACCCGGATATTGGCTGCATGTAAACGTAGTCAATGCCTTGAACTTGATGCAAGCAGCGAGTGGTAGCCAGTGCAGAGAGATGAACAGAGGAGTGACGTGGGCCCTTTTTGGCTCGTTGAAGACGAGACGAGCTGCAGCGTTCTGAATCATTTGTAGATGTTCAGTTGCACATGATGGAAGTCCAGCCAGAAGAGCATTGCAGTAGTCAAGCCTAGATATGACCAGGGCCTGGACGAGAAGTTGTGTTGCATGCTCAGTTAGGAAAGGCCTGATCTTCCTGATGTTGTGCAGTGCAAACCGGCATGATCGAGTTGTCTTTTTTAAATTTGGTCTGTAATATTATCCAGTTCCATCTGGTATTAGCAAATTATTATTAACCTGAGCATGATTAACACACATCTTCAGTAACGCAATAAAGCAAGCATAACCATTGTAAAACTAAAAACATCTACGCACAAATGTGTGCTTGATGCTATGAGTGTCATCATTAATTGTGTCTGTTGCCAGGGGAAAGCAGAAGGTGAGAGACAGAGAGTGAGACAGTGTGAAAGAGATCCGTGTGTAATTCCTTTCGATCTGCCCTTCTGTCCTTGCCTGGAGCCGAGACACCGCCAGTATCCAGTAGCAACCGTCCGGCCGTCCTGAGGGACCTGCATTTAGCCATCAATCACTGACCTCACTTTTGAACCCCATTTCCCATAATCCCTTGCCATGCAGAGCTGTCACTACCCCCAGCTGCCACTATGGTGACCCACACCCTCCTCAAACCACACAACATGTGGAGTTAATTACTGATTGACGTGTCAGCAGGCAAGCATTTAATGCATACACACATTTTGACTGCAAAAAAATCCTCACCTCCTACTTCTTTCATTTTTTCACTCTCTGTCTCTTCCATTACACAATTATATTTTAACATATTATATAGAATGCCATGATTGATCAATCACAATCAAATATTCCAGAGATCTGTGTAAAAAGAGAATATAAATACATTTAAATGTGTATTAAAAGGCACAATGATTAGCTTTTAGAATGCATAATAAATACACACGTCAATGAAATGAATTAAATAAAATTAAGCTCACAATGCTAATTATACTGAGGACATTTAAAAACAGGCCTCAGTTCACAACGCTGGCACACACACACACACACACACACACACACACACACACACACACACACACACACTCGTAGCAGAAGGACATGATGATCTTGATCATGTCTAGCTGCCAAATAATAAAGTGCTGACCATGCACTCAAGAGCAGAGAGCAAAGGTGTGTGTGTGTGTGTGTATGGCTCACGGCAGAGCAGGATCGACAGAATGTGGGAGGAAAGGCGGAGGGTCCTGTGGAGAGGTGTCAGGCATGGACACAGGTGAGATCTGGCCCAGGTAGCATTCTCATTTCCTCGGCCCTGTCTGCGGCCCACACCCCTATAGAGAGACATCCTGAAACACAGCTGTTCACAGAGTGATCATTTCAAATTAGGCAAATTCCTTATTCTGCATTTGGATATTTACTGTGAAGTAAATTTATGTTACATTTCATAATGTGAAATATTATTTCACACTAGTATAAAAAAAAATAAAAAAATTGTGCCTTTGGACACAGGTTACACATCTTTCAATCCAAGTGACACTGGTTTTCGACAGCCACATGGGCTACTGCAGTGCGGCACGTTTGAAAAACCGCAACCACAAATGAGATTTGAGACCTACAGCTGGACCTACAGTTTTGTCATTGACAGCAAAACACCATTGGTTTTCACAGAAAGCTGTTGTATGGTCTAATAAGACTGGAACAAAGTGCATATGGACCGCTTTTTTCATAATTTTTTAGTATATATATATAACATATACACTCACCTAAAGGATTATTAGGAACACCTGTTCAATTTCTCATTAATGCAATTATCTAATCAACCAATCACATGGCAGTTGCTTCAATGCATTTAGGGGTGTGGTCCTGGTCAAGACAATCGCCTGAACTCCAAACTGAATGTCAGAATGGGAAAGAAAGGTGATTTAAGCAATTTTGAGCGTGGCATGGTTGTTGGTGCCAGACGGGCCGGTCTGAGTATTTCACAATCTGCTCAGTTACTGGGATTTTCACGCACAACCATTTCTAGGGTTTACAAAGAATGGTGTGAAAAGGGAAAAACATCCAGTATGCGGCAGTCCTGTGGGCGAAAATGCCTTGTTGATGCTAGAGGTCAGAGGAGAATGGGCCGACTGATTCAAGCTGATAGAAGAGCAACTTTGACTGAAATAACCACTCGTTACAACCGAGGTATGCAGCAAAGCATTTGTGAAGCCACAACACGCACAACCTTGAGGCGGATGGGCTACAACAGCAGAAGACCCCACCGGGTACCACTCATCTCCACTACAAATAGGAAAAAGAGGCTACAATGCACGAGCTCACCAAAATTGGACAGTTGAAGACTGGAAAAATGTTGCCTGGTCTGATGAGTCTCGATTTCTGTTGAGACATTCAGATGGTAGAGTCAGAATTTGGCGTAAACAGAATGAGAACATGGATCCATCATGCCTTGTTACCACTGTGCAGGCTGATGGTGGTGGTGTAATGGTGTGGGGGATGTTTTCTTGGCACACTTTAGGCCCCTTAGTGCCAATTGGGCATCGCTTAAATGCCACGGCCTACCTGAGCATTGTTTCTGACCATGTCCATCCCTTTATGACCACCATGTACCCATCCTCTGATGGCTACTTCCAGCAGGATAATGCACCATGTCACAAAGCTTGAATAATTTCAAATTGGTTTCTTGAACATGACAATGAGTTCACTGTACTAAAATGACCCCCACAGTCACCAGATCTCAACCCAATAGAGCATCTTTGGGATGTGGTGGAACAGGAGCTTCGTGCCCTGGATGTGCATCCCACAAATCTCCATCAACTGCAAGATGCTATCCTATCAATATGGGCCAACATTTCTAAAGAATGCTTTCAGCACCTTGTTGAATCAATGCCACGTAGAATTAAGGCAGTTCTGAAGGCGAAAGGGGGTCAAACACAGTATTAGTATGGTGTTCCTAATAATACTTTAGGTGAGTGTGTGTATATATATATATTATATTATATATATATTATTTTTGGAACTTGTCAGTATAATCAGCATCCACTTTAGTTGAATGGGGGAAAACAACAGCTTATGCCTAACGTCCTTTTTTGACTGACAATTTTCATTTTGGGGTGAACTATTCCTTTAAAGCCAAGTCATCTGGAAATTGTATTAGTTATATATATATATATATATATATATATATATATATATATATATATATATATATATATATATATATATATATATATTTAAATATAAATTCAGACTAATTCACTACTTTAGTTACTTAAATTCATCTAAGACTTAAGACAACTTAAAATCAAATAAGAATAAATCTAAAATGTAGAAACATACAATTTACACCACTTTCCCGCAATGCTGCAAACCTGCAGCTTTAAAGTTAAAGTGTTCTTTTAATTCAGTTAAGAGGTCACAGTGTGAAATATTTATTTTCTATTGGTGATTTCTTTTACAAATTTGTAGGTCAGAGTTCACCAAACTTGAACTTTGGATCACAGTGAAATGTGAAACTTCTTCTCTTGAGCTTGCGTTTCCTGTCTTCATTTACAAGTATTTGAATGGTTGTCATTGGAACAAAAGGTGCAGTGTGACCGCTCATTAAAGGTGATGTAAGATTTTTTTTATGTTAAAATACATTCTCTTAACCCAATTGATTGTTCGTTGACTACTATTAGTATGCCATTTATGGGTTTATCTCCCCCAAAAGTGTAAACATTGAGCCCCCCAGGTACCATCAAAACACTGAGAGTGGTCCGCTAAAATCTGTCAATCTCTTTCCAGCTTGGGGGCATGGCTAATACGTTACATGGGAAAAGATTCAGGTTTGGTTAAAGATGTGCAAGCCAAATTTCACTGCAGACCTTCAAAGATTAAACTGGTCAAATGTACCAGTTTGTAATGTTTACTTAATGTGTCCAGTGTACAGCCTCAAATAGCACGTCATGTCAAAAACTGTTCTCGGTGCTATTATTATGCTATTATTATACTATTATAAGCGAGACACTCGCATCTGCTCTAGACAGTGTTAAACTACTCAATTGCTTACTCATGACACATAGCCCCACAGCTAAAAGTATTTCTAATATGTTTATTGAAAGTAGCATAGTTTTACTTGTTGAGACTTGCCTTTACAAGCAAGAGCTGTATTGGTAATTTTTTAATTGGGGCAGTTATTGGGGTAGGCACAAAAGGGGCGTTTTCAAAATATGCTTTATTTGTATTATTCCGCTAGGAGCCACTAGTGTTTCAGAAACTACATACAGTAATTCACCTTTAAAGGCTTAGTTCACCCAAAAATGAAAATTGTGTCAGTAATTACTCACCCACATGTTGTTCCAACCCTGTAAGACTTTCGCTCATCTTTGGAACACAAATTAAGATATTTTTGACGAAATCTGAGAGCTGTCTCATTAAAGATGAACGAAAGTCCTTCATAGGCTTCTAGGCAATTTCATTCTGCCGGTCCAGAAAAGTTAGTAAAAACATTGTTAAAATAGTCCAAGTGACTACAGGGGCTCAACCTTCAGTTTATCAAGCGACAAGAAAACTTTTTGTGCGCAAAAACAAAAATAATGACTTTATTCAACTTTTTAAATACATTTTCTTCTGTGTGGGGCTCTGACGTGAGAGCGTCAGAGAGCGCCACGACGCATGCGCGATAACTGTGAAGATGGCGCTCACGATCATTTGATGGGAAAGTGTGAAAGGTAAGCCATTCATTTTGTGGCATTGGTAAGGCACTTTTACGTTTTCTCGTTGGTTTCTCTTGGATTCGGACATCCAGTAAATGCACACTTTAGAACCATTTTAAACACTTCATCGAGACCCATCTGCGTTATCTTCTCAGTTCTTGCGCATGCGTCGTGGCGCTCTCGTGATCTCACGTCAGTTATTCAGTAATAACTGAATAATAGTATTAACAGTATAATAGTAATAACAGTAATAACACGTCATTTGGGGGTTTTTTTGTGCACAAAAAGTATTCTCATCGCTTGACAAACTTAAGGTTGAGCCACTGTAGTCACTTTAGTCAACTTTTCTGGACCAGCAGAATGAAATTGCCTAGAAGCCTATGAATGAGTCAGACAGCTCTCAGATTCCATCAAAAATATTTTAATTTGTGTTCGAAAGATGAACGAAAGTCTTACAGGGTTGGAACAACATACTGACATAATTAAAAATTTTGGGTGAACTAACCCTTTAAAGTTGGCATTAAACGGAAGTTGTGATAGTCTTTTTTCCCATATGTGACGTATATCCAGCTTTGCTTCTTGAACAAGAAAAAAATTAGGACGGGACTTAATTTGGTCCAATGGGAATTGATTGAATCATTGTGGTTTGCTATTGCTGTGATCTCATGTGAATGGCAGTTTGCCCTGCCCTTCTGCCGAAAAACACGTCAAGGCGGAAAAGTTATTTTGATATCTTTTGAAAAGATTGAGGGCACATAAATTATATATATATATATATATATATATATATATATATATATATATATATATATATATATATACATATATATATGCACGGATAAATCATTTATAATAAATACTACAATATTCCGAAAAAAAAAAGAAATTGTCCATTTTGATTTCATGATGACTCTATCAATTAGTGCGCCCTGCAGTTACGTTATCTGCCTCTCTAAATGGCCAAACTCTTTAAAGTCAGGTGGATTCTGATTGGTTGTCAATATTTATAGCTGGGGTGAAAAATATTCTGAAAGTGAACAATATCGTTCCTCTGTGTCATTATCGTTATAGTTGTGGTGTGAACTTCTCTATTCTCACAGAATTAGAATGATTATTGAAACTTTTTAGTTGCAGTTATCATTATAGTTGCAATCCTTAGTGTGATCAGGCTTTTATACTTGTAGCAACATCATCATTTGAATCATCATAGAATCATCATCATTTGGTTGTCAAGTGATTTGAAAAAAGGATTGGATCTGAGAACGATTCCCAGACCTTTTGTTTGAGGAATACTACTATTTTGGTGGAAAAGGGGTCAGTGCAAATGCAATGAGCTCAAGAAAGGCAAAAGAGACGTTGCCTCCCCCTGAACCTATATTCACTGGTTTCTTTCACTGGTGTATTTCTTATGCTTTTTTTGCTTTATTGTCAGATTTTTCTTTTCAGACACTGTTTCTTCAAAGAAAGTGCCCCAGATACACTCATATTTTAGTCCTGTCATAGATAGCTCATAGATCAGGAGGAAATATGAAAAACCTCAAAGAGATCCAAAAAGTGAGGCTTTAGTGATATTTTTTCATATGGAGTTCATAAATGTGGATGAATTTAATCCAGTGAGCCTGTGTCATTCATAGGCCTGCGCGGCTGAGATAAATTTATTATCGTACATACCTCAAAAATCCAACCAATCACACATACAGACGCACATGCCTGTCCAAGCTGGGGTCACCCTCTGGAGAGAAAAAAACAGTGTGATGAAAAAAAAGAGAGAATGAGAGAGGAAGAAATCTGTGTGGGTCACAAAGGCATTAAAGGACAACTAAATAATTCAGGGCACATTTTCCAGGCTGGTGGTGGAGTCCTGTGAGTGGCGAATGAAGCTTTATATCAGCCAGCCCTGCGGCTTTGTGTATCGGAAACATCTGAAGGTGAAGAGCTCAAACCTGACTCCGAGCTCATCTGGAGACGAGAGCGAGTGTGCAGACAGGAGAGCAGACGCTTACTGTGGTGTTTAATGTGCTGAGTGGCACTCAGAGATCATCTAGAGCTCTCACTGTCCCAGATAACTGCTCCACACACACCATTTACATCCTCACGCTGAATTCTCTCACTCTCACACACATACGTCTCACACCTCACCTAATCTCACATTCCTATTCACATGCACACATAAAAGACCTACACACCTGCATACTTATGATGAATGATCAGTCACCTGATTTAATTCAAGACTATAGCTATTATAACTCTTTTTGCTTAATTGTACAGTACACTACAAAGCACTCTAAATAGAATGCTGTAGCACGCAATGCATTTACTTGACCTTCAATTTTCAATAGATTAAAGAACTGCCAGATCCAAATTTAACCCTCTCTGAGTCATTATTTTGGCAAGGCATTTGACTTTTTATTTTACACAAAACTGTATTCAAAATAACCATTTTATTTCTGAGATGATAACTGGACACCACTCACAGTGATGAGGTAGGTGTGACAACGGAATTCATGCATGCCGTCTGCTGTCTTTGCATTTACATTTATCATTTAGCAGCTGCTTTTATCCAAAGCGACTTACAAATAAGGAGAACAATAGAAGAAATCAAATCAACAACAGGGCAACAATATGCAAGTGCTGTCCCAGTTAGTCACAGTACACATAGCAAAGTTTTAAAATAAATAAATAGAATAGAATAGAATAGTAAGTGTAGACGAAAAAAGATCAAGAAGCCATTTCTTGAGTTACAGGTCATTCCACCAGCAGAGAACAGTCCAGTTAAAAGGTCTGTGATTTTGTGCCTCTTTGCGATGGCACCACAATGCGCCCTTTCACCTGCAGAACGCAAGCTTTTGGAGGGCACATAAGTCTGAAGTAGTCAGTTTAGGGATGGGGTGCAGAGTGTCAGGATTATGTTGTATTTTGTATTATTTTCATTCCTGTGATTACCTCCTTGTTAGTCTCCTCATTCAGCCGTCTGTCATTAGGTTTCTCTGTGTATTTATACACTGTTTCATTCAGTTGATTGTCGGTACTCATCTGTAGTGTGAGTAGTTTATGTGATCACTCTCTGTGCATTCATCTATGTATTATCTTCATGTTTATTAAAGAAAGGTAGCATTGATCTTCATCGTCTTCATTCTGTGAACTACCACATCTATTGCTGACAGAAGAACCGACCTACTATGGATAATGAGGACTGCTTTTCACATAATGTCCGGTCGTTGGAGGATTATGTGGAGGATTACCAGGAACTCAAGGCACGCTGGGACGATGAAACTCTGAAACAGCATTTCTGGAGCGGGGTAGACAATAT
Organism: Leuciscus leuciscus; assembly: GCF_965113295.1. Classification (NCBI taxonomy): domain Eukaryota; kingdom Metazoa; phylum Chordata; class Actinopteri; order Cypriniformes; family Leuciscidae; genus Leuciscus; species Leuciscus leuciscus. The sequence goes on along the minus strand of NC_138734.1, from coordinate 11,691,663 downwards.
ACTCGGGCAGATGCTGCTGTTGGGGGAGGATCACCGTCCATTCAGTGTGGATCCTCCCTCAATCTGGGGGTCATTGAGGACAACAACACCATTATCTCAGACTCCCCAGGACTATCAACACCTCCAGCAGCCATCTCTGTGCCCACTCTAGAGATAACACTTTGTCCCAGCCCGAAGTGTCCCGGACAGCGAGACCTCCTGCAATGGATCCAGAGTCTGAACCCGAGCCAGCGCCCGTCTTGGACCACGAGCTTGAGCCCCCTCCATGCCCGGAGTCATAGCCAGCCACAGAGTCCACCCCGGAGCTGGAGCAGGTTGCTGCACCCGTCCTGAGGCTGGAGCCGATCGGCAGATCCAGCGAGACAGTTCTCAGATGAGCCAGTTGAGGAGCGCTGGCTCATCAATTTCACCATGGAGCTTATCGCTATACAGCCGACTACACTCTCTATCATGGATGACTCGACCCCACCCAATATACTGCCCACTCTATTATCACCATCATCTTCACTGATTCCATCAAATTCCCCAGATTTATCTGCCCCACTGGTGTCTCATAGCTCCTTGACTCCACCCTCGCCACTGATCCCTGCCAGCTCGTTGACTCCACCTCGGGCACATTCAACACCAGAACGGCTCTGTGATGTGGATCCCCTGGCTACACCTCAGGCCTCCAGGCCCAGTTCTCCACCTCGACCTGTCAGCTCTTCGGATCCACTTTGGCTCTGCGCTCCCCCTGGTACGCCATCACTAACGCTCCACCGCGCTCCCTCATCCCTCCAGCTCCACCTTGGTCTCTCGTCACCCAGGTTTTGCTGTGGACTTCCGGGCCTCCGGCTGCATCTCAACCCTCCACTCCTCCAGCTGCACCGGGATCCACCTTCCCTCCGGTTCCACTGTGGTCTTCGCTCCCTTTGGTGTCGCCCTGGGTTGTCGTCCTTGTGGCTTCACTAGGGTCTCCATCTCTTCCCACTCCACCGCCGTCGGTCGACGCCCAGTAAGACATTTTATACTCCGCCTTGGCTCCTCCCTTTGTTAGTTCCGCTGTGGTTTTCCTCTCTGCTGACTCCTGTCCATCTCTAGCCTCTCCTCGCACTCCTCCTAAACCACCTTTCTCCCTCCACAGCTGGACTTTTGTATTTGGCGCGAGGATGCACCTTGCTTCAGGATTATGTTGTGTTTTGTGTTAGTTTCATTCCTGTGTGTTTGTTTCATATGCTTCAGTTCAGTTTATTCTTAATTACCTCCTAGTTAGTCTCCTCGTTTACTGATTATGTTCAGCTGTCTTTCATTAAGTTTCCCTGTATGTTTATACTCTGTCTCATTCAGTTCATTGTCGGTTTTCGTCTGTAGTGTGAGTAGTTTGTGATCATTCTCTGCGCCTTCATCTATGTATTATCTTCATGTATATTAAATAAATTTAGCATTGGTCTTCATAGTCTTCATTCTGTGAACTACCACATCTGTGATGTATAATACAAAAATGCATGTAATTAGGTTTTATTAAATGTGTCTTTCATATTTACATCATGATATCATGATAGTTGCAATGTAACTGTTCCATCATGCTCACTGTTTTTAATTAGGAAATAAATAATGAGTCTTTGTTTGGCTTGTATTTGTTGCTATTTTTTTTCTAAATTCAAAAGTGCAAAGTGGAATATTAGCACTAAAAAGTACAAAATGTACAGATGCATAAATGAAAACTCCACCTGAATTAGTAGACTATCTCAACATACTATTTTTAATGTACTGCGATTTAGGACACACTAATCCTAGGATGGACAGTATGATAATTAGGTTGCAACTCATCCTTCAAACTAATCAAGCACGAGGAAACAACTAAACTCCCAAGAGTGGTAATGAATATGGGCAGACTGCTTATCCAACTTCAGACGATTAAAAACACATCTGGACGTGAATGTTTGTGCTTTCTGTTTATTCATCTATCATTTCACATTAGAAATTGCCCTAAAATATGCTAATGAGCATATGTTTAATGCATGTTTTAATTGATAACTTTTACTGTGGTAAATGTCGCTGCACAGAATCACTGATATATTAGCATCATAAAAGAAGTATTATCCTTCAGCCCACACTAACGTCACTAATTATCACAGAATTACCAAGCATCTGAACAAGAAAAAATAAAACAATTCTGTCAGGACATTTATTATTTATTAGTATAAATGTGAACAGATTGCCGTAGATAGATAGATAGATAGATAGATAGATAGATCATGGCTCAATACATCATGCCTCTATGTCTACACTGATCTTTTCAGCTGACATACATTGCTTGAATGAATGTATATTGAGCGTGATATACCTCTGTCAGCACTCTGTGATATTGGCTGTGTATATACGGTGAAAGGAGGACCGTGTTACAGTACTGTGACATTTCTCTCCATGACAGTCACCCAGGGTCACCAGAACAATATGCTCACGGACTATAATGTATTCAGTAACCTGTAAAATCTGTCCCCAGCAGGACAGAATGAAATACAGGATGAATGACTGAAAGAGAGAGTATTTTAACTATTATAGATATAGAAAGTGAAAACCCTTTGATCAATAAAACGTAAAAAGAAAAATATATTGTTCAACATTCTGTCATGACAAGCTACCTGTGTCACAATACAGATAGAAGCAGACAGGTAATCAGTTCAAATAGAGTTTTATTGAACAGAGGCATGGCGTGGAACAGAGGAGGAGACTGGTGAGTATGTTTTGGAAAATCAGAACTGGATGATGAACTTAACTGAACGTTAATCTTGATATTTTGATTGCAGGTGATGGAAGAGGTTTCAGCAGGCTGAAGGCAGGAGACAGATGACAGAAGACGGATGACGGATGGTGGATGATCGGAGACGAAGTCCAGATGAGGAATCTTTGAGGTAGGTAGGAATCGGTAAGTATACGAGTAGAGTCTGTAAGTGCACGTAAGGACGAAACCAGACAAGGAAGTGAAGGAGAAGTGCCTCTTTATAGTGTGTGTTGATGATGATGTGCAGGTGCGGTGAATCAGAATTCCGGGGAGAGTGAACGAGTGGGCGGAGCGTGCTGATCTGGTGACTCCGTGACAGTACCCCCTCCTCCATGGGCGGCTCCTGACGGCTTGATGGGATGACAACGACGGGGCCTACCTCGACCCCTGGGAGCCGGTCGATCTGGGTGTTCTGTATGGTATTGTGTGAGGAGTGTAGGATCGAGGATATCATGACGAGTTACCCAGGAGCACTCCTCGGGACCGTAATCCTCCCAGTCGATGAGGTACTCCAGCTTGGGACCCCGTCGTCGCAAGTCTAGGATAGCTCGGACCCGGTAGATAGTCTCCTCTTCTGCGATGTTGGGAGGAGGAGGTACTTCATCGCCACCAGATTTTGTGGGAGGAGAAAACTTGGGTTCAGAGTGAGGTTTAAGGAGTGACACGTGGAAAGATGGTGAGATTCTGTAGTGAGGTGGAAGGTTTAGTCTGTTGGTGACCTCATTGAGCTGCTTCTGCACAGTGAATGGACCTATGTTCCAAGGACTCAGCTTACGGCAAGGCAGGCGGAGACGGATGTCCCACGTTGAGAGCCATACCTTCTGGCCTGGTTAGTAACAAGGGGTAGATGTTCTACGGGTATCCGCTTGACTCTTGTGTCTCCGCACTGCCTGTTGGAGATGCACATGAGCTGAGTCCCATACCCCCTCGCTCTGCTCGAACCAGTGGTTGACAGCTGGAACCTCCGAGGGCTCACCCGACCAAGGGAATAGAGGAGGCTGGTATCCCAGAATACATTGGAAAGGAGTGAGCCCTGTGGTAGATTGTTGTAGGGAGTTCTGGGCGTATTCAACCCATGGGAGGAATTGGCTCCAGCTGTCCTGGTTCTGGTGGCAGTAGGACCTCAGGTATCTCCCGATTTCCTGGATCTTCTGTTCAGTCTGGCAGTTAGTTTAAGGAGGGTAACCGGAGGAGGGACTTGCAAATACTCCAAGGAGTTTGAAGAATGCTTGCCAGACTCAAGAGATGAATTGGGGACCCCGGTCCGATACAATGTCTTCGGGGATGCCGAAATGACAGAAAACGTTCTGGAATAATGCTTTGGCCGCTTCGAAGGCAGTTGGCAATCCCTTGATGGGAATTAACTTACAGGCCTTTGAGAAGCGATCTATGATGACAAATACACAGGTGTGGTTGTTTGAAGATTGCAAGTCCGTCATAAAGTCGATGCCCAGATGTGACCATGGACGATGTGGAATTGGCAGGGGAACCAGTTTTCCTTCAGGGAGTTTCCGGGGAGTGTTGGTAACAGCACAGACTGAGCATCCTTTTATGTACCAGGAGATATCCTGAGTCATGGTGGGCAACCAGTAGCGTTGATGTAGGATCGAGAGGGTACGTCGGCTACCTGGGTGTCCAGAGCCTGGAGATGTATGAGCCGAGTCCAGAAGGGGCAGACGAAAGGTGGGTGGAACGTAGAGGAGCCCTTCTGGACCTCCCGGCGGAGCAGGGTTGGAGCGAGTGGCTTGAGTAATTTGTTCATTGATGGCCCATCTTATAGGACTGACGATCATGGCTGGAGGGAGGATAGGTTCAGGAGAAGAATCATCAGTAACAGATTGATGAAGACGTGATAAGGCATCTGCCTTACAGTTCTTATCCCCAGGTCGATATGAGACGGTGAAATTAAACCTGGTGAAGAATAAAACCCACCGGGCTTGACGTGGGTTCAATCTCTTAGCTTCTCGCAGGTACTCGAGATTACGATGATCTGTGATGACCTCGAATTTGTGATGGATCCCAGGATGAGGTCAGTGGTGGATCCTTCCAGCACCAAGAACATGATCTCCTCGGTATGCAGGCATCCGATGCAGAGCGTCAGTGTGGGAGAGAAGTGTTGGATTCGACCACGACCCAGCGGCATTCCTTGAATGGTGTGAATCCTCAAATCCTGAGAGCAGCATTTCTTGCTGACATTACGTTTTTGGAGAAGTTGGGTGGAGATAAAGTTCTCCGCGGAACCCGAGTCGATGAGAGCTTGCGCTGAAACACAAATGTGGGGGGTTAGGACATGTACGGTAGTATGGGACAAAGAGTTTATTTGTGGTGGAAGTTGAATAGTATTCAACGCTGGGCGTAGTGGTCGAACTGGACAGGCGGTGATGACATGTCCTTTTCTCCCACAGTACAAACACAGTTGATTTAGAATTATTCGCTGACGCTCTGCATGTTAGGTGATAGGAGTCTACCTGCATGGGTTCAGGTGCTGGAAGGGCGACTGATGGTGCAGAGGGCAGGGGATATGCAGCGGGATTCAGGAGAGAACAGGCGGTGAGACGTTGAGAAACTCGGATGGCTTTTTGGATGAAGTTCTCTATACCCATTGAGTCGTCATAAACAACCATCAGTTGACGGATATCAGCGTTAAGTCCCTTACGAAAGGCGGTGAGCAGTGCAATCTCATTCCAGCCACTAGCGGCAGCTAGAGTGCGGAACTGGAGAGCGTAAGCGCTGACAGAATTATTGGCTTGTCGTAGGTCGTGAACTCATAAATCCGAAGTGGTTTGTCCAAACACTTCTTTAAAGTGACTGAAGAAAGCTGACAGTGAAGTGTTGGATTGCCAAGGTGATTGAGCCCACTGTAGCGTGTGTCCAGACAGCAGCGAGATGACAAAGGCTACTCTGGCGCGATCGGTGGCGAACTGGTGAGACTGCATTTCGAAGTACAGGGAGCACTTTAACAGGAACCCGCTGCAATCCTCCGCCTCTCCGGTGAATGTCTCTGGTGAATTAATCTTGATATCTTGATTGCAGGTGATGGAAGAGGATTCGGCAGGCTGAAGGCAGGAGACAGATGACAGAAGACGGATGACGGATGGTGGATGATCGGAGATGAAGTCCAGATGAGGAATCTTTGAGGTAGGTAGGAATCGGTAAGTATACGAGTAGAGTCTGTAAGTGCATGTAAGGACGAGACCAGACAAGGAAGTGAAGGAGAAGTGCCTCTTTATAGTGTGTTGATGATAATGTGCAGGTGCGGTGAATCAGAATTCCGGGGAGAGTGAATGAGTGGGCGGAGCGTGCTGATCTGGTGACTCCGTGACAACCTGATCTTGGTGACCTGTTTTTACAAGAGAAAAAGTATCCGCGGTGAAAGCAATCTGAGCAAGGATGGGTGTTCACATGGCTGTACAAAGAGATTTGCATGACAAATCATCATAGAAACAAAACAACAGTCATAAAGTCTCCACCATAATGTCTTGTTGTCAAACTCAAACATTTGCATTCATATTAGGGGTTGCACAGACGCTCTACTATGACGCTTTAAGCTTGACGTTGACTAGTCGCTGATCATTGCCTATAGAGGGCGCAACAGGATAATAAATATTTGAGGTCTGCTTTTACGCTTAGGTTCCAACAGTTAAAGTGACAAATAAATGCACTTTTTAAACGGCTTATTGTACATACAAGTTAATCGTCATTCTAAACTAATGCGCTGCTGCATTGTAACGCACACATATACAGACAGTAGCTTGCACATCACCTGCAAATCGCGCACACACAGTAACATTCAGTAACGCAGAAATGTATTGTCAACACTGTTCTTTGATTTTGCACTAAAATAGCTTAGAAACTTCTAGCACATATTTCTTAGTAACTAAAACCCACAGCTTTACTATTAGTAGAGAGACACTGCCAGGTAGAATTCATTCACATGTATTCAATCTCTAACTAATGCATTCATAAATGTAATCTTTACTGTTCTACTTTATCTGTATCTGATTTAGAACGAGCATAAATCTGTGAGAAATATAACGACCCAAAGACAAAATAACTGATCAAAAATAAGCTGTTATGTAGGAGCGATAGTGGGCAGCGCTGCCATATGCCATAGCTGTGCACAAGACAGATAAGCTCAAGGTTCAGGCTTATTTGTTATTATTATTAATGACGTCATCAGCGACTAGTCAACGTCTACTCGACTTTAATCACATAAATGTCGACTTTTCACAAAAATCTGAAGTCGTTCATCCCCTAATTCATATGACAAACGTTTTTAGCTCAAGACTACTCAACCAGCAACACTTTTTCACAAGTCACCAGAATGACCATACTGATTGACCAGCTACAGTAGCTATGCTGATGAGAGAGAGTTCAGCAGAATGATGGTCTAGACTCGACTGTATATTCCACCATACACCAGTACCAAACCAGTACTCTCATAAATAATAAGAAAAACATATAAAACAAGATAAAACAGATTACATTTTTTGAGATAAGGAGAAAATATATTGAGGTTTTACTTTCCAGAATTGTTTTAAGCATTAATCTAATATGGGGTTACAGTATGTTTAAAACAAAAACAAAACGCCAAAAATAAAAAGAAACTTAGTGAAAAAGAAATCATGATATACATTGCTTCTCAAGTAGATTTATCATGTTTAAGGACCTTCCATATTTACTGGGAAATCAAACAAAAATAATGGTTAAGTTTACTGGTTAATGGTTTGCAGTGTGCATCTTTGCTAATGTAGAGGGAGCCAGAGACACCAGGAACCTGAGGCACCAGGCCCTGACTTACCGGAGGAGTCTCTGACACCAACATCACCAGATCAATATCTTCAGAGGACACTTCTAGGGGAAGCTCCTCTTCCTCCACCACCGGGGGATCTAGGGAAGCTGGGACCGGACCATCCCTCCGGATCCGGGCCTTCAAGGCTGAGCGATGAACACATTTAACCTTACCCAAGTCTCCCACTGGTGCAATAGTATATACCGCCCCACCCTTCGTAGGTGCCCTCACGACCTGATACACCACCGGGCTCCACAGGTCCTGAATTTTATGACGACCTCTAGCGCCATACTCACGCAAATATACTAACTGGCCCTCCCCCAGTGGTACATCACAGACATGGGCATCATGTTGCGCCTTGCGGAGACCAGCTGCAGCTTCCAGTCTTCCCCGAGCACGGAGAAGATTGTGCAAGGTCCTTTTAAAGCGCTCGCACTGCCCATCCCCCGCCGGGTGATAAGGGGTAGTACGAGACTTTTCCACCCCATACAATACGCAAAGCTGCTGTACTAGGGAGGACTCAAAATTTCGGCCCTGGTCAGAGTGGATTCGACTGGGGACACCGAATCTATAAAACCATTCCACCACCAGGACTTGGGCCACTGTTTCCGCCCGTTGATCTCGTGTAGGCACAGCCCAGGTGTACTTCGTGAAGACGTCTGTCATAACCAACACGTTCTCCAGCCCTGACCGAGTCGGCTCTAACACGGTGAAGTCTATGGCCACTATTTCATTAGGTCTAAAAGCCAAAAGATGGCCCATGAAGCTACTAGGAACGACCTGGCACCGTTCACACTCTTGACACCATTGTGCTACATCAGACGCCAGGCCCGGCCAATAGCAGCGCTGCCGCACCAGCTCAGTGGTGCGTTCTATCCCCTGGTGCCCATGCTCCTGATGTAACAACATCAGCACTTCGTGATGCAATAATGCTGGTAACACCACCTGCAGGGACTCTTCTCCCCCATCCGAGCGGAAAATTCGGCGATGCAGTACTCCGTCCTGCTCACACAACCGACTCCACTGGCGCAACAGGTTCACCACAGCTTTAGGCAGCTGCTGACGCTCCTCTGCACTAGGAGGAACCCCACGCCTCCAAAACCTCACCACCTCACTTATAACGGGGTCCTCCTCCTGCAATGACTGCATGTCCACGGCCAGACCGGGAAGAGCCATAACGGCTGCTTGAGAACCCACCTCTGTCTTCTCCGCCTGCCTTACGATGGCAGGGAGAGCTGTACCGGGAAGTAACCCCTCCAATTCACTCTGATATCCAAGATGGCGCCGCGGATGGCTGCCTCGGTGTGGAGCTCTCCAGTTATTGTGTTGTTTTTGTTGGTTTGTTCTGCGTTTAGTCATTCTTTTCCTATCAGTTTCACCAAAGACGAACTACTGGACATTAGGAAACACACACCAGACAACTTTTTTACAGATTTTGATTACTCAGACGTTTTACTGGACATTCTCGTCGGAGGGGCAGCGGTGTTGTTCAAACGCGCGGTCAGACGCAAACGCGAGAAGCGCGCTGGCGCGCTGGTTAAACTCCGCGAGCGCGGCCTCCGCACTGCACTCCCCAGTATTCATCTTGCGAATCTCCGATCTCTTCCTAACAAAATGGACGAACTTCTTCTCCTCACCCGCACTAACAAGGATTTTTTAAACTCCGCTGCTCTGTGCTTCACTGAAACCTGGCTGAGTGAAGCCATACCGGACAACGCACTACATCTGCCGGGCTTTCAGCTGTTCCGAGCGGATCGCATCGCGGAACTAACGGGGAAAACGAGAGGTGGTGGATTGTGTTTCTACATTAACGAAAGTTGGTGTTCAGATGTAACAACACTGAAGAAGATGTGCTCTCCTAATTTAGAGGCACATTTCATAAACTGTAAACCTTTCTACTCGCCGCGGGAGTTTTCCTCATTCATTCTCGCGAATGTTTACATTCCTCCAGACGCGTGTGTGAGCGAGGCGCTACAACAGCTGGCTGAACATATAGCTGAAATGGAACAAAGGTACCCAGACTCTCTTTCTTGTCATTCTTGGGGATTTTAACAAAGCAAATCTCTCCCGTGAACTGCCAAAATACAGACAGCATGTTACATGTCCTACCAGAGACAGTAATATATTGGACCACTGTTACACCACGATAAAGAATGCGTATCACTCCGTCCCACGGGCAGCTTTGGGGCTCTCTGATCATTGTTTGGTTCATCTTATACCGACCTACAGGCAGAAACTGAAATCAGCTAAACCTGTAATAAGGACTGTAAAAAGATGGACCAACGAAGCAGAGCAGGATCTACAGGCCTGCTTCGATTGCACTGATTGGACTGTTTTTGAAGCTGCAGCCACCGATCTGGATGAGCTCACAGATACTGTAACATCATATATCAGTTTCTGTGAGGATACATGCATTCCTACCAGGACATTCTTATCATTCACTAATGATAAACCATGGTTTACTGGGAAACTCAAACAGCTTCGTCATGCCAAAGAGGATGCTTACAGAAGTGGGGATAAAATCTTGTATAACCAGGCCAGAAACAGACTGACAAAGGAGATCAGAGTTGCTAAAAGAAGCTACTCTGAAAAGCTGAAAAACCAGTTTTCAGCCAACGACCCGGCATCAGTCTGGAGAGGCCTGAGGAACATCACCAACTACAAATCACCATCCCCCCGATCTGTGGAGAATCAACAACTGGCTGACACTCTCAATGCATTCTATTGCAGGTTTGAGAAGCCCAGACTCACACCTCACACCCGCTCTGATGTGCACTTCACACATCCACCATCACCTCCTGCAACCCCTCTCCTCCCCCCTTCTGCCATCCAACCTGAGCTTAAGGTCTGTGTGGAGGACGTGAGCCGAGTCTTCAAAAAACAGAAGACTAGGAAAGCTTCAGGCCCAGACGGCATCTCATCTGCTTGTCTAAAAGCCTGCGCTGACCAACTGGCCCCAGTCTTCACGCAGATCTTCAACAGATCATTGGAGCAGTGTGAAGTTCCCTGCTGCTTCAAACGCTCCACTATCATTCCGGTTCCCAAAAAACCTAAAATCACTGGACTTAATGACTACAGACCTGTCGCTCTCACGTCTGTGGTCATGAAGTCGTTTGAAAGACTGGTGTTGGCCTATCTGAAGGACATCACTGGACCCCTTCTGGATCCCTTTCAGTTTGCTTACAGAGCAAACAGGTCTGTGGATGATGCAGTCAACATGGGACTGCACTATATCCTGCAACATCTTGACAGACCTGGGACTTATGCACGGATCTTATTTGTGGACTTCAGTTCGGCCTTCAATACCATCATCCCTGATCTTCTCACAGCCAAACTGACTCAGCTCTCCATGCCATCCTCAATCTGTCAGTGGATCTCCAGCTTCCTGACAGACCGGCAGCAGCGAGTGAGACTGGGGAAGCTCACATCCAGGACCCTCACCATCAGCACTGGCGCCCCCCAAGGGTGCGTTCTCTCCCCACTGCTCTTCTCCCTGTACACTAATGACTGCACTTCTAAAGACCCCTCTGTCAAGCTCCTGAAATTTGCAGACGACACCACCGTCATCGGTCTCATCCAAAATGGTGACGAGTCTGCTTACAGACTGGGGGTTGAACAGCTGGCTGTCTGGTGCAGCTATAACAACCTTGAGCTGAACACGCTCAAAACAGTGGAGATGATTGTGGACTTCAGGAGAAAATCCCCAGCACTCCCCCTCTCACCATCATGAACAGCACTGTGGAAGCAGTGGAGTCATTCAGGTTCCTGGGCTCTACCATCTCTCAGGACCTGAAGTGGGCAAATCACATTGACTCCATTGTGAAAAAGGCCCAGCAGAGACTGTACTTCCTTCGCCAGCTGAAGAAGTTCAATCTGCCACAGGAGCTGCTGATCCAGTTCTACTCAGCCGTCATTGAGTCTGTTTTAAGCACTTCCATCACTGTCTGGTTTGGTTCAGCTACCAAATCGGACATCAGGAGACTACAACGGACAGTCCGGACAGCAGAGAGGATTATTGGTGCCCCCCTGCCAACCCTCCAGGACCTGTACTCTTCCAGAGTGAGGAAGAGAGCAGGTAAAATCATCACAGACTCCACTCACCCTGGACACCCCCTGTTTGAACTGTTACCGTCAGGACGGCGACACAGATCACTGGCCACAAGAACATCCAGGCACAGGAACAGTTTCTTTCCACAGGCCATTTCCCTTCTGAACACTTAACATGCCCCCCAAGGCATATGCCTGCAAGTGCAATACTCCCACTGTCTAGTGCAATATTCTCTAACTCAGGTGATATTTATATTTATATTATTCATACTACTCAAAATACTGTAAATATGTTCATAATCTGTAGCATGCACTAGACTCCCACTGTCTAGTGTAATATTCTCTAACTCAGGTGATATTTATATTTATATTATTCATACTTCTCAAAATACTGTAAATATGTTCATAATCTGTAAATGTTTATTCAGACTAAACCCAACTGTGACCCCTTTTTTTACTTTTTATACTATTTTTATTTTTTTTTAATATATTTTATTCTTAGAATTTGTATTACTATGTTTCTTGTTGTATTTGTATTTGTAAATGTGCACTGGAAGCTTCAGTACCAAGAAAAATTCCTTGTGGGTGCAAGCACACTTGGCAATAAAGCTCTTTCTGATTCTGATTCTGATTCTGATTCTGAATGGAGGGGCCCTGCCGGGAGAGAGCATCCGCGTTCCGGTTGCTCCTTCCAGAGCGATACCTTAGTTCGAAATCAAAGGCCGCTAATTGCGCAGCAACTGGATGGTCCGGTCCCAGCTTCCCTAGATCCCCCGGTGGTGGAGGAAGAGGAGCTTCCCCTAGAAGTGTCCTCTGAAGATATTGATCTGGTGATGTAGGTGTCAGAGACTCCTCCTGTAAGTCAGGGCCTGGTGCCTCAGGTTCTGGTGTCTCTGGCTCCCTCTACATCACAGGGTAGACCAGTATATGCTGAGGAAGGGGCACCAGTATTGGGGGGCTCTGGGGCTCCTAATTTGGTGTTCGGTGTAATGCCAGGGCCTGATAGTCTGCCGGAGAGTCTTCCGTGTACAGAGAATGTCCCCTTGCGGAGAACTGGTCGTACTACTGCAGGCCACCACTCAAATCCGTACCGTTTACCACGTGCTATCGAGGAGGGTGGCTTGAGTGCTGCTGTAATACCAGCCCCTACGTCTAATAGGATCTCTATTTTGTTCAGGCCGTGGGACATAGGGTAAGAATAGGGGATTAGTATGCCACGGCAGAGGTGAGGGTCTTTGGGTCATCGTCGGGCCGCCGAAAAAAAGAAAATGGGGGTAGAATGTGGCCGGATAAGTGATTTGGCCTGTCGATTGGTCCTTGTTGAGTGCGGCTTTGATACTCCAATAAGGTGGAAGCTGCCGTAATATTTAAGGACCCTTATTTTGACGGGTTTACGGGTCCTCGTAGGTCTGGGTTCTTACCTTCCTGGTGTTTTGTTTCGGTTCTCGGTCCCCTTTAAGTTTATTTATAGTGGGGCTGGTGGTGATGGCATTGTAACAGGTTTCTGGCGGAGTTGCTTTCAGCAGTAAGAATGCGTTGGCAGATGCGGGTGAACGCTGGCCAGTAAGCAGAGCCGCAGCACCGGTTGTGAGTAACCATGCAGCGCTGCGTTTGATCGTGATTCTACCGAAACCGTGAATGGAGAACGGATCCTCGCGGTCTCTAAGCCATAGTGGAGAACGCTGCACGTGACGCCGCTGCTGTTTTGCTTCCCGGCAATGTTTTCTCTGTTTAATTTGTTTACAGTGTATTTGTGTTGCTGGACTAACGCCTGGTGATTATATGGCAGGTATTGTGGAAGGCTAGTTCTCTAGCTTTGCGTCCGCCTGGCTGCCTACCAGAGTTATTTTGTTTTGTTTATAAGTACAGTTTATTTTCTTTTTGTTTTGTTTTGCCGGGTTTTTTTCTATATTGTTTCTCTTGAATTTTGGTTTTGTCTAACAGTGGGTTCATTTTGTGGTAAATTCTGTTTTGTGTGATTACTTGTGGGCATTTCTCATGTTTATAATTTATAATATAAGTTTGTAAGTGTTTGTTTCTCCTTCATCCCCGGTTCTGTTATTTTGGTGCCACTAGTCGCTGATTGTCAGCTTGAGTGGCGGAAGGCACCGTTAGGGGGCTGGAGTATTATAGCCGCCATATCTGGTGGCTGTATTTTAGTTTTCTTTTCATTATTTTAATAATAATAATAATAATACATTTTATTTATAGGCGCCTTACATGACACTCAAGGACACCTTACAAACACAATAAAACAATCAACAATAATCAAATACTCGTTATTAAAACCTTGGATACCAGTATTAAAATATAAAAATAATCACATAAAAGCCTGCCGGAAAAGATGGGTCTTAAGGCGAGTTTTAAAAACATGAAGACTTTCACTGTTTCGCACATCCTGTGGCAGCAAGTTCCATAAATAAGGAGCTGCATGACTAAAAGCTCGGGACCCCATAGAAGTAGTGCGAGTTCTAGGGAGAACAAGTGTCAGTGAAGAAGACGATCTTAAAGTCCGAGAGGGAGTATAAATATGAAGAAGTTCTAATAAGTATGAAGGGGCAAGGTTATTGAGTGCTTTGTAAGTAAGAAGAAGAATTTTAAAATTAGTACGATATTTTACCGGGAGCCAGTGCAAGTGTTGTAGTACGGGAGTAATGTGTTCAGCTAGGGGAGTTCTGCTGATGATTCGGGCAGCCGAGTTCTGTACTAGTTGGAGTTTGTTGAGTACCTTTGAAGGCAATCCATAAAAAAGACTGTTGCAAAAATCAATACGGGACGTAACTAGAGCATTGACCAGAATTGCCGTGCTCTTTACTGGACAAAGTCGATTGATATTGCGTATATGAAAATAAGCAGAGCGAATGACACTGTTTATATGTGCTTCAAATGAGAGAGTACTGTCCAAAATGACCCCCAGACTTTTAACTTGTTTAGATACAGAGACTGGTAAATTGTCAATTTTCACAGATGAACATGTAGATTTCGACAAATAGTTTTTTAAGCCAACTAGAAGAATTTCTGTTTTACTGGTGTTAAGTTTAAGAAAATTTGAAGTAAACCATTCTTTAATCTCTGCTAAACAATCTGAGTGGACAGATGGAGGAAAATTAGCGGAAGGTTTAGAGGACAGGTAAAGTTGAGTGTTGTCAGCATATAGGTGGAATTGAATGCCAAACTTCCTAAAAATATTACCAAGGGGTAAAAGATAAATGATAAATAAAAGAGGACCCAATACTGAGCCCTGCGGGACACCTGTATTGACATATGAAGTCTTTGAGCAGAACTGCTTCAACTGTACAAATTGAGTACGGCCCGTAAAGTATGATTGAAACCAAGTCAAAGGGGTACCAATAATTCCAATAAACTCCAATATGTGCAACATAATGCTGTGTGATATAGTATCAAATGCTGCACTTAGATCAAGCAGAATTAGTATAGATAAAAGTCCAGAGTCAGCAGCTAACAATAAGTAATTGGAGATCTTAACTAGCGCAGTCTCAACACTATGGTAAGGACGAAACCCAGATTGAAATTGCTCATACAGACAATTATGAGACAGATGATTCTGGACTTGAGCTGCAACACACCTTTCCAAAATTTTAGAAAGGAAAGGAAGAGTTGAGATGGGACGAAAATTATCAAAGTTACTTGAATCAGCCCCCGGTTTTTTAAGTAAAGGAATTATCACAGCAGTTTTCAATTGAGATGGAACAGTTCCAGAAGTAAGTGAAGAGTGTATGATTTCCGTAATTAAAGAAGATAGAGAAGACAAGCAGGCTTTAACCAAGTACGTTGGAATAGGGTCCAACTGACATGTGGTAGATTTACTCTTATTAATAGTATTGATTACTTCCTCGATGGTTGGAAGTTCAAAAGAGGAAAGCATATAATTAAGAGGTTGATCAGAACAAGGGTTAAATTGACAGCTATCAAGCTTTGTCACAGACATTTGTTGATGAATGTTTTCAATTTTCGTTATGAAAAAAGACAAAAAACTTTAACACCCTTCACCAGAACTAATCACACTGGCAAAGTAATCAGTTTTAGCTGTAGTAAGGGCAACCTTATATTTTTACATATGCTCAGAATACAGTTCTTTATGCACCACAAGTCCAGTCTTGACATATAATCGCTCCAGGCGTCGACCTTTAACTTTTAACATATGTAGTTCTGGAGTAAACCAAGGAGCAGAGTTGACAAATGAAACCGACCTGGTTTTTAATGGAGCACAGACATCTCAAATCGTTTGCAATCCAGTATTGTAATGCAGAACCAGGTCGTCTGGGGTGGAATAGTGAACATTGCTACAAAGGTTGGAAAATCCTTCAGCAAAAACCGCAACATCAATGTTTTTTATGCTCCGGAATGAGATAGAACGACGTAGATTATGCTTAAAAACAGGTAACTGAACATTAAACGACACCAGCATATGATCTGATAAGGACAGATCAGAAGTAGTACAATTATGAGGAGCTACACCTGAACAACACACAAGATCCAGGGTATGACCTTTTACATGGGTAGGTGAATTAATAAATTGTTGTAAGCCAAAACCATCAAGACATGATAAAGAAATCCCTTGTAGATACACTACCAGTTTTATCAATATGAATATTAAAGTCCCCGAGCAGAATCACATTAGGAGATAATGAAGAAAGATAGGTTAAAAACGCAGAGAGTTCATGTAGAGAAGCAGAGTTGGTCTTAGGAGGGCGATAAACAGTAGCGAGAATCGTAGGAATTGACCCAGTAATTTGCAATGTAGTAGATTCAAATGAGGTGTATTCTGGCATAGATATTTCTGAGACTTTCCATTTATCATTATGTAATATTGCTAAACCCCCACCACGGCCCGATGCACAGGGTTTGCAGATGTAAACATAGCCCGGGGGAGTAGAATGGTTGAGTTGAGAGAAGTCATTACTTTGTTGCCACGTCTCAGTCAGACAGAGAAAGTCAAACTTACGATCCAAGAGCAAATCATACACAACAGGACCTTTGTTTGACAGCGATCGAATATTCCATAATCCAAAAGCAAGATCATTCTTACCGGCTTTTGTGTCAGCTGATCTGGGTAGCTTTGCTAACACACTGTGGTCCGTGGCCCGTGGATATTTATTTGAGGGACGAGGGTTGGAAGACCAGAGAGATGGTATTGCTCTTGAAGTATCAGATATGTAACCTCGTCGGGACCCCCGATGTATGTATTTACGTCGTGGTTGATATGCAATGTCCCGATGAAAGTGTAGAGCAGGATGTGGCTCGCAGAGGCGAAAGCGCAGTTGAAACAGTTCATCCACCATGTATTGATGAATTCAAATCACAGGGCGAAAGCCAGAAGAAATGATAAACCAGACGAATGCGATCCAGGAAAGCAATTTAGTGATCTTCATATTCCCACTCTGCGACACAGCTCTGTCTGTGCGACAAACCGAGCCAACAGTCAAACAGCTCCAGAAACAAAGTTTCCGATGTAGGCAAACTCTGGTTATTATTGCAACTTTGACAATAAAACAATAAAACAGCCGCTACAGCTGTGTAAAAGCGTAAAACAGCAATATCAATAGCCTATCTGGAGCAGCGGCAGCCAACGTGCGCCTGCGTTCACTCCCAATACCCAGTACCCAGTAAATTTTGTGTACTTTATTTGATTGTTAATGCGAGTCCCTTTCTTCTCTCTCCAGGAGCCAGTGGGGATTTAGCTGCTTCATTCGAGTGTGGTGCTACACTGTGGGCTACCCCGTGTGCTGTGTGTGCCTCCCTGTGTGCTGACAAAACGTCCTTATGGTGTGGGTGTGCTGGTTTGATTTGCTGTGACTTGAGGTGGGTTTGGACAACCTCTGGAATTGCAGCCGGCCTGCCCTGTTCCCGCCAAGCTTGGCTCGGAGGAAGTATTTGTTATGATGTGAGAGTTCTGAGAGTGCGTTTTATTGGTGCTGATCATTTTATAATAAAGTATTTTTATTATATCCCTCGCGTCTCCAGTTATCTGCCTGTCCAAATGGTAACACTTACCTGTGTGTCTTTCTTGGGAGTTATTTCCCTGGTGC
This sequence comes from Leuciscus leuciscus, assembly GCF_965113295.1. NCBI lineage: Eukaryota > Metazoa > Chordata > Actinopteri > Cypriniformes > Leuciscidae > Leuciscus > Leuciscus leuciscus. The sequence goes on along the minus strand of NC_138734.1, from coordinate 11,674,010 downwards.
CCCCCCAGGGTGGCGTAGTCGGATTAAATTATTAGAGATTAACTGTTCCCTCAACTTGAGTTATCGCCACACTAAGAAAGAAAGAAAGAAAAAGAAAGAAAGAAAGAAAGAAAGAAAGAAAGAAAGAAAGAAAAGACTGTCAAGGTGTATAGAGAAGGTGGAGAGTACTTGTTGGGGAATGGCTTTGGTTTGCTTCTGCTTGTCACAGGGGTTTTATGTTTGGAGAGGGTAATTAGCAGCAGAAGAAGGTCAGAGTGTGTTACACACCAGTGAGAGGGAGACAGAAAGAAAGCTAAGAGCTTGTTATCACAGGAGGGTTTAATAGGGATCTTTTAGAAGCAGATCAGATGTCTGAACATCACACGTTTGATAAAGCGAGTGCTTGTCTTATACAGCTGATGTGTCTTTGTCTCTGAATTTAAAGTGACATAATGGCATTACTGACCTTCTACAGGACACATATCTGACCCAGGGGGGCATGTACCCTAACAGACCTGAGCCGTCTATCTGCACCCGAAGACTTCCACCAGACAGACAATTCACTAGAGAGCTTGTCAGTGCTGGTGCTGGGTAATTAGATAATGATTACACACTCAGACATAGACAGCGAAGCTCTCTTATACTGAGAGCATGCAAATGTACCACCTCTTAAAGCATTAGTTAACCCCAAAATAATCTTTTTTTGTTTCAAGATGCTTTGGGTCTAGGTTTGACGTTAATGTCACAAATGTTTTGGCTAACAATTAACAACTAAAAAAAGTAGCTGTGGGCCCTAGTTATAAGCTTGCAATATTTGTGACGAGGTACCCTAGTGGCCTGCTCCTGCTGTGTGTATCAAAGGGCCCCGGATCCTAGTGGTCAGCTTGAACTGTGTGCACAGGCCTGGGGTCCCAGTGGTGAACTTGCTTGTGTGGAGACCATGAGGCCTAGTGGTCAGCTTGTGCTGAATGCACAGAAGGATGGTCAATGGTTACCCTGAAATATATGCAAAGAGGGTCACGGCTCCCCAAGTGTTTAGCCTGCACTGTATGCTCTATTTGTGATTAGGAGTCCTAATGGTCAGCTTGAACTACCTGTATATGCACAGAGCAGCTTTACAGAGATAAATAGGAAAATAACAATTCAATGATGCAAACAGGTTTCAATGCTGCTGTAAAGCAGCTCTAAAAAGAAAACAGTGTCCTTGTTCAGCTTGAGGTCAATTCATCAAATATGAAATTAGTTCAATTCAGATATAAAGCAGTTCTGTAGAAAAAGGTGATGTCATCGTCCTGCACAGTTCAGTTGTCATCCAATAGAGTCAGTACAGCCAAATCAACAATATCCTTAAATACCACGTGTCCCCAACTAAGCAAGCCAGCAATCCAGAGGTAAAAAATAACCCAAACTTCATCTTTGGGAGAAATAAAGAAAAAAACCTTAGGAGAAACCAGGCTCAGCTGGGGACCAGTTCTCCTCTGACCAAACAAACCAATACGGTGTGGTTATGATTCCAGGCTGTATCCAAAGTCAGATTGTTGATTGGTATCATTCAGAATATTTAATCCAGTTTATTTTGCTTGAAGATTGGGAATACAGTAGAGCCGCAATGACCCGTCACATTAATTACGAGATATTTTGAGTAATGGCGGCTTCTGCTCCCGCTCATGGTGAAAACGACAATCTGGCTTTATCACATAAATCAAGACCACGATCATCCAAAGTATGGGAATACTTCAAACTACGCCCAAACAGAAAGGTGCTTTGTTCACTATGTAAAGCTGAAATGGCATACCATGGCAGCACAACTGCTATGAACGAGCATCTTAAAGGAAACATCCTTTGACTCTGCGAACTCAAAATGACGAGCCAGCTGGGTAGGCCTAATTATTACAGTGAGTTTTTGGAGTTGTTGTTGCGGTCATACCTGCTGTGTTTCGGTCAAAAACGGATCGACGTTAGAGCTGAAGCTGTCAGGGGTGCGGCGCGGGAATATAGTTCTGAGGGCCGAGTGCGGGCGCGGGCGGTAATGCACTCGTGTGTGTGCTGGTTGCGGGAGAATAAAACGATTCGCGGGACTCCCGCAAAATGTAAATATCTACTAATTGAACATCTAAGAACGAATAAATTGTCATTCATCTGTTGCACAAAAGCAACAAGAACAACTAAAACAAAATAGAAACGCTTTACAGGCCAGAGTCTCTATCTATTTATAAAAAATTTGCAGCGTTGAACAATTTAGCCAATCACAGACATTTGTGTTGATTTCTTGAACGCAATGGCCAATCAGATGCATTTAAGATAGAATCCCCTCACCGCTCAAAATGGACGTTTGTTCAGTGCTGAATTCTGCACACTGGCAAATCATCTGATTATAGCAAACAAAGTGTAGATATTATGAAAGATTCATTGTGCAGCCAGTTTCATTGATAATAACAGAGATTTGTGAGCTTGCGATGAACTGAGATGTCAGCTTTTTAGGAATTATTAAGGGAGAAATCCGTCCCGCACAGGTCTCTAATGTAGACTTTAAAAACAAACGACTAACGTTATATTTACATTAACAATAGCCTAGGCTGCAATCTAGTGTATGTGAACCTTTTTGCAGATAAACACAAGTGCATTTTCGGACAAGTTACTGGACAAGTTAATTGAGTAAATCATACTCCCACTACAGTAATAACAGACTATAGTTACAACACATTTCCTAAATAGGCCTGTTACTGTATACATCTTACATTTTATGAAATAGTACCATTAGTTCAAAATAAAGTTTAAAATGCTTCCTGTTTGCATATTTCATAATAAAATGACATAATTACCCTTTCTGAGATACAATTTTTTTTGTCATCATTCATAGATTTTATGTTAAAATAATATACAGATACACTACCCTCTTCAAAATACAGCTGATATATTGTTAGCATTCATAGACTTCATGTTTATGATGACAATGTTAATGATGTTAATTGTTGTGCTTGTTTTATTTCTCAGGAAGAGGCAAAGCTGCGTGCAAGATTTCTTCCATAAAAAGGACGTAACTGTTTGCACGCCCCACATGGCCGCCGGACTTACCGATAGCATTCTGAACATGATTGCAAAGGATATGAGACCTCTTTCTATTGTAGAGGGTCAGGGCTTTCGTGAGATGATCAACGCGTTCCACCCAGGATACACACTTCCCTCCAGGTTCCACTTCACTAAGTTGATGGAGAAGAAATATGAGGAGAATTTTGAGAGAGTGAAAGCTTCACTCAAAGAAGTAAAAACCAAAATCACTCTCACCACAGATGCATGGACCAGTATTGCCACAGAGGCATACTTGGGTGTCACCTGCCACTTCATTAATGAAGACTGGGAGCTTACTTCATTCAACTTGACCACCATGCCACTTGAAGATCGGCATACAGCTGGAAATATTGCTACCTGGGTGGAAAAAGCAGCTGAGAAGTTTGAGATATCCATGACCAATGTAATCGTGGTTGTACATGATAATGCTGCGAATGTGGTTGCTGCTTTACGCATTTTGGAAGAAAAGCATGGGGTTGCTTCTCTCAGGTGTGCTGGTCATACATTACAGTTGGTTGTCAACCATGCTCTAAAGGATCCCCAGATCAGCAGGGCACTGAGGGCTGCGAAGAGCCTTGTGGAACATTTTTAAAAAGTGAGCTGGCCAGCACAAGGCTGAAAGCAAAGCAGCAACAAATGGGTACCCCTGAGCATACGTTAATACAAGATGTATCCGTAAGATGGAACAGTACTTTGCACATGATCAGCCGCCTGCTTGAACAGAGGTGGCCTGTGACGGCAACACTTTCAGATCCTGATGTCACACCACAAGGGAAGCGCTTCCTGGATTTAAAAAGTGATCAGTGGAGCCTACTTGAGGAAGTAGAACAAGTCCTGAGGCCTTTTGAGTGTGCCACTGTCTTCCTGAGTGGAGAGTCCTACAGTATGTGACTGTTTCCGCTCTACCTCCGCTGGTGAAGGGCCTACAGAAGTCCATAAAGAGCACCTTATTTGAGAACGCAGCTGTCAAGGCTTTCCAAGGCGTTGCTGCACAGGAGATGACATCAAGATGGGAGTGGGAAACTAAATTCAGAGATGATGGAGAAAATGTATGTATTATTGCAGCAGCCCTTGACCCCAGATTCCGCAAACTAAAATTCCTGCAAGCAGAGGACATTGTAAAAGTTCACCTCAAAGTTCAAGGTCTTGCACTGGAAGAGAAAAGAAGAGAGAGGGAGCAAACACCTGAACATCAAGGTGGGGAACAGGATGACCAGTGCAGAGAGGAGGCCAGTTTCTCTGCTGGATACTTTGCTTGGTTCGGATTCAGATGAGCACAGTAACGGTGAAGAAGACACTGGTCACGTCCAATATCAAGATTCTCACAGCGAAGCAGTGAGGAATGAGATACTTGTGAGGAATGAGACACTTGTGTACTTTGGTGAGCAGGCCATCCCAAAGGATGAAAATCCATTAAAATGGTGGAAAGGAAATGAAGCAAGATTTCCCACCTTGGCCATGCTGGCAAAGTGTTACTTGTCTATGCCTGCAACTTCAACCCCATCTGAACGCCTTTTCTCAGTTGCTGGCAACATTGTGACTAAAAAAAGAGCAAGCCTGACATCAGAGCATGTAAACATGCTAATATTCCTCCATTGCAATGCTATTTGAGATCTTGCTGACGTATATTGATATGCAGAATTTTTGTTAGATTATCTGCCTTTTTTTGTTTTTACGGAGCCCGGGAAGTCACCTGTTGGAGAAAAAAAAACAATCCGTGGCGACGGTTTTGCAATTTGTCTGCTCCGTTTATAAACCGTACTCACAAATTCTCAAACTGTTCCTTTGTTTAACAAATCGTGCCCACGAGTTTCTAATCCGCGCCCTCAGATTTGTAAACCATGCCTTCAGTTTTTGCAATCTGTACCCACAAATTCATAAACCATGCCCACACTTTCGCAATCCGTTCACAGATTTGTGGCTCGCCCTCACTTTAGAAGAACACCAGGAGCTACGCTGTTAACTAATCTTATTGTATATTGTTTTATTGTGTATTAAGTGGAATACATCAAATTGTCTCAACTGCATCTGCATGCTTAAAGTGTAGCGGGTATGGGGTGGAATGATTTTTGATGCACGTCATTCATATTAAATCATATATTCCACCCCATACCCGCTATAATTGAGAATCACTTTCAGCATGCAGATGCAGTTAAGACAATTTGTATTCCACTTAATACACAATAAAACAATTCGATTCGTTAACAATGTAGCTCCTGGTGTTCTTCTAAAATGAGGGCGAGCCACAAACCCGTGGGAACGGATTGCGAAAGTGTAGGCACGGTTTATGAATTTGTGGGTACAGATTGCAAAAACTGAAGGCATGGTTTACAAATCTGAGAGTGCGGATTAGAAACTCGTGGGCACGATTTGTTAACAAGGGAACAGTTTGATAATTCGTGAGTATGGTTTATAAACTGAGTGGACGGATTGCAAAACCATCGCCATGGATTGTTTTTTTTTCTCCCACAGGTGACTTCCCAGGCTCCGTATTTTTTAAATCTGTTCTGTTACTTGAACTGAGTGAAGTTATTCAAATTAGTAACACAGTCCCCCAACTTTTTTTGCACTGTTTAGGTTGTGCAGTGTTTATGTTGGACTTTGCTCCTTTAAACTAAAGGAAACATTTCAGGTGTTCTTTGCACTGTATTAGGCAGTGTTTATGTTGGACTTTGCTCCTTTAAACTAAAGGAAACATTTCAGGTGTTCTTTGCACTGTATTAGGCAGTGTTTATGTTGGACTTTGCTCCTTTAAACTAAAGGAAACATTTCAGGTGTTCTTTGCACTGTATTAGGCAGTGTTTATGTTGGACTTTGCTCCTTTAAACTAAAGGAAACATTTCAGGTGTTCTGTGCACTGTATTAGGCAGTGTTTATGTTGGACTTTGCTCCTTTAAACTAAAGGAAACATTTCAGGTGTTCTTTGCACTGTATTAGGCAGTGTTTATGTTGGACTTTGCTCCTTTAAACTAAAGGAAACAGGTGTTCTTTGCGCTGTATTAGGCAGTGTTTATGTTGGACTTTGCTCCTTTAAACTAAAGGAAACATTTCAGGTGTTCTTTGCACTGTATTAGGCAGTGTTTATGTTGGACTTTGCTCCTTTAAACTACTTTCTAGGAGGAGTTGAAGCTGGCCTTAGGGTTTTGTGAAGAGGACTTGACTGGTTCTTGTGGTCTTTGCTGAGGATCTGTGCCGATGGCTGTTGTGTCGACGAGGTCTTCACAGGGAGTCGGTATCTAGGGCTCGTCTAGTCGTCATGGACTCTGCTGACATTCAAGACTGTTGTGGTCGTCACTAGGTGCAGGTCCAACATTTGTTCTGGATACGGACTGGATCGGACTGACTGCGGTAACCCTCAGAATAAGGATGAAACAGAGAGACTAATATAAGAGTAGATGTAGGGATGGGTATCGTTAAGGTTTTAACGGTATTGCTACTCTTACCGATACTCCTTATCGATCCGGTACTTTAACGGTATTCTTAACGGTTTTCTTTGTTATATAAAAAAAGGATTTTTTTTTCACTTTATATTTTGAAATGTAAAATAAATATCTACAGCAAAAGAAAAAGCAATGCTTTAACAAAACAAATAAAACATGTATGTTATGCAGAAGGGTGCAGACTTTTGTGTTTTATATACAGAAGACATATGACACCAAAAACAAAGTACAAGCACATGGTCAAACAAACAAAAAAAGTATACAATAAAACAAATATACAAATTATATACCCAGTGCTTTAAGTTCAGGAGTAATATGGGCTAAAAAGACATCTAATAAAGTCATGTAAAATAACACTGCATAGTTTATCACAGATAGATTAAAGCTTATAAAAGCCTAAATTATTAATTCAAGAGCTGCGACTGATTTTATCTTTGCCTTTTGTTGTTTGATTCACATTAATGGAGCAATCGTCAGCAGGTTTATTAGACTGCTTCCTCTTTAAGACCAAATGCAGATCTAATCATTATTATGCATCATATTTTCTCCCAAATATTTACATCCATTTAAAGGTGAACTAAGTAACTTTTTTTACCTTAACTGAACAGCTTCGGAGTCATTGGAATGGTTATATTACTTATTTCGGGTTGAATGGTGGTCGTTTCGCACCCCCCTGGTGCCCGTGAGCGGAAAATACGCACTTGCAACTTTGAGCCGGCGGGCCGCCGGCCGCTGCGTCAGGAAGTCTCGCGTCATATCAGGTATCGCGATGTCTCAGGGAGCTCTAGAGAGAAACCTGCGAGCAAAAAGCGAGAATACAGCGAAGAAATCCCGAAGCTACTGAGTGGTGCTTTAAGACATAAACTGTATTTAAGTGAATAAACTGTTTAAGTGAATCTCCAAGACGGCCATTTTGACATATTTTCGTGTATATTTGAAGCACACGAAGCCCAAAATATACGTTGCTTGTCTCGTTGTGGTGTTTCGGAGCGTGCGCCGGATTTGGAACAACGTCTATTGCATAAATTTTGGTACTTTGAATAGCCTTTTATTATCAAATGCGTCCCGCAGTTTAGCAACAGTATAGACTACATTTTACAACAATCACCGATCGTGCAGATTCTGACGTTACGTTTGGGTTTTAGGGAGAAATGACAGCGCACCGCTGTGAAGGGAAGGAAGTTGTGCTAGACAGAATACGGCTTTAGTTTTTAATGGTTATACCTCAAATATCTTCCTTTTTATAATCATTTGGAAGCCAAAATCTAAAACAAAATTCGTTTAATATCAAAGATCTAAAGTGTAACCGTTTGAATGTTAAGTTCTGTCCTCATCGTCACTCATTAAGCAGGGATGTTGTGTTGTGCGCGCCGTGGCTCCGCATGAAAGATCGCTCTCTCTCTCTCACACACACACTCTCTCTCTTTCGCAAAAATGCATCACAGACAAATGGTTCAATATTATTATATATAGAAGTGGCTGGCGAGATTAAATTAGCAAGATAATAATTTCTTAATAGCAATAATAAATAGCACGTGTACTTTCTTAATTTCTCCAGTACCGACAGCAGAACCGATAACGTCCGAGCTTATCGATCCAGCGGTCTTTCATTATTCAGCACCGGGGCCCATTTAATACCGTGTTTCGGTACCCATCCCTAAGTAGATGCTTATACTACATGTTCCTGATTCTGGTTGACCTCATTTATACAGCCTAATATTCCATTAATGGTTTTGAATTATAGAAATGTGATAGTGTGTTATGAGTGTGCTAGGTTAATAGAGATGGGTCTTTAATCTAAATTTAATCTGACTGTTTGTTTGCCTCCTGAACAAGGCTAGGAAGACTGTTCCAGAGTTTTAGTGCTAAATAGGAAAAGGATATACCACCCGCAGTCGGTAGGGCTATAATGCTATAGCAGCTCACTCACTACTGAGGAACTAAACCATTTAGAATTGTGTAAGTAATCAGCAGGATAAATGTAAGCAATGTTTAATAGGGAGCCAGTACAGTGCTGACTGAACAGGGCTAATATGGTCATACTTTAGCTGCTGCATTTTGGACCAGCTGGATTGATAGCTGTTTGTCTATTAAGCGTGCAGGGCAACCACCCAGTAAAGCATTACTATATCTAGCAAGCATGCCGCACAAGTCCTGAAAAGTGAAGCCAAAGCGTCTCGATTGCCCCAAGGTGGTTGGTTCCAGTATAGGTCATAAACCCTCCCCATGAAGTCTAATGAGACGCGATGGAAAGTAAACAATCAAATTACACATAAAATATCCAAAGAAGTGTTCTGTCATTTTAGGTAGTTTTTATCACGCTGATGTAAGTTTAAGGGCCCTATTTTAACGATCTGAAACGCAAGTGTCAAGCGCAAAGCACAAGTAACTTTGTGGGCGGGTCTTGGGCGCTGTTGCTATTTTCCCGGCGGGATAAATGCCTCTTGTGCCTGGTGCAAATCTAAAAGGGGTTGGTCTGAAGTAGCTTCATTATTCATAGGTGTGGTTTGGGCATGAAATAAACCAATCAGAGCGACATCTCACATTCCCTTTAAGAGCAGGCGCGCTTGTTCTAAAGCGGATTCCTATTATAACGGCGGATTTGTCAGGCGCGCGCCAGGAGCGGTTCACAGCCGAGGAGACCGACGTTCTCGTCAGGGACATTGGGGATGGAGAAACCACCCAAATTAACTTCGGTTAAACAGGCGTATGATAATTTGGGTAAATGTGTAAGCTAGGTGTATGCTTTTATAATAAATTGTCTATCTATCTATCTATCTATCTATCTATCTATCTATCGTAATAATGTATGATTTGCAAAAATGAAAACTGCTGCTTCTGTGTAGATGAGAGAATCAAAGTGCGTGTTGTGCACACGCTACATTGATTATGGCCAAGCATGCGCCCTTAAAATAGCATATGAATAACATGCGCAACGCGCCACTGACTTTAAACTATTTTTTCCTGGTTAGTGGCGCAATTGTTTTCTAAACCTGCAAAATAGCATGAAGGAACATTTGCGCCGGAACACGCCTCCGCTGCACCGCCCCCGGGAGCACAAGTGTATTTCCTAACTTACCGACGTGCTTCTGTGGAGGGAAAAGTCTGCTTTGCGCGGGTGCAAAATAGGAATGATACATGCGTCGGTGTACAAAGTCAATTGCGCTGGGTGCAAGATAGGGCCCTAAGTGTTTGTTTTTTTAAATAAGTTTGGTCTTAGTTAGTTATTTGATGCTATAAAAACGGGAATGTGACGTCATGATTGACAGCTGTGATTGACAGCTTCTCTAAACAAAGTAGTCACTGAGGCACCAACAGACTTTTTGGGGGATTTTCGGGAGGAGATTGGAGCTTCAACTTTAATTTCTACATGTCCATAACTGTTTATTTCACACTGACACAATGAGTTGCTCTGCAGTGAACTTTGTTTTAACCGTTTCTGCAGGAGTCAGGGCAGGACCTTGATATCGCGGCTCCACTTCACGCACACTTCTGCGCAGACTCAAGTCGTGGTTCATTACTGCGCAGAATCAGGTCCCAAATCAGCGCATGATGTCAGTGCTATATTAGGATTTTGGCAGCTTAACTTTTCACGAACACTGTAAAACAAAAAAAATTACATCCCCAAGTCAAAAATTTCTAGTGACTGGTCACATCTAAATTTTTCAATTAGTCTGACGTATTATTTCTCATTGAGCCAACTATTGCAACAAGAATTACACTTGGGCCAATTAAAAAATTTAGATGTGACCAGTCACTAGAAAATTTTTACTTGGAGAGGTTAGAATTTTTTTACAGTGAATGGAAGAGACTGAAGGGGCGTCGTCCATCTTTTTTTTACAGTCTATGATATCTAGCCTTGAGGTCATGAAAGCATGAATTAACTTCATGCATCTGGGAGTTCTAGTGGCCAGCTCATGCTTAATGCGCAGAAGGGCCCATGCAGAGGCCCTAGTAGTCAGATTGAACTATATGCACAGAGGGCCATGGGGCTCCAAGTGGTCAGCTTGAACTGTTTGCACTGAAGGTCCTGGGGGGCTTAGTGGTGAACTTGCTTTATTTGTGCTGTGGAGATCGGGAGTCCTAGTGGTAAGCTTGTACTGAATGCGCATACGGGCCCAGGTGCCCTTGTGGTTAGCTTGTGTTGATAGCTCCAAGTGGTCGGTTTTGGTTAGAAAGCTTTGGAGGTCCCTGACAGTATAAGACCCCTGATGCACTTGCCCCAATATCCCTGTCCATATTTCTGACCTCGCAGCTATACCCAAGGAGTCATATAGGCTGTATTTATAATAATTTTGTTGGCTCTTTTTTTTTTTTTTTTTTTTTTTTTTGAGCTTGACAGTCTGTAGTCACTCTATCTTTTTTTAATGTACAAAAAAAAAGGTCTTCTAAATATTCTGCCCCAGATCTCCTTTGGTGTTCCAGTGCAGAAAGAACATCATACAGGTTTGGCACAACGTGAGTGAGTCCATTTTTGAACTGTTTCATTAAAAGTTCCTCTCCAAAAGTTTTCCAAAAAATAAAACGAGATACATTGAAAATTCCAAGAACTGTATTTGCTTTAGGGTTATTGTACTGGTTACTCTGATCATGTGAGCTCTCCTGCCTAACATGAATTTTCCGCCATTTCTGAAAATATTGATTCCTCTCTCTCTACAGAAGGAGAAATTAGCATTTTGTAACTATAAACTGGTGTGAGCTCTCTCACACAATCACACAGCGGTTTTCCCACACACTGAAGTTGAGAGATTGGCTCAGGGGAAAGTGGTGAAGCCATGAAGCAACACAGTGAATCGATAGGTCTTTCCATGGCAGGGTTTTGAAATCGATGTCCATGGGAAATTAAGCTGTAGTCTTTGAATAAATTGAAGACACTCAAGCAACAACTACCAAAAGCCCCCCCACAAAAAACTAAAAAAACATCACAAAACTAAAACAGAAATCAGAGAGATCTGCGAATGATCTCCAATAGAATATTTTAGAATCTGTGAATTCGCTGTGGTTTAAGTAGTTTAAGAACAAGGAAACAGGTACTCATGTAGCAATAGTACCCACTGACTCATGTACCCACTGAGCCGCCCCTGTGTCAGAAACTGACTTAAAAAAAAAGCTTCACTGCAAATAGTCACTAGTGTAAAATGTGTAAAACCTAGTCCTAATATGGGGTGCGTTTCCTGTACAACAATGTAACACACTTATCCATAGTAATATCATGCATCGTTGAAATAATTAATTAGCTAGTCATTACTGTTTCACAAAACCACAGTAACATAGTTGCACCTTTTTCATTAAACACTATAGCACTGTAACGTAAATTACAGATGGTAGCATGATAACGTCTGCTAATTAATCGATTTAAGATTGTAATCACCCAGCAAGCAATTTTGCGTCTAATAGACGTCTAATAGACGTCTAAACATAGCCTAGACGTCTAGGCTAAAATCAGGCTAATTTTGGGCTGTCAGTGAAAATCTAATAGACGTCTAACCATAGCCCAAGAAAAGACGTCTAACCATAGCCCAAGAATAGACGTCTAACCATAGCCCTAGAATATACGTCTAACCATAGCCCAAGAATAGACTAGTCATTAATTAGACGGCTATTAAACGACTACATATATACGTCTAATAGACAGTCAATATGGGTCTAGGCTAAAACAAGGCTGAATTTGGGCTGTCAGTGAAAATCTAATAGACGTCTAACCATAGCCCAAGAATAGACTAATCATAAATTACACAGCTATTGAAGGACTACATATACATGTAATAGACAACAAAATGAGGCTAAATGATTATTTTCACTCAAATATAACAGGTTTTCATAAATGACAATCATCCAAACAAATGTAAAACATTTAAAAAAGGATTTATTAAAAAAAAAAATATTAACAACTTAGACAACATACAAACAACATACAAACATAAAAATGAGCAAATAAAATGAGAAAATATGGCATTAACTCGATCTCTTAATCGACGCCATTCTCTTAGGTATTTGGGATCCATAACTGTTGAATATGATAATACTATTAAAATTATAATTGACAATGTAACACTGTTATCCCAAGACATGTCTGACTACCAGTGTTGTGTGTAACGCGTTACAAAGTAACGCGTTACAGTAACGTAACTACTTTTTTGGGTAAAAAGTAGTGTAACGCGTTACTACTAAAAATTTGGTAACGAAACGTAGTTCCTTTTTCAATTCGCCGCAACGTTACTTTTCCCATGGATATATTTGACAGCGACACTGCCTCAGCTGCGCGCTTGAGAGAAGAGAACTGTTGAGAACTGAAGAAAACGATTTAAGGCCATTGCACACTGAGTCCGAAATTCGCATCCGAAATTTTCGTACGTTCAAAAAAAAATTCGACCTCACGTTATGTCAATCACGCTTGCACACTGTCTACGAAACTTTCGTCCGTAATAAAAAAATTCGGATCGGGTTCGATTTTCTGCGTTTTTCGCATCCACAGCCAGTATTTTGAGAGGTTTTTTCACAATTCAGAGCCACCGTACAACTAAAAGCGAACGACAAGATCCACAATGGATTTAGCAGCCAATTCGATCACTAATCATGTATTATTTGGGTATAAAATATAACCTGTATACAGCTGTTCTGTCTGCCCAGCGCTTCCGCCGCCCGCTTGCGTGTGTGTGTGTGTGTGTGTGTGTGTGTGTGTGTGTGTGTGTGTGTGTGTGTGTGTGTGCCCATACCTTAGACATACTGCCAGTCTCTGTTCAGGATCGATTGGTTCACGGAAATTGGTGGTCTTGTTTTTAATATGTGGCTCCAGTATCGCTAGCAAAGCATCAAACTGTTCCACTGACATTCTGAGGTAAATTTTGAATCGCTCGGGATAATTTCGCAACTCCTTGATAAGGAGTTGAAACTCTCCTTCCTCTCGGCGCAATCTCAGTATTGGGTGGACCCAATATTTCCTCTTTCTTTTTCTCTTTTTAAGAAGAAAGAGGGCAACAAAATCATCCCCACTGCTACCCTTGACGAATACATTTTGTATTTTTTTGCGTTTTTTTCCGCAAAGGTTTAATAAATACGCATCGGACTCAGTGTGCAAGGTTTCTGTGCGTGACGAATTTTAAGGCTGACGAACACGAAAAAACGGATACGAAAATTTCGGACTCGGTGTGCAATGGCCTTTAGTTTCATATATATGTTTAAATTAAATTAAATTAAAAAATTGCGCAATATATCGGGAGACAAATGGAGTGTGGAGACATGATTTTGACCACTTTATTAAGTTTGTTTTTGTAGAAAACCTGTATTTAAAGTGAATTTCGTTTTTTATTAATTGTATCTTAATTTTAATCAATGTTTTATCAACCAATTGGCTGAATTTAATAAGAAGTAAATTAAAGAAAACTATTTAGTTTCATATTTATGTTTAAATAAAATAAATAAATAAATAATTTAATCTATGTTGATTATATGAAAAGTGAAAAGCGTGAGTAAGATCATAATTTTGTGCAATATATCGGGAGATAAATGGAGTGGGCAGACATGATTTAGACCACTTTATTAAGTTTGTTTTTGTAGAAAGACTTTCTTTAAAACGAATTTCGTTTTGTATTAATTGTATCTTAATTTTAATCAATGTTTTACCAACCAATTAATTTTCCTGAATTTAATAAATAAGTAAATATGGCATGCAAAATAATCATGATGGCACCAGCGCGTGAACTGGAGCTCCTCTCCATACTGTAAATGAACCGAAACTCATAAGCTACTTGTCTCACAGACCTGAGAAATATATAGAAAGCTTGAATATGTGTACTTTTAAACAAAAATTTTTTTTTCTCTCAAAATCTCTTTTTTTTCTCCTACTCCCTTGATAGAGTGAGTCGTATGTCTGAAAACTAAGCTTATGTCTTCTATATCATTTTGTCCTATGTTATCAAGACGCGATTCGCACCGGTGTTAGAGAGCAGGGAAGCTTTATTGGCTGTTGCCGAAATTTAAAGTTCGGTGGATAGGGGAAGCGGAGCGGAGAGAAGTGGCACGAGCACGCGGCTCATCGCGGAGTGTCGCACTCTACCCCATGATGCAGAGCCGGCTGCAATGAGAAGGACCTTTTTTCTTTTGAAATTGATACTATTTTTTATAATAAAGAGCACAAAATAATTACCTGTTATGTCCTCCATTGTATAACTTTGTCTACATATTTAGGAACAGATATTGGGTTCTGCCCAAAGTCAAGCAACATAAAAGTAACGTAAAAGTAACGAGTAACGTAAAAAGTTACTTTCCAAACGGGGTAACTAAGTAAAGTAACGGATTACTTTTTTAAAAAGTAACGAGTAACGAGCAAACACTACTTTTTAAAAGTAACTTCCCCAACACTGCTGACTACTATCATAATGTTATTGGAAACTGAAATATACAGTATATTTTTAATTATTCTAATGAAGGTGAAAACATTTTATTTTCATTTCTACTTTCGTTCTTTCTTCAATTTTTTATTATTCTTTAATCACTTCTCCATATATCTCTAATGAACATATAAAGATATTTATAGGGGTAGTTCGCAAAAAAAAAAAAAAAATCATGTAATCATTTACTCACTTTCACTTGGTTCCAAACCTGTATGGGTATCTTCTGTTGAACACACACAAAGATATTTTTAAGAATGTTGGTAACAAGACATTTAATGGTAGTCATTGACAAGTGTGCTGTTCTGTATATTTATTGCTGTACTTTGTTGACTGATTGCCAGATAACCCGCAATAAACCTATTGTCTTTAAATCAAATAAAGTGGATTACATCACTCTATTTCTGGGGATTTTACAATGGCTATCTGTCTTTAAAAAAATTAATTAAAAAAAAACTACAGCTGGTTATTAAAGCAATGAACAGTTTAAGGCTTTTAATCTTCTGATGCATTATGAAGCATCCAGAGCAGACCTCTCAGGTCATCTGTGACAGTAGCCAGCTACTTTTATGTTCCTTGAGTCAAAACTAAACATGAAGAAGCAGCATTCAGTTTTATGCACCATATATCTGGAACAAATCCACTGAAAACTGAAGGTATGCTGTTTCTATTAATTCTTTTTAAATAAAGTTTAAATACTTTACTGTTTTTCACTGCCTTTTATTAATTGTAAAGGAATAATGATTATTTATCATGTCTTTTCATATTGCATTATGTTGCTGTTAAGTTGTATGTGAAGCACTTTGAAAACTTGCCTTAAATCAAAAACTCGTATTTCACAATATTAATCTTCAATAATAATAAAAAATTAGTAATGGTAAGTTTCATGCTTACCAGCTTGAATTTAGATAAACTTTAGTTTAAGGGTAGTAAAGTTGCACGTGCAGATAACGTTAACTTGTTGGAGAAAAAAACCTCTTTGCTAACGCTATGTCACGGTTCCTACACATTATAACAAATAATGAATTTAAATAATGAACATGTCAAAAAGACACTCATACTTACAAGATCGAAGTAGAAGTGTTACGAGTTTCGCTCGTCCATTGCTCTGCTCTTCTACAGGTGCAAAATGGCTGTATGGCTCGTGTAAAATAAAATTTGAAAAGGGCGGAAATGTTTCTCGCGAGATCTGGCTAAAGTGATCTAGTCGCGCGATGCCAGTAGTCCCAGTAGCAGCTATGAGTAGCAGTAGTCGTGTCTTATAGGGCTTCGCTTGTGCCATCTAGCGGTTGAGAATTGGAATTTGATTTTTATTTATAAATAAATATTATTTTACTAACCGAGGCGGTGAAATGACGGCTATTGCATGCAGGGAAAATAGCCCGTCTTACTACGAGCTAAATCGTGGCTAAGCACAGCCTACACATATAACATGTCAAATAAAGCAAACTAAACACTTCGTCATCACAGTTGACTTTGCTTACATGATGGAATATCATACATCTCGCAAGTTATTTTGGAAAAAAATACATTAAACCAGATTAAATGTTATTTGGGCTAAAAGTGGGTTACAAAATAGCCGGTCTATATTAGGTCTATATTTAACCTAGACGTTGAAATGACGGCTATTGCTTGCTGGGCAGCGTCAGATTCTTATTTACACAAACAACAAAGCTTTTTTAAAATCACATTAACATGCAGTAGTCTTAGACTAAAATGCATGTTTGAGCTGTTTTAACTGAAAACAACTTGCACTGACATATCTTAAAATAAGTCAGTGCCATTGTTTTGTCTCAAGATGCACACCAGTAATGTTTTTTTATTTTTATTTTTTATTTTTTTTAGGCATGTTTAAGTTACTTAAATGTCCTAATTGAACTAAGACCTAATCCTGGCTTAATCTAAGCCCTGTCTGTGAAACAAGGCCTATATTAGGTGGCCTTAACTGCTATGTACTATTAAAGGGGACCTAGTATGCCCCTTTTTACAAGATAATTGTAAATTGTACCATTTGGAGTGGAAGGAAATACATGCTATTTTTGTGCATGAATCTTTAAATGCAAATGAGCTGCTGCTCCCCACCCCCACTTTCCAAAAGAGGGCAGAGCCTTTACAGCTTGTGCCACGGATACTCTGCCTAAAAACTGGTTTTGATTATCATCTTTATCACAGTCACGCTCACGTGACATTTCAGTTCATCATCATGAAAGTTCATTATCTGCATGCAAGTAAACGGCAAGTAAAGAAATCACATGTGTATATTAGATCTGTATATAAGTGAGAGCAGTGTAATATGCAGTACCTACTGCTAGGCTATATATGCTGTTAATATGAATAAAACAACTAAAGAAAAACAGACAATCACTGTATATAGTGATTAAATAGAAGTTCAATAACTTTAGTAGCTTTAATAAGAACACATTTCTTGAATGCTGCTGTTAAATGCTCTGGTGAGGAGATAAACGTGGCGGACTGTTTACAGCTCACTCAGGGTGGAGACTGACAGCAGTCCTGGGCCGGGCCTGTGCAATGTGACGTCATATTGCATAGAAACTGCAAATGGCTTATTCTGAGACACTGCTTATGATTTATGGGTATAAAACAAAGGGAGGGGGTCAATTGTTACCATTATAGGGTGGTTGTGTACACAACCGAAACACATTTATGTTCAAACACCATGTAGAAGTTAATTTTGGATAATAGGTCATCTTTACAAGACTATGGATTACACTGTGTAACTCCATGCTGTTCTGGAAATTTTCCACATTTCCTGCTAAAGAGTTTGAGGTATGGTTAGTTTAGGAGTAAAGAAAGGGTTAGGATTATAGGGTTTAGACTTAGGGGTTACGGTAAGGGGTAAAGTTAACAGTATAAATACAGATGTTAAGTAAACACAAGTAGCCTACTTTAAATGTAATTACAATCCATCAGTATATACATAATAAGCATATTGTATTCAAATTGTTTAGTACACAGTAGCTGTAAGGCTATGAGCTTACACTGCTATTTTGAACCAATAATCAAAAAAAATAAGTTGAAGGATGAATAAGTTATAAATTAAGAATAAGTTATCTGAATCCAACATAATTAATCTGACTCCATGAAATGTTTTGTTATTATTTAACCTCTTATTCTTTAAAGGTAAACGTCTTTCTTGGAACTGATGAAAACATATGGGATTTAACTTTAATGCTTATGACGAAAGTAACAATCACTTTAGCTTTCAACATTACTAAAGGAAAGATTCTCAAAGCCTTTAAAGCAGGCAAAGTTATGTATTTAGTTACATGTTTAAATATACAGACAGTAGAATGGAACAACATACTGTATAGAAAAACTTAGCTATAACAAATAATGCACTGCTGTGCAGAGGAGGCTGTGAAAGCCTTTCTTGTAGTATGCACCGGTGTGCAGGAGTGGCAGGGTTAAAGCCTTTCTCCCAGATCAACTATTACATTTCCTTCTTATACCCTGAGCAAAGCATTGTTAAACATGAGTGGGATACAACACCAAAACCAGCTCACAGAAAATCAAAAGCTATATGGCAAATGGGTGGTGATCAAGAGGAGGAGAAGAACATTAACATATTCTCCTCGATGCATGTTTAAGCAACAGTACCTAGATTGTATGATACTTAAATATCTCTTTTAAGTTCACCACCATTCAATTCAGTTTATAAGCTGTCAGATGGGACCAAACATGACATAGTTACATGTTAGAACACACATGTAGATAAACAGTATGTAGTAAAAAGCATATGTCCTGTGAAGCAAATGATACAGATGTGTCATTGAGGTGTAAACAACTATGTCTCCCAGACAGAACCCTCCTTTGCCAGGAGTGTCCCAACAGTCCTCAGTCAGCATATTGATGAATGCCTTGGACTAAATAAGCATTAGCATACTGTGATGAAGGCCATTGTGCCATGTTTAATTTATTATGGGATTTCTGAAGTATAGGGCAGTAAAGAGTTCTTCCCATTTTCACTCAGCCCTACATAGTTAAGGCCACCTAATATAAAGTGTGACCCAGTATGTAACTGGCATACACTTTACTTACGATTACATGCAGTTCATTCACATGACATCTGAGGACCACTTCACTTTTTTGTTTCTTATGGTTTTGCTTTATTTGATGTTTGAATCATCTCGGGTTCCTTCTTATGTCATACTCCAGGGCACACTGCTAATTGTTGGCACGCTAAAATATATAAATTAAATGGAATGAACGATAGAATGTATTGCATGTTAACTTGCTTATTGTGCTCATAAGTATGATCTATTAAAGTCCACATCATACTGACAAGAAACTATGCTTCTAACCACAGGTCGAGAGTTGTACTGTATGTAGCAAAACGTGGCACGCTTTCGTAGCGACTACGACACCCCAGATTAACGGGGAAAAGCAACCCAAATAAAAAGGGAAACACAAGTACGTTCCACTTAGAAATGGCAAGAGGTGTGAGTTTCCATATAAAAATAGTTGCTTTTATTAAAGTTAAAATGGTTGGCCAATAGTCATTTAAAGGGGTCACAGACTGGATTATTTTATTATTTTATAATGTTTCCTGGGGTGCCCTTATAATGTTAGTATGATTTTAACATCAACAATTGTCATAATTTATAAATAAAAGGCATTTTTCCAGGCCTGATTTTAGCCTCTGATTTGAACGCTCTGTTTTAAGGGGCGTGTCTGCTGTGAGACTTCAGTGTAAACGCCCACTGCTGTGATTGGCTGACATGTTTGCTTATGAAATAGCTAGTATTACATGTGGAACTCTCTCTAAAACGTTTACTACGTTTTTACTATAACAGCTATCGAGATTAAAGCAGCACTCAGTAGCTTCGGGACTTCTTCGCTGTATTCTCGCTTTTTGCTCGCAGGTTTCTCTCTAGAGCTCCCCCCACAGCTTCGGAATAGATATTTGACAACACTGTTGTAAAAACTCGTTGTTGATTCTCAGACACCAGAGGCTATTAGATCAACGACATCAAAGCAGACGGGACATTCTTTAAAAGGTCTTCTTCATTAGGGTTCGGACAGCGTGAGGGAGCGCAATAATGACTGCATTTTAGCAGATTTCTTTTGGCCGTAAAGCAATTGTTTACATCGCGAGACCTGATATCACGCGAGACTTCCTGACGCAGCGGCCGGCGGCCCGCCGGCTCAAAGTTGCAAGTGCGTATTTTCCGCTCACGGGCACCAGGGGGGTGCGAAACGACCACCATTCAACCCGAAATAAGTAATATAACCATTCCAATGACTCCGAAGCTGTTCAGTTAAGGTAAAAAAAGTTACTTAGTTCACCTTTAAGGAATCGTGAAACGTATTGATCATAATGATCTATTCCCATCACATGAAAGGTTGCAGTGATGAGCATTGAGCATATGACAGACAGTCTTGTTGATTGCATAGGAAATTACACCTCTGGCTTTCACCAAATAACAATGCAAACACGATGTAAATACAGTAAAAGCTTTGTTGTACTGTACATTATAACAGTGTCATGATTTTGTAATGATTGATTTCAACGAGTTTTGGCAAGTGTCCAGATAAACTCGCGCTGTTTGATTGACAGCTTGGGCAATTGGAAAGGGAACATTCTTTGATCGCTTTCTTTATACTATATAATTTAATCACAGTTTAAATACGATTACTTTCATCCTACTAAGAGAAATTATGTGAAGTTGATTGTTTAGACACTGGCTTGGTTTACTGATGCATAAACAGTATTGAACGATATTTTGAGAGAAAATCTGTCTGAACTTGAATAATTACATCAGAAATCACTGATCACAGATCAGGCATTAGAATAAACATTACTACTTACATGTTTGTGGCGTTGCTGGCAGATCCATATTGTAGAAGTCTGTTTGCAAAGCCTCCGCCGAAAATTTGCCAAATAATCCACAGTGAAATATAGAATTCAAACAAATAACGCACTGTTACATTGTTGGGGGAAAAAACCCCACTATCCTAGCATTAGGATCATTTGGAAGGTAATGGTATTATTGATCCTGTATCGATCTTTTCTCGTTCTTATGTCACTGTTCACTAACGCTCCAGTGGGCGGGGCCAAAGCTGAAGTGTGACGTCACACAAGTCTCCACTTTTCAGATCCTGTCATTTGCTGGCCTTGGTTTCAATAAAAGCAGTTTTTGGAATAACAAGAAAGTTTTGAGTTTTGAAACTTACAGGGTATTTTTTTATAGTATAACGAACTCTTAACTGTCAAAGGATCAAGGAACATTTGAATTCTCATTCTATGACCCCTTTAAGACCAGTAATCTACACCATTGCCAATAATCGAAAGAAACAACAACAAAACAAATTAACAATAATAATTGCGGGGGGGCTGAGGTTTCCTATGTGAAGAACGGGCTGGTATGACAGCACCAGGTACACAGAAGAGACACCATGCCAATCAGAATCACACCCACCCCGATTCACTGCAAATGACACAGCAATAATGACAACCCTTGGCGAAGTAAAGCCTGTGCAGCAAAGAACCAGCCCGCTTCAGGAAGCACTCAGCACTCCTACAAAGAAAGGAACAAAAAGAAACAGAAAATCAAGAAAAGTACAAAAACACCATATACTCAAACTAAACAATAGAAAGGATAAATATTACAGAACCATACAAATTAAAGACCTAACAATGACTTATAGTGTCACACAAGTATAAAGATTACAGCAGACTCAGAGCTAACTACAGGTCATAGGTTAGCAAAAATGACTGAAACATTTAAAACCAGATGATGGTAATCAATACAATGGATGGAGACTGTTGCAAAACAGTCGGAATAATTAAACAGGTCGGTGACAGTACTATAAAACAAATCCACAAACAAATAAATAATCCAAACAAAACCAAAAAGGAACTTTCAAGCCCACTTGAGCATTCAATGAGGAGGTGACTGGACCCCAAAAGCAGTAGCATGGCTCAGAGCGAGGGATATAGGAGGAGATCTACATTAAGGTGCTGCTCTCATTCAGCCTGCCCTAACGCATGCACAGAGGACCGTGATTCAGTAACGTACTACTCACGACGACAGATATCATAGAGTAGCTTCTTTAGTGACTATAACGGCAACAGCTGGTGCTCTGACCTGGCTGTGTTACACTGTGGTACCACACAGATTGGGGCCCTGAAGGCACACCACACCAAGACAAACAGCACTCCACACACAACCATGATGCACCCCAAGAGGCATAAACAACAGGTTTATATACTGTAGCGGAGCAATAGCTCATTTACTGATTGTGATGTTTTACACATATCACAAACATCACTACATGTAGTTCCAACTAAACAATTATTTCATTGGAACTATGGTTTTGAGAAATGGCGAATTGTTGAACAATATAGCAACAACAAAACTTGCAATCATAATTGGCCTTTGGGAAACACACCTCTACAGTCTTTAGTTTGCATGATGGCAGATAAATTTAGGATTTTGACAGTTCATGGAGTAGTTTTATTTATTGAATGTGTGTTATGCACAACTAACCATGCACCACAAATAAATACTCATAACACTTCACACACTACACACTCACTAATCACACAAACTGCTCCTCCCTTTTGTTCACTAAGCACTTCAAAAGACCCAGGACTGTCAGCAACATTGATGACACTTGCAAAACAATAAGGCTATTTTTTTTGGTTCCAATTTTTTCATACTTATTCAATTCATAAAAACACCTCTACTATGACAAACACATTTTGAATAATACTTTTTTATAATTTTTTTTTTAATTTTAGATAATATTTTATTATTAATAAAGCAGTCAAACACTATACACTGAAAACACTGAAAATATTGTATATATATATATATATACATACAATATTTTCAGTATTTTTACAAACAGCCATTTTTAACAAGCCACAACAAAATCATAATGAAAATATGTGTGAATTACATATCTAATCAACTTTAAATTCGATCAGATATACTGTAGGCCTACCTTTGTGCACATGGCTACAAATTGTTTCCTGCTTCTCCATATCGCTATAATTCATAGTGATATGGCCAGCTCACAAAATCACTGCTCTTTCTTAATTAATATACATAACAGGAAAAATTACTGTAAGCAATCATTAATCTGGTTTTTGTATACATTTTACACTTTAATCAATAATTTGTGTCAGTTCTGGCATTTCAAATCACTGAGTACAAGAGACCCAAGTTTAGAGACACCATTTAACTCTATCTCTGATGTCTGTGTTTGGACAAATCCAACTTACTTCAATGAATGACATCAGCGTGGGTGACGTCATGGCCTCTATCTGATGATCATAGTCCATTAATGCATTACCCATCATGCTCTTCTCCAGAGAGAAAGAAAAGCAATTGATTTCCAATAATTGGCCCTCTTTTTTTGTCAATCTATATAATGCAGTTGATGATGTACTGATGAATGGACATGTTGGTTGTTATTCCTGTAAGTCATAAGCCGTCAAGAAAATGTCCACAAATTACAGAGATCCCAGTTTACTTTCACTGTTGGCGTCAAACAGAAAATAATACAATGTGAATGCTGGAACTCAACACTCGCACGCACGCTCGCACGCACGCACGCACACACGCACACGCACACGCACACGCGCACGCGCACACACACACACACACACACACAGATTATCTATGTTCCCTGAGGACTGTATTTGATTGAGCTGTGTGAAAGAGTGTTTTGCCGCTGGGTTATGGGCGGACTCCAACTTCCTGTTTGCCAGGAGATACATTCTGAATAATCAACCATAATGGAACATTCACTCCGCAAAGAGACAGACACACACACTTTGTCCTTTGCTCATAATACCCAACTGACCCCCATCAGTAAGATGACATTTAGTGGGACGGAATAGCATTACTTTAAGGTCAAGAGGGGACGTCCACCTGCACACACACTGCGCACTCCAAATGGTGAGAATATGAAATGTTCTGTATCGATTCCAGCTCGACCTCATCTCTGACATACTCATTAGCTCTCTGTTTGTCTCTCCATTCCTCCTCTGTTCAAATTATCCATATTTCCTGTTTCCGTCTATGACTCACTGGGGCTGACATTTCCAGCCTCACACACCTTTGCTCTCTACCAAACCCATGAGCTGCCCGTCTGGGCTGCGTTTTAGCCACAACAGGCAGGTTTAGGACATTGAACACATTAATCTACTTTTCCAAAAAGTATGCAACAAAAATATGTGGCCTTATAAAAAAGTTAATATCTTAAAGTTCGGTTCACGGATGGAATCCATTCGTTTCAAAGGGAATCAATGCAATGAAGAATTTGGCCTGATGGAATTTTTCCCTTACAAGTTGGGTAAACATTGACACAAATTCGCAGCACCAACCAATAGGAAGCTTCTTGGTGAACTCTATGTGGGCAGAGATTTGTAACTTGTAATGAATAAAAACAAAGATCCAGAAAAACAAAACAAAAGTATCCACAACAGATGAGGTACTCAGGCAGTCTAGACTTCCATCGTCATTATTCCCACATTTCTTGATATTTTGTTACATCCGTTCTCGCTTTTTTTCACATGTGAATTTTTGCCAAGCAATAATAAATGTGACACACCTTAAGTTCCCTATCAGTCATTCTCTGCGTACGTCGTGACCGACGAATAGGAATCTCGCTAGAGAGTGTCTGGGCATTGAACACGCTGAGGCAGCATTTGTGGATGAGTCATGTACCCATTGTGGGAGGATGACCATCTCGGAGCTACGGTCGAGACTCTCGTTCCTGCAAAGGGGCGGAGTCACTGCGCCTCTGGCGTGATCTAACCCCCCACAGAGGTTTACTTCAGGCAGTAGTGCAGGTGACCTGAGGATTACAGTATGCGCTTCCTTCAGGGAAGCAACCCTCTAGGAACCATCATCCCTCCCACGCTCCGCAGCCAGTAGAGCCGCCGACGGAACCTGCTGGACCATCCACGAGGTGTGTATCAGCCGTATCCTTCGGCGCTCTCCACGATGACCAGATGTTGAACGCTGCATCGGAGGGTGGGTCAGACTTCTCTAGGGATGATGATTTGGCTGCACTGCCCCCTTTGGGAGTGCCAGAGTTCCGAGAGTCAGACCCGGAGATGATGGCCATGCTTTCCCGGGCCACCAACAGGATCGGGCTCGTGTGGAACCCTCCACCGTGTCCTGAGCCCTCGAGGCTGGATGATTGGTTTCTCGGGGTGGCCTGTGCTGGTTCGCAGCAACCCACCCCAGTTCCTTTCTTCCCAGAGGTGCACAAACTTCCCCAATAGGAAGCACTTCGTCTACAAAATACAAATTCTAAAGAAAGAAAAATCAAATCACACAGATTATAACAATTACTAATAAAAGAAAATACCACAACACAAAACCATTAATAAAAATAAAACAACATTCAAAATAGAAACAAAACAGCAATGTAATCCGGGTTCGTGTATCCTGCCATTAAAGATATGTTTACACCGCACAGAGCTGCAAGCAAGTCTGTTTAGGCACGTCCATCCAACCTGCACGAACACAGCCGTGAAATTTACGTTTTTTTTATAAACATGAGACGGTCCACCAGAAAAAAGATCATACTCACTGCGTTAACAATGACTCTATCCTGACTGTACAGGCTCTCGCTGCACTCGAACTGTGTAGTGACTGCAGAGTACAGGCTTTAAATTATACACCAATATTATAAAATCACATTCCACATTCCACTCATTCACATACCTGATCAAACAATAAACAGAATAAATGCCGCGAACCACACGACTCCACTAGGAACAGGCGACCAGGATGCAAAGAGTAACGCACACCCAGCCATTTGAACGCTGCACTTTTATTTAGACGCGCAATCATTGTAATGATTAACCAGCCGGTTACCTGACACCGCTAATCTACTGGGCAGATATTTCAGTTCTCCACCAGGGGGAGGAACAAAGGGAAATACCCAATCTGCTACATTAGCATAATGCTATTGTCACAATACTACAAAACACGCACACACACATGCTACAATTTTGTATTTAATTTATATCCTTTTTAACAATACTTTTAGGATTGAACCAAATATTCCTCCGTCAACCATGTTGAATATTTTCAGTTAGTTGCAGTGTGGGACTACCTTTTCTGTAATGGATAGATAAGCTGTTGCCTTAGAATTTAACCAGAACAGGATATTTTAGGAATGTATTTTGGAACAGAACTAAGTATTTGTTTGCTCCAAGTGTTTACTTTAATTAGATTATTGTGTGGTTAGTCTAGCAACATAAGTAACAGTGTTTTGGAATCAACTGTGATTGTTTGTCGAGTCTCTGTGAGGAGCATGGTGTTGGTAAGTGAGTCCTAATGGAGTTACTGGCTAGTGTTTCAAATCAGTCACTAATGAGGTTCCATTTTCGCTAGCATGGCGCCTAAGAAGGTAGCTGCCTATGTGGACCGAAGACAATGAGGCAGCTCACTAGAGTTTGGGAAGAGAGCACTTGTCTTTGTCTGACTTTCTTTGTCTCGGTCTCTGAGCATGATTGATTTGATTTGGTGAGTTGCTAATGCAATTATCTAATTGTGTTTGATGACAGTCTGAAATGTATGTCTCTAGAGTATATGAAAATCTATGAAATTGGTTTGTTTGTGTGTGCAAATGTTCCCTAAGAGGTTTGGCATTCTCTTTTTGTTGTCCTAATTTACAAGAATCATTGGCCTCAACTGCTGTGTGTGGTAGAAAATGCCATGCGTACACACATTTACACGCATACATGCATTTCATACTGACCCCCAATGAGCTTGATTTTGAAATATTTAGATGACTTTTAAAAACAGTTACATTCTGACCTGTATGAAATATCTCATAAGTTAATGGTGAATGTTTTGTACTGGAAAAGGTCAGTGTAATATATTAGTAGAGACAGGTTTTTATTTTTTATTTTTATTTTTTTAACAGCCTCTTGAGAACAATGAATCTAAGCGTTCACACATAGTAAATTATATAATGAACTCTGCCACACATGTCACGGTTGCAAGAAAAAGGAATATGTCTGGTGAATGCAAATAAGAAAATCTAACTCATGTTATACATTTCAATGAGGCACTTGACAGAAGAAAAAAAGAAGAAAAGTCCCCATGTTGGTGGTCACCAGAGAAAACAACAGGACATAATAAAGCATCATCACACATACTCAATGCTGAAAAGGTATTTGGATTCACAAAGCTGATTCGAGGAGTCTGACTAGACTGCCAACAACAGGGGCTGAACCCAAGTTTTAGCTGGAGAAATACTGTGTGTAGCGAAGTCCTAGTCTGGCTATCACCAGAACAAGCTCAATCTTTTAAGATTGAACATTGGTCTGGAGAGTCTGCTAAGTATTTTCTACTGCACAAGAGGCGTGATCAACGGGCATAGTTCAAATGACTCTGTACGCAGTTGGATCTGGGTGACGTACTTTGCAGAGCAACGCGAAAACTCCAGGCAGGAAATGTGTAACCAAACGTGTTGATCAGTGGTTTGCAGAAGCAGCATTGGAATCGAGTGATTTTTGCAGGTTATGCAAAAAAAAAAAAAAAGTTAATGGTATTTACACCCACTCGAGCGATTTGTTTGCTAAAAGGAAGCCATTGAGCATCGTCGAAAGGTTAAAAGGAATTAGACAGATCCGTAACGGCTCTGGAATTAGATTGGATTAAACCCGCCAAAAGCGCGCCAAGTGGATAAGCCAGTTTGTGATTGGTTCCCGCAAATTTGTAAAGGAAGCAGCAGAGATAAATGTACAGGTTTCCAGCCTGAGCTGCAGGGCGAAATCAAATCGCCGGCAGATCAGGCTGGGTTTACCCTGTCTAGCGAAGTCCCACTACAATCAAGATTTGAGCTGGTTGAGGCAGATGAATATGACATAACATAATACTAACATAATACAAGAAATATATTTGACAGTATTAATAATCACCATGAAGGTACTGAAAACACAGTAGTACACTGGATAGTATGTTGCTGTAAGCAATTGTATAAACAAACACTCCTGCTGTATCGGAACAATACGCTAGTGTGACTGGTGATGACTCAGCAGATTAGTTCGGCAAATTACACGTTTGTGGAGCCTGGGCTGTCTACAGAGACGATCTAGCCTGCCGAGGATTGTTCTTGTTGCCTAGCAACTGTAACCGCTGCCATTGATGAGTGACAGTAACGTACGTACTGGACTTTTTTGAAAGTTATATTAAACTTTCTGAAAACAAAACCGGGTTCACAAACTGTCTAAATATGTTCACCATGGTCCATTTCTATATATATAATAAAGTGTATGAACTATATATAATCACATCTCACACGTTTTAATTTTTTTTTTAAATTATTATTATTTTTGCATTTGTATCATTAGGTATTGGAGTAAGTTGAAACCCAATACTTAAGATTAAAAGTGTAATCCGGCAATTTCTCTCTCTCTCAAAAAAAAAAAAATCCTGTCATCAATGAATTCTGGGGTAGACAAGGTCGCGGAGGTTCCATCTGTTGTTTCCTTCATTTCACGGGAAATGAAGGATGCATGTGGAGACCGCATTTGAAGGGGCTTTCAAATTGGGACAGCATTCATCACGCAGCAGTGACGCAATCAGCCTTCGAATGCGCCCTTTGAAGGATGCAGCCTCTGAATTGGGACACAGCAAAGGATTGACAGTCATCTTATACCGGTGTGTGTTGCTAATATCAGAACATGCAGGATAAAAAAAAATCTAAACTTTAGTTCCTAGGACAGGCTTTGTGGCACTGTGACCTGGCTCCTGATAACGGCGAAAATAACTTGTCATACAGCAACTAGTTATAAGAAAAACACTTTGTGCTTTTGTAAAATAAAAACAAACAGTGTGCACTTTCTGCAATCTCATTCTCTGTGAACTTCTTTCTGAAACACATCAAAAATCAATTGAAACTCAGCGAATACTTGCCGCACAGACGTTACGTTACGTTCTGTGCCGAGGCGTCGGAGCATGTGTCGAGAAATCTCGGAAGCTTTCAGTGAAGCGCGTATCGAGGCTTGTATCGCTTTAGACCAATGACGTCATTGATGACATCTGAAGCTTCGCTTCTGCCTGACTGGTTCAGGAAGCGGTTCAAATCTTGGTGTGACATTTTGACAGATATAATAACCTATGGTTTAAAACCCAGCCACTTTACAGTTTTACAATAATAATATTACCCCTCCTGCCTATTATGATCAAAGAACTGATTTGCACACATTTGATAGCCCCATTCATTTTAAGCCAATACGTTTATTACACAGTTATGTTATACAATCATTAAATACCACCAGAAAGTACACATTATATTCATATATATATAGATTAGTTTATGTGGAAATTACATTTTTCTTTACCATTATTTCTAAGCCTTAACTGGCGCAAAATACAGTGTATCACAGATCACATCAGGTCATCTGTAATGTATCTGCTTGTTTTACAATCTTTGACCACTAGGTGGTATTGTGAGAAAATGAAGCCTTGAGAAATTAACCCTTTTGTAAACCACTTTGCTGAAAAGCTTCAATGCTTCATGAGGCTTCATCTCGCCACCACTAGTAATGAGTCCACTACAGGCAAGTTGATAGAACCCAAATGCTGCTTTGTTTCCCAAACATGAACAAAACAAAGACTTGGCTTAGCTAACATGGCTTGTGAAACATACTTTCCATACAGCAGATACACGGACAAAGAAAGAGCTAAAGGAACAATGAAACATGAGTGCTATTCATACACAAAGACTAATGAGTAACAAGAAACACATGAGCATGATCAAGAAAATGAACCAATGACAAAACAGAACTGAAAAACACATGACCTGAAACAACCAATCAGAACATGACACATTCACAAAGGGAGCACATGGCAGGGGCACGTTCAAGTTCAAAACAGTGCGCAATGTTTTGCTATTGTTTCCGGGTTGAACGTCATGTTTCCTGGAAACGGCGTGCACCGGTGTGCAACGGGGTTTGAGATACGTTTTCTCTTGTTTGGTGGGTGTGTCAGAACTGCAGTCCAATCAGCAGCAACATGTATATAAAGCACGCGGTATTAAAGTGAACTCGCACAATGGGTTCAAGGAAAGTAATTTACAAATGTGTTCGATGCAGCTCGGTATACGCAACAACTGAGGATATTAGAAGACATGTTTGTCGTAAGTTTTATTGTAAAAATATAGGATATCAATAATGATGTAGTTGTTTATATTTTTAGCTTCATTGCAAGTGTATGACATTTGGTATAGAAATAAACAATGGTAATTAAGTGCTTTTCCTAAAAATGAGAAAGAAAATACAGGGTATTAAAACAGTATGAACTACAAATAAAGTCAGTGTGTGAGGCTAAATAGATGTGTTTTAGTCTAAATTAGGTAAGATGTGTGCTTCCATTTCAGTTTCAGCAATCCCTTCACTCAATTGGGATGTTCTCTTTTGTTCTGGGCGGCAAGTGCAGTAACCGTAACATCGGGCATATTTTGTAGTATTAAACACATATACCGACTTCATCAGGCTCCGAAAATTCTTCACAAAGAACACAAAGAATGGCCTTCTCAGCTGCCATAGTTGCAACTCTTGCGTCATCAGAACAGTGTGTTCAACGCATCACCGTTTCTGTTTAAAAAACGTGCAACGTTTTGTCGGGGCTGACCGCAGCCCAGGATACCATGCGAAGCAAGGGAAGCATATGACAAACAGGAAGCAAAATAAAAGACATGAACACATAAACCAAAACTCAAACCAAAGTGACAATGACAGATAAGTTGAGTCACTTATGATGTGCATTTGAAAAGCAAACCACACCAAACAGTACATGTTTTTACTCCAAACTCACTTCATAACGTCAGTCGAGTGTTTGAACACCAGGGGCCCGTTCTTCGTACGTCGCTTACTCCCTTAGCTGGATTTGATTGTTGGCGATTAGGCATGATCTTGGATTGTTTGGTTCTTCGACGCTCATCCTGAACTTGCTGTCATAGCAACAGGTGCGCAATCTTAAACCTGCTCGCGAGCAGGCTTATTTCATGTTAACAGGATTAGACTGCGGCTTCATAAGCGGAGCTGATACGGGAAGTCCAGCGCAGCGCGATAGTGCACTTTCAGAGATATATCTTTTTTTCTCGTGACTCGTGAGATTGTCGTTTACATTATTAATTTGTTGGAAACGCACATTTATTTTCGACTTGTCGGAGTCGGGCTTTAACTACAGAACAAACTGTTTGCATTGCCCTAAGATTATTTGCGAGTGGCTCTTTCCTTTACACTATTGGAGATGCAGAGAACTTGATGGAAAGTGCTGTCTGTCGTGTCATTCGGAGTTTACCTGGCGCTTTTAGGTTTAAAAAACAGTTTTAGTTTTTTTTGTGGCATTTCCAAGCCACTTAAGACCCAATGTTGTAAAGCAGTTTTTTTAGGCTATCATAATTTTTTATGAAGATCATGCAATCATGACCATGCCGATTACAGATATGTCACTCAGGCTTCACTAACGTGATTGGTACCATTACCATATATAGCTAGACCAGCCTTTCTCAAACTTTTTTCAGTCAGGGCACCTTTCAAAAGTGCATAAAATCTCAAGGCACCCCAGTGTAAAATATAATTTAAAAACACTGCATAACCCAAATGTAAATGCAAATTTTATATATATATTTATCTAAAATGAATTTACAATTGTTTTAATCCGATCATATGTTTAACCCTTTCACACGTAAATTTAAAATATTCTGGCTGACCCGCGTTTTTCAAGGTGACCGTTATTTAGAATGTGTCACTTTATGGTTTCCATGGTGACGTGTCATTGCTTGTCACGTGACACACCATTGCTTGTCACGTGACACACCGCAGCAACAACAGAGCTGAATGAATGATGATCTGCTTTTATGTCATTTTTCCTTTTTTATTCAAAATATTCACAAATTTGTTAGATATGGCATGAAATATCTGATATTCCGATTGTCAAATATATGCAAGTGGAAGTGTTTTGTTTTTTGAACACAATTATAACGATCGCGTTAGTTGAGCTGTATGCGCGATGGGCGCCGCCATGTTAGTTTGTGCCGCAGACGCAGTTCAGAGAATCGGATCTGTTGGATTTACAACAAGTGAATTCATCCACTTCTCCCGAAATACATAAAAGTAAGTGGCAGGTGAACTGGGAGAAGAATAGAGTAAACTTTAAAGTTACTTACACAATGTGTATCTGATATGAATAAAACTAATTATAATGGAAAGGATTATTATTGCCTCTTCCTTTGACATCAGTGTGTATTTTACAAACTCTAAATGTATTGTTTTTTTTTTAGTACTTATGTCTGAAACCTAAAACAAACATTATGTGGATGAAAACACTGAAAAGTTGTGATATATGACAGCTCTGAGCGCGCCTGTCTCTGGCTCAGCTCCAGCCAACGTGCGAAAGCACATTTGAATTTAGCAGTTGATCACGTCATGCACTGACCGTTTTAATCACACCGGTGCTCCAGGGACCAGCCTAGACTGATCACACCGGTGTGAGCGTACGTGCGAAAGGGTTAAAAAGAAGAAGAATGTATTTATGTAAATTCAAATATATTTATATATGAAATGTCCAATTATTTTTTTTTTTTTAGCCTACGAAATTTTTTGCCGGCACCCCTGACCCAGTGTGCCGCGGCACCCACTTTGAGAAAGGATGAGCTAGACCATAGGCTGCCATCAAGGCCTCAATGAAGGGGATTATGTGAACAGAAAGGGGGTTCACAATGTAAATGTGCTGCCCAGTTACTATTGTGATTCTTAATATTCCAGATTAGTAATATTATATCAAATTAAAAAAAGGCAGTTGACTAAAATCTTCCATATCACAAATGTGAAAGCAAAATGGCCAGGATCTGTGCATGACTTAAGAATTTTCAGAGATTCACATTTATTGAAAGTGGTAAGGAAAGTTCCACAATTAAATATCAAGCTCACTGTATTACATACACTTATGCTGATCCTAACAGAACTGCATTTTTTCATAGGTGATTATGACATGTTCCAGGTGTTTAATGGCCCCATTCCTTGACCCAAACCAGTTACAATGCAGCTCCAGCCAGGACAAGGGCACAATGAAATGAACTTAAAGGGAAGATTTCAGTGTCTGATAAGTCTGAGGGTTGCACACCTGACAGGGCCTGTTACATTGTTGAATGTGCCATATTACACAACATTGCCAAAAAACCCAAACACTTTTCATTAAATGTTTAATAAAAGACAAATATGCTTAGTTCCTTGAGTTTTATTTCAATTGTTCTTTGTAAAGAAAAGCCAGTGGTCAAGTGCCTGCAACAAGAGATATTAGACGCATGCCTCATGCAACAAATAAAAAGGAAAAGTTGGCTATACACTGCCCACCTGTAGGCCTATGTCTCTTCTGTCTGTGCAGACTCTTCTGTAGGCCTTTCTGTAGATGTGGAATCCTGCAACTTATATTGCAGCCATAAAGCATACAAGTATAAATTAAAGGTGCATTAAGCAACTTTTCATGTTAAAAATACCCGTTTTCTAACCCATACATGCTTAAACAATTGCCTGATGGGCTGAATGAGCCTGTTACGGACTGCTCCGAGACACGAAGGTTTAGATCCAAGTGCAGCTTTATTTGAGGGCAATCCAGAGGCGTAATCCAAGGTACAGGCAAGGGTCATACACAGATAGGCAGTCCAACCAAAGAAACAAACAAACAAACAAACAAAACAGGCAGGGACCAGAGGCAAGAGAGTAATCCAGGGAACAGGGCAAGATATCCAAAACCAAGAGACCAGAAAACCAAGAGAATGCTCAGAAATGCAGTGTAACACTAAAACAAGACTTCGTGGTGAGTGAATGAATGAACATGGTATAAATAGACTGAGACTAACAGGGTGATGGGACACAGGTGAATGCAATCAGTGATAATGAGGTACAGGTGACTGTGATGAGTGATCAGAGATGATGAGTCCGGGCAGTGAGTATGGGAAATGTAGTCTGAGAGTGAACGTGAGTGTCTGATGTGGAGTGCCCTCTGGCGGCTCTCAAGGGCACTCCAGCTGGTGACCGTTACATAGCCCCCCCTTTAAGGAGCGGATTCCAGACGCTCCTAAATTGTCCAGGAGGGTGGTGGAGCGGAGGCGGACCCGGGGGCGGGATGGAGGGCCAGGCCCGTGGAGCGGAAGAGGACCTGGAGACTGTGGCGTAGCAGGCAGTGCAGGCGACCGGGGCGGAGCAGGCAGTGCAGGCACTGCAGGCGACCGGGGCGGAGCAGGCAGTGCAGGCGACCGGGGCGGAGCAGGCAGTGCAGGCGACCGGGCGGAGCAGGCGACCCTTCAGGCGGCCAGGGCGGAGCAGACGACCCTTCAGGCGGCCAGGGCGGAGGAGATGACCAGGGCGGAGCAGACGACCCTTCGGGCGGCCAGGGCGGAGGAGACGACCCTTCGGGCGGCCAGGGCGGCGGAGACGACCCTTCGGACGGCCAGGGCGGACAGGGCGGCGGAGACTTTCCCTCGGGCGGCCAGGGCGGAGACTTTCCCTCGGGCGGCCAGGGCGGAGACTTTCCCTCGGGCGGCCAGGGCGGAGACTTTCCCTCGGGCGGCCAGGGCGGAGACTTTCCCTCGGGCGGCCAGGGCGGAGACTTTCCCTCGGGCGGCCAGGGCGGAGACTTTCCCTCGGGCGGCCAGGGCGGAGACTTTCCCTCGGGCGGCCAGGGCGGAGACTTTCCCTCGGGCGGCCAGGGCGGAGACTTTCCCTCGGGCGGCCACGGCGAAGACGACCCCTCGGGCGGCCACGGCGGAGACGACCCCTCGGGCGGCCACGGCGGAGACGACCCCTCGGGCGGCCACGGCGGAGACGACCCCTCGGGCGGCCACGGCGGAGACGACCCCTCGGGCGGCCACGGCGGAGACGACCCCTCGGAACTGGAACAGACACCGGCTCAGGCACTGGAACAGACACCGGCTCAGGCACTGGAACCGACACCACCGGCTCAGGAACTGGGACCGACACCACCGGCTCAGGAACAGACACCACCGGCTCAGGAACAGGAACAGACAATGGCTCAGGAACTGGAACCAACACCACCGGCTCAGGAACAGGGACCGACACCACCGGCTCAGGAACAGGGACCGACACCACCGGCTCAGGAACAGGGACAGACACCACCGGCTCAGGAACAGGGACAGACACCACCGGCTCAGGAACAGGGACAGACACCACCGGCTCAGGAACAGATACGGACACCTGTTCAGGAACATAAACAAACACCGGCTTCAGCACAGTGTCCGGGGTTCCAACCGGACTGGAGGCTGCCATCTTGGTAGTGTGTGCAGCCCAGGCACACCAGACAGCAACCAAATAAAAAGTGAAGACAGCCCTGTGGGCCGTGGCAGGGCTGACGGGTACAGCCTCCGGCACAGGAACAGTCTCTGGATCGGCAGACGTGACGTGAACAGTCTCTGGATCGGCAGACGTGACGTGAACAGTCTCTGGATCGGCAGACGTGACGTGAACAGTCTCTGGATCGGCAGACGTGACGTGAACAGTCTCTGGATCGGCAGACGTGACGTGAACAGTCTCTGGAGCGGCAGACGTGACGTGTCTCTTCCACGCATGCAATACCGCCACTGCGTAAAAGAGAAAGACAGCCCTCCTGGCCGTGGCAGGACTGATGGTGGGCAGTTCCGAGACAATCCTCTTGTCCGAAGACACAGACTCGGCGGCGGCCATCTTGTCCGAAGACACAGGCTCGGCAGACGTGACGTGAACAGGCTCGGCGGCAACCATCTTGTCCGCAGACACTGGATCCGGCTCGGCAGCGGCCATCTTGTCCGAAGACACAGGCGTGGAGTCGGCCATCTTGTCCGAAGACACAGGTGTGGAGTCGGCCATCTTGTCCGAAGACACTGGCGTGGAAGACGTGGCGTACACAGTCTCTGGCTCTGGCTGGACAGGACTGACGTGAAGCTCTGGCTCTGGCTCTGGCTCGGCAGGACTGACGTGAAGCTCTGGCTCTGGCTCGGCAGGACTGACGTGAAGCTCTGGCTCTGGCTCGGCAGGACTGACGTGAAGCTCTGGCTCTGGCTCGGCAGGACAGACGTGAAGCTCTGGCTCTGGCTCGGCAGGACAGACGTGAAGCTCTGGCTCTGGATCAGCGCGCTCTGAGCTTGACGGGACCAGCGGCGGCGAGGGCTTTGAGCTGGGCAGGACCAGCGGCGAAGAGGGCTCTGAGCTGGACGGAACCAGCGATGAAGAGGGCTCTGTGCTGGACGGGACCAGCGGTGAAGAGGGCTCTGTGCTGGACGGGACCAGCGGTGAAGAGGGCTCTAGCTTGGCGGGCATGTCGCTTGCTGTCTCAGGCGCGGCAGGCATGACGCTCTCAGTCTCAGGGGCGGCGGGCATGACGCATACTGCCTTGGCTTCGGCAGATTTGGCGTGAAGTGCGGGCTCGGCTGGACTGGCGTGAAGTGCAGGCTCGGCTGGACTGGCGTGAAGTGCAGGCTCGGCTGGACTGGCGTGAAGTGCAGACGATGACATGGCGTGCCATGGAAGGAAGCTCTCCAGACATCTGGAGAGTGCCTCTCTCCAATCCAGACCGGAGAGATCGGGGAGCTCCCTCGGGTCGACCTCCTTAGCCCCCAGCCGGTAACACAACTTAATTGCCTCGTCACCCAGAGAGCAAGAGGCAGCGAGAGGAACAAACCCCCAGGTGTACTGGAACAGATCGAGGCTATTCAGGGCCAAGGCCGCGATCTGCCCAGCGAACTCCCGGCTCATGCTAGGAAGATCAGGCGAGATCCGTACTGCTGGATTCCTGGAGGTCATAGCTGCTGGATCTGGGTGTGGCGAAGTCTTCTGTTACGGACTGCTCCGAGACACGAAGGTTTAGATCCAAGTGCAGCTTTATTTGAGGGCAATCCAGAGGCGTAATCCAAGGTACAGACAAGGGTCATACACAGATAGGCAGTCCAACCAAAGAAACAAACAAACAAACAAACAAACAAACAAACAAACAAACAAACAAACAAAACAGGCAGGGACCAGAGGCAAGAGAGTAATCCAGGGAACAGGGCAAGATATCCAAAACCAAGAGACAAGAAAACCAATAGAATGCTCAGAAATGCAGTGTAACACTAAAACAATACTTCGTGGGTGAGTGAATGAATGAACATGGTATAAATAGACTGAGACTAACAGGGTGATGGGACACAGGTGAATGCAATCAGTGATAATGAGGTACAGGTGACTGTGATGAGTGATCAGAGATGATGAGTCCGGGCAGTGAGTATGGGAAATGTAGTCTGAGAGTGAACGTGAGTGTCTGATGTGGAGTGCCCTCTGGCGGCTCTCAAGGGCACTCCAGCTGGTGACCGTTACAGAGCCCTTCTCTGATCACTGAGATTGTCTCTATAATCCTGTAAAGTAAAATAAATAAGAGGGATTCGGGCCGGAATTTTAGACTGGGCGTGACGTCATGCGCGTTCACGGCACGCTCATCTGGCTGTCTGGCAGGTTTGTGTATTCGCCGCCATTCTCCGTAGAAGATGGATTCTAAGAGACCGGCTTGTAGTTCATTTCAAACACCAACGCAAACTCCACGTAAGATAAAAAAAAAGAAAACTTTTGTCCGTGAGCGTGCACACTTCTGGCTGCAGTTTCGCTTGCCGCCAGAGGGGGCATAGTTCTGCAAAAACTCAGAGACTTGCGCAATGCACCTTTAATTAAAGTTATTTATGCACTTGCAGGTAGGCTAGTTCCTCCATATGACAGTTATCTGAGAGGGTTTATTCACTGTCCAGTGCAATGGAAACAAATGGACATTACAAAGTATTATACTTTCTTTACTTTGGAAAGTTAGAAAATGTCCACTTACTGCACATATTTCAGCCACCACTTTATTGGGAACAGATACAAGTGTTGGTGTATTATGTAAAGGTGCACAAAAGAGGATAAAAAATAAAAAATATTTTTACATTAACATAAGTTAAAAGCAATTCATCATTACTCAAGATTTAACTGTTGAAATGACTATACGGCCTTAATTTAATGCAGCAAAAATTATTTTACAGTGTGGGCTACTAAGATCTTTTTTTTTTTTTTTTTTGCCTTTTTCTTGGTTGCTTTTATAAACAGACAACCATTTATTTAACAGTGCCTTTTATAAAAGAGACTATAATATAGGCTAACTAAAAATTACCATTATGTAGAATATTTTTGTACTTCACTTGTATTTGTTTCGATGTTCTAGTGTGGTGACTGACATTACAATGAACAAAGTAATTATGCAATTATTAAAATACAAATATATAGGCTAATAACGTGATAAAATACATCTAACATGGCCACTTCTAACGGATTTAAATTGTCTGCTACTTTTTACCAGCCCTCTCTCCTGGCTTTTCCAGACTTTGAGGTGTTCCCTGGCGTTTTAATTAAACATTAAAATTCCGAATAAACTTGGACTATTAGTTCTTGCTCTGCTGAGGAGAAAAACTGAGCGCGCCCTTTGGCCACGCTGAGCAGCCAATAGCAGCGTTGCTGATCAATGTTTCTACTATCGATACATATCCCCTTTTAAACCAGCGCATGAACGCGCAATTATCTCACTAACTCAATCCAGCTATACTAATCATAACTGGCAGGTGTGTTCGAAGAACCTAATTAGCCAGATCATGATTACCACGATGATATCATCTTGGATGTCTCATTTGATCTCGGATGTTCTATGCAACGTATGAAGAACGGGCCCCAGGTTTCTGGTGACTGCGATAACAAAGACAGATATGGCAAAAGTACACACATCCTTCTCTCAAGTAGAAGTAGATATACTCATGTTTAAAGAGACTCTGGTAAACGTTGAAGTACGGACTACACTTTTACTCAAGTTAAAGTAAAGAAGTATAGGCTCTGACATGTTCTTAAGTAAAAAATAGCCATTACTACTACCTGTTTTAGTTTCACGCTGTTAACTGGACCACACATCATATTAATACATTAATACAACATAACTTACATTTCCTATTTTGTTAGCTAATGAATGTATCCAGGCTGAACAACCACCTTGTAGAACAGTGCCGGACTGGGACAAAATTTCAGGCCGGGAAATCTTAGACTCATCGAGGCCATCCCACACCCACGACAAATTCTGAAACCACGGACAACCCTATCTTTTTGTATGGCCATCACATAAAAAAAAGTTTAAATCCTTAGGCTGGGGCCATGCAAAATAATTAAAAGTTCTCTCTTGAACTGCACCTTCACTTCCATTATCCTGTCCAGTCTCTTCATTATCTCTGATATCTTTCTGTCTCTCACTCGTGTGTGTGTTATACTTTTTTCCACAAATTTTCTTGTACCTGTCACTTTTTCAGCAGCATGTCTACTGTTATGAACAGAACTGTCTCCACCTTGTTGCAAAACAACCACCTCATTGTAATTTGTTTGCACATAATATACATTTATTTTAGTTCAATTTAAAGTATCAAAATGGCCAATTTGGGAAAATTAGATATTAGTCGACTTGGCATGACGCCCTGAATCTAACGAGACCACTTTTATGATTTTTGGACAAATCAAAAGTTATAAGCAAAAATAGCCATTTTTCGTATCTCCGGACCAGTAGGTGGCGCTGCACCGAAACGTAGCATGTCGCCTCAGGTCATGTGATGACATGTACCAAGTTTTGTCTGAATACGATAAAGCGTTGCGGACATACAGC
Source organism: Leuciscus leuciscus (assembly GCF_965113295.1). Lineage (NCBI taxonomy): Eukaryota > Metazoa > Chordata > Actinopteri > Cypriniformes > Leuciscidae > Leuciscus > Leuciscus leuciscus. The sequence goes on along the minus strand of NC_138734.1, from coordinate 11,634,437 downwards.
CTTAAGTCTGTTTTCGCAAGCGCTACGTAAAATTTGTTTTTTCTGAGAATTCAAAATGGTGGAAAGATTTCCATGATAGAAAATGACGCCATATGATGCAATCGAATCGGCTTGAGCCACGTAATCAGAGTAAACCAGATTTTTGTTTCTAACCTTTACGGTTCAAAAGTTATTAGCATAAATATGAGTAAACTTTTGGACAGTTGGTGGCGCTAGAGGGATTGAGTTAGAAAATCCAAATTTGCCATGTTGCCTGAACAGACTGTCCTCTATCAGTGTGCCAAATTTCATAACTTTCCCGCAAGCGGTTCTATGGGCTGCCATAGACTTCCTGAATAATAATAATAATAGGAACGCCAACGATTTCAATAGGCGCCCCCGCACCTTCGGTGCTTGGCCCCTAAAAAAATTAGGGTTTTGTGGTCCAGGGTCACATATTAGCAGAAATTGGCAAACAAAAGCTTATTTGATGTGGCAGTAGTCTTTTTTACAGTAAAAACTTTATAATCTATCCAAAACTAATCAACGGAATCTTGTCTAACATATTTTGTCTGTAACATGTCGTTTTTATTATATGTTAGCATATAAATGTTAATTTGCAGTTTAATACGTTGCTTATTCAAAGACATTTTATTTCAACATATTTCAGTCGATTTTTACTCATCTCAGTATAGCAATATAGTTTGGCAAAAGCTAAACTAGTAGATGTGTTTATGTAAAAATAACATGTTTACTAAAGTGCGAGTGTGAATGAACACACAGACACGCGATTCATATATAAACAGTCTTCTTGCGGTTTACAGACACTATTCCATATCGCGATTAGAACAAAGCACTTCAGAATAAAGAACTTTTCACAATCCTCAGCTGGATCCGTTTCTCCTCGCAGTGAAACTAAACCAGCACCTCTGAGGTAAATTTCCCTGGATTATTATTACGAAAGTATTATTCCTCACAGCATAGCAAGACGACGTAGAGTACATGATTCTTATTAAACTTGATGTGTTTTATCCAGCTGATGTGGGCGTTGATAGGCATGGATTGCCTCAGATAATTTGCGTTTGAATAGCTCCGTGGGCGTGTTCACATTAGCAGATAATGAGCTGAAATGAGAACGACTGACATCTCTCTCTTTTCATACAGATTACATAAACAGAGAATATTTGTCTTTGTTTTGAATTAGATCACTTAAAAGTACATACTTAAATGATTATAAAGATATATAGCTCATACCTGGGTGAACAGTATTTGCTGAGTTTCGTGTAAGTTTAGAGAAAAGTTCAGAGACGTAGAGGCAGAAAGCATACCCTGTTTATTTTCTTTATTTTACAAAAGCACAATGTTTTGTTTCGATTGTAAGTGGAACCATAGAAAAGTAGACATTTTACAGTTTATTTTCTCATATATCTTAAGTCTGTATGACCATAAATGACAGAGTTTTATATGCAAATTCCCCCTTATAGAGGACAAAGGATCGTAAAGTTTCCCTCCAAAGGGACCAACTCCTAATTGGCTCATTCACCTCCAGAGGGTGTGACATCTTCACACAATAAAAGATCACTGATCTCAAGATCATGTGGATTCTGGGAAATTCTTATGTGAAGATGATGCTGAGCTAGAAGCCTTTATAGAGACCCCTAAGTTTGTGCCAGGCAGTGGCCTTGTCTTTTCATTTACCAAAGATCCACTGACTTCAACTGGTTCTCTCTTATCAAGACAACATCAGTGAAGATCAACTGAGCCTCAACAAATTGCATCAGGTCAGTTTTATTAAATGGGCGAGACATGCAAGTATCAAACTTAGCCTCATTATTTGATATATTAAGTATCCCTATACCCCATTTAAAGATGGGTTTGTTAGAACAAAAGAAACCGATGGTTAGCTCAAGGCTGTTGATCTGATGAATTTTAAACAATGCTATAAAATCTTGCTTGTATTGTTTTCTGTTTCAACTCTCTTTCCATTGTGTGTATGTTTGTGTGTGTTAGATAAGTCTTAAGTGTTTAGTCTAGATCATAAAGTCTTGTTCATGGCACATGCACATCTCGTTCGCTGTACGAACCGGTTAGTTGATTTTGGTATTAATTCTGCTAGATCAAGTTAATTTTATTAGCTGATCCAAATATTTATAATTAATCATAACAAGTTATGATTAATTATTGACATTTCCCTTTTGAGCTAATTTGTGACTTCTCCTTAGTTCTACTGCGCCTGCAGCAACGGTAGCGTGAATCTACTCCTAATCCTACCCGTTAAACACTTTATTTGCTCAATTAAATACCCATTAGTCACTTATTTTCACTTTTTTTATTTTTGTTTTGAATAAATAATTAATACTGATATGCAATGGGAAAAGGGAGAAAAATGAGCTCGGAAAAAAAGGTGGATTTGATCTCAAGTTGATAGCACCAAAGTCAAACGCCACTCCCTTACTCTCCATATCACTGCTCCTGTTATCAGCAGAATATCTTTAGTAATATTGTCTGGCTCAGTCAGAGTTCTTTTACAATCTTTTTCAATCTTTTACAGAGTTAGTGTAAATAAACTTGGTGTAAATTGACACTCAGTTAAAGGCAATCATTTTCAATGCATAATACAGATTTGTTCCTCAAATCATCCCGTGAGCCACATAGGACTCCACCATGGCCCTTCACATGACATTTTGAGCCTGCAGTTTCCAATACAATGAAATTTGTTTTTCACTTTCTTTCAGTGTGCATGGGATGTTGTGTTACTGCCATTTTCATATTATGGAAATATTGCCATTGCAATAGAAATTGTATACATGAAAAGAGAGAAATAAAGAGACGAATCAGAAAATAATATCTGGTGCTAAGTCAATATCAGGTCTAAGTCAAATGGCTGCCAAGTGAAAAGACTTGCTCCAATAAGGACTTTAGCCGTTTGCAGTTTTACCAATCAAAACAGCAGCCTACTTCCAGAATAATCAATGTCTGTGTTTTCATTACAATATCTTGTATATCACACATGCAATGTACCGTGATTAAATTATGTAATGCCTATATATCGTCGCTTTCGGGCGGAAACCTCGTATGTCCAAATTTAGTCAATTTCATATTTTTTCACAAATCGAGGCTATTGGTCAGTCCCCACGTGGTTCTGTTATTTTTACAAATTATTAACCAATCTAAAGTGTTGAAAATAGCTTGAGAGCAAATCTCTTAACTCCATTGGACACTTCAACTGTCTGAGAATCCTCGTAACTCCACCTCTTCTTCACTCCGCGGCGGGAGCCTCCGTGGCATTTTGTCTCCTCAGGATTGAAAGTCGCAACGATTAAGAAATCCTCATCGAGCAACACATAAAGCAAGCCTTAACTCTGATTTTATCTGTGTTAAACTATGATATCAGTTATTGATGCATTTTAAATGTCTACTTGTTACTAGGCTTTTTATACGTGTGCATTGACGTTTTAAAATGTATCTAATATAATACTTGAATTGAATTAAATGTTTTGGATACCAGCATTAAATTATTGTTTTTATTATTATTTTACTGACTCGAAGTTGGCACTGTGCATGTAAAATACCCCAAGTAGCAGGTTTTATTTATGGGAAAAAGGAAAAAGGTCTGTCTACTGGCGCCAAGTAAGCCTATCTTTGGATAACTCTGTCTGTTTTTTAGACAGTAACGAGTGAAAATAGTTAGGTTAGATACATTTGAGTAGGCTGTAGCTGTAATGCTGCGGTGCAGAAGGAAGCCTGTGAGCCACGAAGGTAAGTTTGAGTGAAGATTAACTAACCCGACCCCTTAACCTACCCATCACACACATACACACAAGTCAAGCATTTTTTTTTGTCTAGCCTATAAAACGCCGATATCAGGCCGGGTGAAACCCGTAGTTGTTGGGACATCAGAGACCAGTTTGTCTAGGAGGGCAACATGTTTATTAGCAATAGCTAACGTTAGCTCCGTAGTGTCCGACGTTTTGAGCCATTCCTACGCACATTGCTTGATTTTTTCCCATCGGACTTCAGTAAAGGGCTGCGGACCTTTCCCACCATCTTTTCCGACATGAAGAATACACTTTACGGGTGTTAATCGAGCTTGATCGCCGCTATCAGATGAAGATGCGCTGCTTACGTCCTCCTCCATGTTTACATGTGCGTAGTGATATTGGCTTGATTTCGGCTGTGACCTACTTACATTTTCGATGCTGATTTGTTGAAAATCGAGCTCAACCGTTTTAGACGTCTCAATACGCAGTCAATATAGTGCGCCAATAAATACACTTTTCTCATTAACTGCAGGATAATGCGTGGAGAACTTTTTGCTTGGATACCATTTATTAACGTTGAACATATTGAGCAAAAGAAAAATTAGTGCCCCACTTGGTGGAACGAAACCCTATTTCTAGGCCTCTTTTAGGCTACTGACAGCGGCCTACAGAGCTTCCAAACAAAGGTGCACCAAACAGGGTATATTATGTTTTATTATTATTTGGCCTGTACTTAGTCATCTGAGCAGGTGATGCAGGTCAAAGCATTGCCCCCCATCTGCGTCTGTCTCTGGCTGTGCGGATCCAGGTTTTGCCAAAACTCTTCTTTAGGGAATATGACCATCAAGTTGGCTGGTGTCCAAGTGGTTGCTTCACCTCATAGGATACCAGGTTTTCGCATTCCAGCGTCAATCGTTCATCCTCTATTTGAGCTACATGACCAGCCAATTATTATTATTTTATTTATTTTTTTATTTATTTTTTTGCTGCCTCAGTGATCATATCTTTCAACCTTTATATATCCTGCAGAGGTTTATTTGGGATCCTGTCTCTTCACGTGAGTTTGAGCATTCTTTGCTCAATTGTTCTTTAGGTTACAGCGAGTTTCTGTTAATCTGATTTGGTTAGAGACCACATCTCACAACCGTATAGTAGTACGGTGGTATTAAAGAGAGGGGCTCGAAGGGTTGGGTTGTTGGTGGTAGTGATCGCTTTGCTGATAACAAAAAACCTCTGCCATGCTGCTTTGTGTGATGAGGACTAAGGTTGAATGGGATCCATATGTGGTTTATTGATAAACAGCAAGTTCACAGTACAGGCAGGCATGGGTGTTATCACCAGTATAAACAACAGTGTCAGAGGCAGCACGATAATCAAGGTCATAAGCGGGCAAATGATTAGGGCAGGCAGCAAACAAACCAAGTAAAAGTCCAGGCAAACGATAGGGTCACAGGCAGGCAACAAGAAACTATGATCAGTAATCCAAATAAGGTCGATAAATGGAAAGACAGTCTCAGGAATAAAACGGTCAGAATTGCAGCTGGTGCAAAATCAGTCCAGGTATGTGGGATCTTGGGAATTGTAGTCCACGGTTAATACTCATGAGAGTGAGACTGTCGAGGGATCTTCACTGGCGTTTGTAACACTTTGCGTATGGCTGAGCACTGTTCCATTGTAATTTCTTGACCTAGGCAGGTGTAACTATTGGCTTCTTCAATCTTTTCAGAACAATCTGAATGGAGCCGTTTCATCCACCATTCTTGATCTACTGATGACTCTGAAGAAAATCTTGTATATGGATGAGAGAAGGCAGATTGGTTTGAGGTTCTTGAGCTGCTCTTTGTTGCCTTTTTTGAATAGGAGAATGGTTTTTGGCTGCTGTCCACAGAGTCTGGTCACTGGCTTCCATCTCTATTCCATCTTTGCCAGTGGCCTTGTCGTTCTCTGCTTGTTCAACTGCATGTTGTACTTAGATAGACAGCACATCTGGGATGACTGAGGCTAAGGAGGGTTGGATGAAGTAACTGCCACTTTTGAGGTGAACAGGCTTGTGCAGAACTCCTGACACTCTTCAATACATGTCCTTGTCCTTGCAATTGACCCATTTGTGTTCCTCAGTGCTGACTTTTGCCTTTGTTGCTGGGTCATTGACCTTCTGCATTTCCTGATGCACTGAAAAGTGTGTTGTGCCGATATTCCTTAAGATCTGCTTTTAGTTTGTTGCGGATGAGTTTACAGAGGAGGCTGTACTCGACAAGGTCTTTTTTGACGCGTTTCATCTGCCGTCTTTTTTCAAAGAGAGTTTTTGTTCCATCTGAGACCTGCTTAGTTTGGTGATTCTCGCCTGGTATTTCTGACTTATTGCCATGCCACTCTGAGATAATTGCCCAAACTGTCATTAGAAACGTTACCCTTGATTTCCCATTCAAGTTCTTCTATGATCTTTTAGAAGATTTCCTTTGTTAAAAGTGGTCTTCTGCTGTCCTTTTTGAAGAGTGCAAGCGCTCATTTGTTGTCCTTTGCATAATTTTCACCCAAATAATTCGGTGGTCACTAGGGGCTGTCAAATGAAAATTCGTATTTAAAATATTAATTGAATTTATAATACAAATCCACATACTAATGAAAAAATGGTGCATTCGAATTGTAGGTGTGCGTCAGGCAGCCTTTTCAGTGGTGAACAAGATGCAAAGATGATGTAAGAGTTGTTGTTGTTGTTGTTGTTGATGATCAAAGTTGTGATTAAAAACGTAAATGCCACTTTGCAAGGGTAGTCAATTAATGTCATTGTATAATGACAGTCCCAGGTAGTAGTTTCAAACGGGCCTGTCTGTTAACAGCTACTTTTCCCCAAGGCCCAGAAGGAAAAGGTACAGGCTGCAGAGGTGTGGCAGAAACAATAGCTGTCTTATCAGAAAAGACACAAACCTGACAGTTTTTGATCTGTTCCTTGACCAAATAATCAATACCTGGCCATCAGTAGAGTTCATAAAGGCGCTGCTTTGTACGCACAATTCTTTGGTGGCCTTTGTGGGCCAGATTCACTAAGATGTGCCTCAGTGAAACAGGAACAAGAAGACGTGATCCTCTAAATATGTAGTCCTTTTGTACACTCAGTTCATTCCTTACTTGAAAATACGGATGTAAATCTTTGTCCAAAGCAGTTGATTAGGAAGGCCATACACGATTAATTTGTGCACATATTGAAGTAAATTCTGAACATGATGCAGAGGCAGAAGCAAACTCAATTGGAGATACTGCAGACATCCCAGAAGTCTAGAATGCAACAAATTCAGGTTCTGCATCATAAAGATCCTCTTGGAAAAGCTGGCAAAGGTAATTTAGACAAACCATCAGCAGTTTGGTTTTGAGAAGCAGAACTGTAAATCACTGTAAAAAAAAAAAAAAAAAGTAAAAAATAAATAAAATCACTGTTAATCAGAATTAATCAATTAATTCTCAAATTTTCAACAGCCCAGACACATGCTAAGGCTTCCCTTTCAATCGTTGAATACTTGCGTTCAGCAGATGACACAGTCCTTGAAGCAAATGCAATGATGCGTTCAGTTTTATTTTCATGAATTTCACCCAGTACAGCACCTATCCCTAGAGTTTGAGGCATCAGTTAAAAACGCAATAGGCAAATAATGCCAAGGCAGAACTTTTAAGCAACAACTCTTTCAACAGTTTTGAAACTTTTCGGAGCCTCTTCCGACCAGCTGAAATCAACTCCTTTCCTGATACAAACACGCAATGACTATAGCACAGTAGTAAAATTAGCAATAAACTTGCAGTACCATGATATAAATCCAAGAAAGGTACGAAGCTGATGTGCATCGGTAAGAATTGGTGCATGAACCATTGCATTAAGCTGATTCTCATTTGGATAAACACCTTGTGCAGACACTGTATGACCCAGGAAGCGTAGACTTGGCATTTCAAAGTATTCAGTTGAAGACCTGCACTCTGTATATGTTGAACAACTTTGTTGCGCATGCAGTCATGTTCACTCTGTATACGACCCCAGACAATAATATCATCCAGGTGGTTGGCTACATTTGGCAATCCCTGCAGCACAGTTGATAACATTTACAGAAGATGCTAAAGTTATGCTCCACATAGCTTAGACAACAATTCATCAATGTGTGACAGAGAATAACTGTCTGTAATAACAGCTTTGTTTGGTTGTCATAGATCTACGCACATGCAAATGCCACCTGATTTCTTACTGCACCACTACAATTTGTGAAACCCAAGGCGATGCATCCACTTTCTAAATGACACCCAACACAAGAAGATGGCTTTTTTGAGAAGACAAAGGTACGCGTTTAAGTTTCTGACATACAAGTGTAACATTAGAAGAGATATTTACCGTATGCAGGAAACCTTTTGCACATCCCAGCATGACAACAGGCATTGAAGCAGAAAGGTGCATTGCAGGTGCTGATTTTTTAGCAGATTCAGACAGAACAGAAGAACCTTCAAAGCAGAGATGTAGCCCATTCATTAAAATCCATTCCAAGAGGAGCAGTACCAAACTCAACTATAAAAATACTGCTGATCTAGGGCCATAAACTTGTATGGTGCAGAGGGTTCTCTGTTGGGGCAAGGCGAGGGTCTGGATGCCATTATGTGGGCTTGGACACATCTAAGTGGTCGATGTGCTTTGCCCATTCTCTCAACATAATTAAACCAGTTGCTCCTGCACTCCTTATTCCTTCCCCAATTCCGAATACAACTGTTGAGCCTTCCTTCCACTCTCGGTATAGTTCTTTACCGCACCGTGTTTCACAGAGGCCAAGGATGTTGCCTTTGGTTTTGCTCTTTCCCTCTATGATTGTTAACAGGTCTGTCTCCCTAGATACCATTATGGTGTTGAAAGGGGCAATGGAGAAAAAAAAAAAAAAAAAAAAATCGCTGCGCCAAGTGTCCAGTTTTACAGCCTTGTTGCTCCACCACCATAGAGCAGGCAGGAAGGCATGCAGGGTACTGGGGCCTATTTTCCAGATCCTAGCCACAAGATTTGCCGGTCATTAGCTGGCTGGGCTCATTCGCTCATTCTTTTCTTTACTCATAGTATTATGCAAACTCTTCCTATCGTGATGCCAATGATAAAATATGTGACCCATTTTAATTTTGAACAACTCTAAAATTGTATAGAGGCATCAGCTACCACTTGTTCCCTGGAGAGCTATATTGATCATGTGCTGTGGCTGAGTGGTTCGTCCCTCACTGTTGTTGCGGATGAGACTAATGCCAGCCCTACTCCCCTTGAATCTGCAGCAATGGCCTTTAATACCATCACGGCAAATGCTCCGTTTTTTCCTCGGGCAAGGAAAGCTTCAACGTTTCAAACAGCATGGACCTGGTGACAGCACGGTCCACACCAGCTCCAGAGTCCATTCCAGAGTCCGTTCCAGAGTCCGGCACCTCCCTGGCTCCCTCAGCTTCCGGCACTTCCCTGGAAAAGATCATTTTGCAATAATAAGGAAACAAACAAATATTGTTGAAACCAAAACTATGCCCTTACCTCTCACATTCAAGGCAAGAACTATTACTCTAGGTCACATCAGCTCATTGTCAGGAATCAGAGAAGGGATGACCCAGGTGCAGAATGAACAGGGAGTGATATTTATTGACAAAGACAAAACACAGGTGGAACAGTCCAAACAATAGAGCAGGGCACACAACTGGAGAACAGGTGGGTCGAGGGCACAACTGCAGAACAGGTTGGTCAGGGATGAGAGTCATGAGACAAACCCAGGTTATTTGGGAACAGTGGAAACTTGACAGCAGCTCAAGGAACCAGAGGCTTGGCATAGGTGGGATGAAACAACACTAGGCACTAGAGTGGCTTGCCAGGACAGAAGTCTCGATGACCAAGGAAGAACAGGATGCAGGGCAGGGCAGGGCAGGAACCAACACAAGACGAACACACAAGAGATAACAGAAACAAAAAAACGACAACTATGACTAGGAAAACAAAATAGACTAATTAATAACTGGAGGTGGCAAAGGAGAAAGTAAGGTAAATAAAATAAATAATTTCTCAAAATAAGGAACTGGTACTTACAAACAAAAATAAATTAAACAAGACTGCAACCTTGCAGAGAACTAGAGAAAGATAAATAAATTACTTAAATAAGGAAAAGTAAAAACAAGGCTTGAGAGAACAAGAAAATAAAGACTATAACTAGACTAAAAACACAGGGACAAAGAAACTAGAAATTAATAAAACAGAAATAATCAAACAAGGAGCACTAGCACTAGCACTAGCTCTAGCTGTCAATTTCTGTAGTAACTGCATACACACATTGAATGCAGACAACACACAAAACAAACCAGCAAAGACATGAGGGAAAGAGGCACAATATAAAGGGACCAGAGCACATGAGGATCAGGGTAGGGTTGCTCCAGCCGTTCGTAAGTTCTTTCTTAAATTGGAACGTAAAGTCCACACTAGAGGCTTAGTAACTACTAGCTAGTTTGTAACTAACTCTGAACTTTATTCCGTTGCACCATTTGTTCGTAAGGCAGAGTGTAGCTAGTAGGTCGTAAGCTCTCCGTAAAGTAATGCGTAGTCGCATAATATGACGTTTAGCCTCGATGATCCAATAGCAGCCTTCAAATACGTGAGCATATGTTGTGTTGAAATGCTGTTTATCCTTCATTCTATTGCCTCACGTTACTAACGGTAAAAATAAGTTTCCATTAAATACGATACTTGATCATGAATAGCATAAGTGTTTTTATATGTAAATAACATTCAGAAACTGTATTTGAAATTAAATGAATAAGGATCAATAAATAAATATTGATACAAAAAACATAAGAAATTACGTTTATTGATTATGACTGATATTTGACATGCACAACATGGACCGATGCACACAGCGGCGGGCTGTTTAGGACGGGTTCGTGTTAAAGATAGCTAACAAAGTAATCTTTTCACATAATGTTCTCTCTCTTAAAATGTAAGCGAGTGTAAATGTCAGCATAATCATATATGTCTAAGAATTGAAGTCTGTCAGGTAAAAGAAGAGCTTATTGATGCAGTTCAGTCTGTCTGATATTTTATTCCATCCGTTACTCCTGATCGGAGGCTGCCGTAAATATTTTGTCTATACGTAGAGTTACGCTTCAACTAAGTTTAATGGTGCAACTCAAAAATATTTAGAAGTGCGTAAGTCGTAACTTAGTGTCCATTTACGTCAAAACTAGGCTAAGTTATAACTTACGCACAGCTGGTGCAACCGGCCCCAGGTGAGCACAATTAGTGAAACGAGGGCAAGACGTGGACTAAACAAGGGGGTGTGGTAACAGGAAACAAGGAGGCAGGACAAGAGGAGCACATGGCAAACACAAACAAAGACAGAGCCATGTGCTCAAACACAAGACAAACATAGAAACATGAAACCACGACAACACAGACAAGGCTGCCAGGGTAGAACCCTGACACTCATGCTCATCCTTCAAACTGACTATAAACATATTAATATTTGACAACCTTAAGGCATACATTTTTCTGTCTTCATTCTAAGTATATTTTAGTATTCAATTCAAGTATTAACAGTATATGTATTGTTTTACCAACATTCATCAGATCCAGTATATTGCACAGGCTCAGGGAACACAGAATATAATAAACAGAGAGAGGAAGAGCACATGGCAGATGTACACTAGTCATTTATCCTTCATCATTTTCTGCTCCATATTTCCAACCATTTACACACTTTTCTAATTCCCTCTCTCTATGACATCTGCACATCTGTCTATCCCATAATTCCACATTCAGTCTGTAGGGTTTTGTAATGCAAGTGTCCTAGAGAACAACAATGCAAGGTGACAGAATCAATCAAGCACAACACAGCACTGTTCACACAGTCTGTGTGTGTGAGAGCCTGCAGAAGTGGGCGTTCTGGTCCCCTAATTCTTCACTCTCACAAAACAACATTAGTGTTATTTAGTCCATTTCTCCCTCTCTTTTTCTGCTCTCTTTCTAAATATGAAACTCATTAAAGTTCTTATTGTTTTGCTGAACACCAAGATGCATAAAGGACCACTTGGAGGATGATATGTCAGAGGGGGGCTGTATGGCAAACAAGGACATACGTGAGCATGCTCAGATGTAGTAAGCCTGAACCGAACAATTACTCAGTGCATATGGACTGCAGATGTAAATTAGCCTATGGCTAACTCTGGTACAATGCTTCAAATGGAAACATTTATGTTGGAAATTGTACATGGTCCTTAATAAAGATAAAAAAAAATAATAAAAATAAAAATATTGTTTTGATCAAAATACATGTATTTTATTATTTTTTTCCACACATCCCATCATGTCCCATCAATATAAAATTAGAAATAAATAAACAAAAATTAGTTTACATCCCATCAAGTCCCATCAATATAAAAATTATAAATAAACATTTTTCATAAATAAACATAAATTTTTTTGTGCTTTTTTATGTCTATATAGGTTTATATTAGGGCTGGGGGAATTAACGCGTTAATCTTTGCGATTAATTTGAAATGTTTAACGCGTTAAAAAAAAATAACGCAATTGACGCAGCACTTTTTTTTTTTGCCTCGTTTTAATGATTTCCTGTTGCGTCTGCTATTAAAAAGGCCGAAATATGCCGTCCCGCCCCTCCATGTTCGGCGGTCAGGTTTCATTTTCGGGCAGCTTTCATGAGCGGGTCTTTTCCGCTCGGTATGTGCGTCGTGCTCTGTGCTCCGCGCGCGTGTGTGTGTGTGTGTGTGTCGGTCGGTCGGTCGGCGCGCTCTGTGCTCCGCGCGCGCGCGTGCGTGTGTGTGTGTGTGTGTGTGTGTGTGTGTGTCGGCTCGCTCTGTCGTTAATGGCCCAGCAGCTGCGAGCTCTCCGTTCCGTGTGTGTGTATGTGTGTGTGTGTGTGTGTGTGTGTCGGCGGCTCTGTCGTTAACGGCCCAAAGGCTTCAATCATGTACTAAGCACTGGAAAAGTAAAGTCCACTCAAGTAACGTGAAATTTCTCTGTTGACTTCTGTTTGCTGAGCTGGTATAGCCATGCTGGGCAACAATGGTAAAATGACCTGCTCTGATCACATGCTCTGGTAATAATAGCTTTGTAGGACTATATTTTGTTTTAATAATTAATAAAATAATAATAATAATAATAATAATCTGTTAAATTGATTATGTTGATTGATTATTGAAAAAGAATAATATATTGATATATTGATGTTTAATATAGGGCTATTTTCTGTTCCCTTTTTTTCCTGTGTTGTTTAATTAGGTGATTCTAAGTTTAAATATTGATGATTACAAGCTTGGGGGAAGCGCAATTAATTGCAATTAATTACAGAAATTGTGCAATTAATTAGTTAATTTTTTTTTATCGATTCCCAGCCCTAGTTTATATATATATATATATATATATATATATATATATATATATATATATATATATATATTAGTGCTGTCAAACGATTAAAATATTTAATATTTAATCGCGATTAATCACATTAATGTCATAGTTAAAGGTATAGCGGAGGATGTTTTACTTCCTGGTGGGTAACCTATACTATTGGTCCTCCTAATTGTCAATCATTCTGGTGAATCAATCAAACTTTTCAAAAAGTGGAGAGGGCGGGTCTTATCTAAAATTTGGAAAGAACCTCCGCTATACCTTTAACTCGTAATTAATCACACATTTTTATCTATTCTAAATGTCCCTTGATTTATTTTTGTCCCATTATATATATACTGTGTATATATATATATATATATATATATATATTGTGTATATATATATATATATATATATATATATATATAAATAAATATTTTTTATATATATATATATTTTTTTACTTTTAGTTTTAGTTTTATTATATTTAAATGAGAAATGTCCACATACTAGCTGAAATAAAATGAGCTTAAGTTTTATATGTATTTTATTTCAAGTATTGAAAATGTTTTTCAATTATTATTTTTGTTTTAGTTTTTATACATTTTTATTTCAGTTATATTAGTACACCAATCAGAATTTTTTTATAATTAGCATAAGTTTTGTAATAGGGTAGATGACTCACTGTCATTCATACTGTGCTGCTACACACATATGCACACGCATCACATAAAAAAAATGTCATTCCCTGATCCATACTTAACATCATGCATGGGTCACATTAACTGTTACACACAGAGCTGAATTGTGAGCCCCCATCCCCCTCTCTCATTACAAGGCCAGTGTGACAGCAAAATAATTAGCCTGCCCTAATGCACTCGGCTATCTCTCTGACTGGATGACTGCTCAAGGCATAGCTATTAAGTTTTTGAAGGTTTTTAATTTGAAAGGGGTGGAACGTGGCATCTATCTGTGAATTAGTGAGAGAGAGATAGAGAATTCCCTCTCCTGGGGCAAGGCCTTTTTCTCTGCCCTCATCAGTTCTCTAATTAGCTTCATTTTGTGTTATCTTTCAAGATAAAGTAAAAATAATGTACATGGCTAGAGATCATGTCACTCTCATTGCTCTCTCTGAATAACTCAACAAGAACTTCTGGCAATTTAATTGAAATCTCACACAAGTACATTTAAATGTTACCATCCTTGACATTTTATTTAATAATTTTATGTATTTATTGTTTTGATTTACAATTAGTAATAGAAGACATTTGTCATTTAGTGTATTACAAAACCTTTTTGTATAAACAAAAAGTATGGAGCTCCATCCCTATACCCTTCAGTAGGGCAAAATCAGATGAAAACGTAAAGATTATGTTGTATGAATTAATTTAAATTTGTAACAAATCAAAATAACAAAACTCAGGCTCAGTGGAAAAATGTACCTGTGGTGACATTTTCTGCAAAATGATATTACGTTGCATACCTATTATGCCATTTTCAACTAAAAACTTTTGAAATCGTGTTTCAAATTGCAAGTTTTTGAAAATGATAGCGTTATTGTCTCTGTGTAAACTACAAAAACGCAAATTTGTGAAAACAGTGACGTCAAGCACATGCATATTACGCAAATGTGTGAAAACAGTGACGCCAAGCGTTCGGTCTATAGGTGCATAGTGTTTCTTTACAAAGTGGCATTGCCAACTACTGGCCTGGCATGCATAACACAGCATTTTAGTCATTTTCACAGATCTTTGTGAATCTGGATCTTTTTGACAAACGCTGTCGTCTGTATAGGAAAAAGCTTTTTCTGTTTTTAGTACATTGTTGTCGTGTAAACATACCCTTAGCTCGCTTCTGCAAGTCTTTGAGCTCTTATATCGTGACTTGTACCCATGCACTCCACATCGCGAATGCAATGCTGCACCAGATGAGCTCCCAAGCAAGCTTAGTACATAAGAAAAGCCAAACATATGGAGCTGGTTATGAGATGCAAACGTCAAAATCTATTTGTTTACAAATCATGCATTATGGTAAAAGTGTTTTGAGGTCATAAAATAGTATTATGCAAAGAAACGTCCAAAAATAAGTCTTTATTAATAAATAATCTGCCCTTTTAATCATAGCTTTGTATGAAAAGGATTAAAAGTGCTTGCTGTTTTACTTCCTAGTGTTCATTTCACCTGGAAACTGCAGTGATTTGAATGTATTGGTGTTTTTTGTTCTCATTTTTCCAACGAGCCTAGGTTGGAAAATGTACTATTTGTATGAAAAAAGTAAGTATGAAGCTCCATCCCTAACCCCACCCTAAACATACCTCTCAGTGGGGTGAAATCAGATGTTGTACAAATACATATGGATTTGCAACAAATCATATTATCGTGAGACTGTGTTGGCCTATGTAACTCCTGTAGCTATAAACCAGAAATGAATGCTAACAGTTTCACCCATATGATGGTACTTTTGGTCAAACTAACATTAATGACTAATTACTTGTTAGTAAATCACAGTCTGTGACATGTTTGATACAGTATGTTGTGCTATGTTTTTGCTCTTTAAACTGCTAGTGGGAACAGCTACTACTAAGAGAGTCAGACTGATATCAGAATTCACGAATGAGTCAACAAAAGCACCACTGTTTTTTTTATTTTATTTTTTATTTTTTTATCACACTTCAGATAGGGGGTTATTATCCAAAAGAGTAACTATAATAGCCCCATTCACAGGATAATAACATTCACAGGACAATTCCCAATGAATTCAGATTAATATTCGAAACACGAGTTTAATGCGTAAAAACCTGTGTGACATTAGCAACCTGGGATTATCAAAATGAATATTATTAATAAATTACTTATTTTGAATTAAGAAGGACAAAAAAAGTGCGGAATTAATAAATGATTATATTAAACTATATTAGTACTACTATTTTATTATATTACACTGCGGGTGCTGTTGCCAAGACAAATTCTGAATGAAATGTATTATCAATAAATGTTAAAAGAATATCTAAGAATATAAAATATCCCATCCCAGAGTCTTTTAAACCCATTCACTGATTGTTTATTTTTTATTTAATATTTGTAAACTATTATTATTATTATTATTATTATCATTATTATTGTTATTCATTGTTGTGTATTTGCTTTATTTCCCTCTTCGTTTCATGTATCTCTTTACCTAATTAACATTCTATACATTATACTTCAAGTTCAGTTTGTAAATGCCCGATCATCCCAATAAACTTTAGACTTTATGACTGTATTTCTGTAGGCTACACCAGTATGTGACGATTAATGAGCATCTGTTTTTATTTACAAATGTTTAGGTAGGCTACCTTGTACCCGTGACAGAATTCAAATAAATTTAGAACAATTAGTTATTATTAATATAATTTAAAGAATTAAAAGAATATTTAAGCTGCAAAAAAATAAGAAAGTATACTGTATGCTTCTCATCCCAAATCTTTTAAATCCTTTCACTGATATGTAGGCTTATTTTTGTTTAATAATTGTATATATTCGATACAGCCCCACAAATCACAGCAATCTCAAGCTTCACCTCACTCCATGAGTTATTTCCAAAAACCTAATCAGTTTAATGGGTTTGTCATTTAACTCAATACTGGCTATTGTAAAACATCTCCATATGCGGTCATGAGATATCACATCCTGTGGATATTGTGTGTGTGTGTGTGTGTGTGTGTGTGTGTGTGTGTGTGTGTGGATTATATTAGCTTATTAATGATGGACACAGTCCAGCAATCCAGTTTATTAAATAAAGCAGGGTGTTAAATAAGAGAGCTGGACCATGTCACACAGTGGTCAGTCATGCAGCCAAACTGACTTCTGATTTCTCTATAATTCATAAGGAGCTGAGCTGATATGATACTCGCACTGTCTCTGAGAAATTCACCCGAGAAGGGGGAATTCATTAAGAATGAATTTTGCCTGCTGATAGCCTTGTTCATTCCCAGCAAAATCATCTAAGCACATCATAACAACTTAAATTTACTTTAGGAGCAATATTGAATAAGATATTACATAAGAC
Organism: Leuciscus leuciscus; assembly: GCF_965113295.1. Classification (NCBI taxonomy): domain Eukaryota; kingdom Metazoa; phylum Chordata; class Actinopteri; order Cypriniformes; family Leuciscidae; genus Leuciscus; species Leuciscus leuciscus. The sequence continues at coordinate 11,617,262 of NC_138734.1, read as the reverse complement.
TTGTTTTCAGAGAAAACCATTTTTTTTTACCCCATTGGCAAGTTTGTAAGCAAAAATAAACTACACTAAATTAAACTAAAATAATGAGGTCTGAAATGCTTAAAACTAAACAAAATGCCAATGGAATAAAATACATTTTAATAACATATATTCTCTGAAAAGTCTTATTTTGCTTCTCCATTATATATGATTGAAACACCTAAAACATATGCGCACATTGAATAAGCTGATAGAACTCCAATAAATGTTTAAAAAGCTGGTGTGTGGATTGAGTTATTCTTTACATGTTGTGACCTTTCCCTGCAACACCATTTAAGCCATGCACATGACCATACATGTTCAGCTTATTAATATGTGAACTAATTATTATTATTTTATTTTTTTCAAATCAATTTAATCTTTGGTTAACATTTGGTTTGTTACAGTTTGAAACACATTCTGATGTGAACTAAAACATTTTTGTTTATTATTATTATTAGTAAAAATTTCGAAAAACATACAATTTCTGTCATTTGACAAAATGCTGATTCAATTTAAAGGAAATTTATCAAAAGCAGTTCTTTGCTGAAACTAAGCATCTACAGAGAACAAGTGAATGTGTTTACATGCATAATCTTACACCACTTAACTTCACTTAAAAGATACTTCAATCATTTTTTATCAGCCAAAAATACAACATATGAAACTGTCCTCGTAAACAATTTATATGTTAATATCTTGTCATATTTTCGTCAACAGTAGGCTAATTATTGTCATGACCATTTTCACGACAGAGAATCAGTCTTTGTTATGCTGAATAATTTTAAAAATTCAAAACCCCATTTGTTTTGTCAGTAATTTCATAGACAAGACTAACACTGTTGGTCACAAGAACCAGAAAGTTATTTTTTTAAGGAATGATGTGTGCCCTTGTCCCTACCAAGTATACTTTGAAATCAAAATGGACAATTCTTATTTTTTATGAAATATATATTTTTAAAAGAAGTATTTATTAACACTAGAAGTGCCAGAATTCCATAACTACTAGAACTGCCGCAAACGGTCATTTTGACCGCTAGATTCCAAACTCTATGGGCCCTATCTTGCACCCAGCGCAAGTGACTTTGTACACCGACGCATGTATCATTCCTATTTTGCACCCGCGCAAAGCGGACTTTTCCCTCCACAGAAGCACGTCGGTAAGTTAGGAAATACACTTGCGCTCCTGGGGGCGGTTCAGCGCAAAGAGGAGGCGTGTTCCGGCGCAAACGTTCCTTCTTGCTATTTTGCAGGTTTAGAAAACAATTGCGCCACTAACCAGGAAAAAATAGTTTAAAATCAGTGGCGCGTTGCGCATGTTATTCATAGGCTATTTTAAGGGCGCATGCTTGGCCATAATCAATGTAGCATGTGCACAATGCGCATACACTTTGATTCTCTCATCTACACAGAAGCGGCAGTTTTCATTTTTGCAAATCATACATTATTACGATAGATAGATAGATAGATAGATAGATAGATAGATAGATAGATAGACAATTTATTATAAAAGCATACATCTAGCTTACACATTTACCCAAATTATCATACGCCTGTTTAACCGAAGTTAATTTGGGTGGGTTTCTCCATTTCAATGTAACTTCTCTCTTTTACTTGGCTGTGAAGCGCTCCTGGCGCGCGTCTGGCAAATCCGCCGTTACAATAGCAATCCGCTATGGAAAAAGCGCATCTGCTCTTAAAGGGAATGTGAGCTGACGCTCTGATTGGTTTATTTCACGTTACGCCCAAACCACACCTATGAATAATGAAGCTACTTCAGACCAACCCATTTTAGATTTGCGCCTGGCGCAAGAGTCATTTATCCCGCCGGTATAATAGCAACAGCGCCGAGACCCGCCCACAAAGTTACGTGCGCTTTGCGCTTGACACTTGCGTTTCAGATCGTTAAAATAGGGCCCTATATCTTTAATGATAAATACCCAATTGAGAGATTAATGCATTTATTGTATTAGGATATATTTTAAAAACAAAACAACACCAAACTGTACATTTAAACAAGTTTAATTATACATTTATAAATAATAATATCCGTAGATGTCCTGATCAAAATGACAGAGTAGCCTATGTTTTCATGTTTCCACTGTTCGATCGTGCCCGCGCCTTACACACACACACACACACACACACACACACACACACACACACACACACACACACACACACACACACACACACACACACACACACACACACACACACACACACACACACACACACACACACACACCATATTCCATCATTGCAATCTTGACATTGCAGCCTGTTCATTATAGCCCTAATAAAATATAATAATAAAATAGTCAACCTAACATATAAAAATTCCACTGCTCTGTTTATATAGTAAGTAGTAGCCTACAATTCGTACCATTTTGCGCATTTGAAGAGGATGATTTTTTTCGTCGATATTGGAACGTGAGTGAAGTACAAAGAAGCCTATAATAAAGAATAGTTTACCATCCAAATACATCGCGAATGTTGAAACATTTTGATTCTAATTAGAGAGTTACGTGAGCCCAACACCGCTTACTTTCACTTTCGCTTTAAAGTATTTCATTTTGGCTTGTTTGTAGTTATTTTTTCATTCTTGTTCTATTCTGAATATCATTACATTTAAATGATTTGTTGTGGAATATGTTTTGTGTATTTTTTACCACATTTTATTGTTGTGTATATTGGTATGTATAATAATACCGCGAAATTCAGTGCGGTCAATTTGACCGTCTATGGCCGAAATAGGTAAATATGTTAATTTGTTTTTTTGCCTTATGTGTAATTTATATGAAAAACATTTTAAATGAAAATACAGACACTTTTAGGAAAAGTCAGGTACCAGCAGGATTTTATTTATTTTTTCAACAAAGTTATTGCAGATATAAAATTCAAAACGGTCAAAATGACCGTCATGGCACTTCTAGTGTTAAACATGATTTATCCTTGCACATTATTATTATTTTTAATTCATGTGCCCTCATAATCTTTGATCAAAACTAGATGTACCGCATCGCGGTACAAAATATGACCGCCGCTCAGGCCTGCACTGGCTTTCCACAAAAATAAATGACGTGGAGTAATTTGGCTGTATTGCGTGTTTATGTATATACCTAAAAAAAGTAATAGTATGTGCATGTCTGTCTGTGTGTGTGTGTGTGTGTGTGTGTGTGTGTGTGTGTGTGTGTGTGTGTGTGTGTGTGTGTGTATGTGTGTGTATTTGTGTATGTGTGTGTCTGTGTGTGTGTGTGTGTGTGTCTGTGCGTGTATGTATGTGTGCGTACATGTGTGCGCGTGTGTGTTTGTGTGTGTGTGTGTCTGTGCATGTGGATTTGTATGTGTGTGTATGGGTGTGTGTCTGTGCGTGTGGATGTCAGTGTGTGTGCATGCTTGCGTTTGTTTGTATTCCTGCATGTGTGTGTGTGACAGTATCATCCTAAACCAGCAACCCTTCGCTCAACAGCACCATCTACAGGCCGATGAGTGTACAGTCACTAAATGTGCACATAAATGAATTTATTTTATACCCCCCCATGGATGAAATTCTACAAAACTTAGCAGAGGATACCCCCAGAGGTTGTCAAGTTAATCATACACATGAAATATGGTGCAGTTCTGAACATCTCCACTGAAGATAGGGGCGATTAAAGCAGAATAATATTGCATTTTCATTTTTTATAGGAGGGGCGCAAATCACAAATGAGTGATTATGGGCTAGGTTGATGTGCCATAAAAATTTCTTCATCCTCGGTGCCACGGTTCAGGTAGTTATTTAGGAAAAACTGAATTTTTTTGGGTTTGGGGGGGCCCAGCGCGGGGGGGGGGGGGGGGGGGGAGTGGCCCCCGGGGACCAAACGAAATTTTTCCGTAGAAGTCTAGTGGGGCTACATGCCCACCAAATTTCATGTTCCCCGGTGTTTCGGTGTCCCTGGTATCGTTGACGAAAAATTTACGGGGGCCCCAGCGCAGGGGGGGGAAGTGGCCCCCGGGGACCAAACGAAATTTTTCCGTAGAAGTCTAGTGGGGCTACATGCCCACCAAATTTCATGTTCCCCGGTGTTTCGGTGTCCCTGGTATCGTTGACGAAAAATTTACGGGGGCCCCAGCGCAGGGGGGGGAAGTGGCCCCCGGGGACCAAACGGAATTTTTCCGTAAAAGTCTAGTAGACCAACATACCATAAAAATGTCTTCATCCTCGGTGCCACGGTTCAGGTAGTTATTTAGGAAAAACTGCATTTTTTGGGGTTTGGGGGGGCCCAGCGCGGGGGGGGAGTGGCCCCCGGGGACCAAACGAAATTTTTCCGTAGAAGTCTAGTGGGGCTACATGCCCACCAAATTTCATGTTCCCCGGTGTTTCGGTGTCCCTGGTATGGTTGACGAAAAATTTACGGGGGCCCCAGCGCGGGGGGGGGGAAGTGGCCCCCGGGGACCAAATGAAATTTTTCCGTAAAAGTCTAGTAGACCAACATACCACAAAATTTTCTTCATCCTCGGTGCCACGGTTCAGGTAGTTATTTAGGAAAAACTGAATTTTTGGGGGTTTGGGGGGGCCCAGCGCGGGGGGGGAGTGGCCCCCGAGGACCAAACGAAATTTTTACTTAGAAGTCTAGTGGGGCTACATGCCCACCAAATTTCATGTTCCCCGGTGTTTCGGTGTCCCTGGTATCGTTGACGAAAAATTTACGGGGGCCCCAGCGCGGGGGGGGGAAGTGGCCCCCGCGGACCAAACGAAATTTTTCCGTAAAAGTCTAGTAGACCAACATACCATAAAAATTTCTTCATCCTCGGTGCCACGGTTCAGGTAGTTATTTAGGAAAAACTGCATTTTTTTGGGTTTGGGGGGGGCCCAGCGCGGGGGGGGGGGAGTGGCCCCCGGGGACCAAACGAAATTTTTCCTTAGAAGTCTAGCGGGGCTACATGCCCACCAAATTTCATGTTCCCCGGTGTTTCGGTGTCCCTGGTATCGTTGACGAAAAATTTAAGGGGGCCCCAGCGCGGGGGGGGGGAAGTGGCCCCGGGGACCAAACGAAATTTTTCCGTAAAAGTCTAGTAGACCAACATACCATAAAAATTTCTTCATCCTCGGTGCCACGGTTCAGGTAGTTATTTAGGAAAAACTGAATTTTTTTGCGTTTGGGGGGGGCCCAGCGCGGGGGGGGGAGTGGCCCCCGGGGACCAAACGAAATTTTTCCTTAGAAGTCTAGTGGGGCTACATGCCCACCAAATTTCATGTTCCCCGGTGTTTCGGTGTCCCTGGTATCGTTGACGAAAAATTTAAGGGGGCCCCAGCGCGGGGGGGGAAGTGGCCCCCGGGGACCAAACGAAATGTTTCCGTAAAAGTCTAGTAGACCAACATACCATAAAAATTTATTCATCCTCGGTGCCACGGTTCAGGTAGTTATTTAGGAAAAACTGCATTTTTTTGGGTTTGGGGGGGCCCAGCGCGGGGGGGGAGTGGCCCCCGGGGACCAAACGAAATTTTTCCTTAGAAGTCTAGTGGGGCTACATGCCCACCAAATTTCATGTTCCCCGGTGTTTCGGTGTCCCTGGTATCGTTGACGAAAAATTTACGGGGGCCCCAGCGCGGGGGGGGAAGTGGCCCCCGCGGACCAAACGAAATTTTTCCGTAAAAGTCTAGTAGACCAACATACCATAAAAATTTCTTCATCCTCGGTGCCACGGTTCAGGTAGTTATTTAGGAAAAACTGAATTTTTTTGGGTTTGGGGGGGCCCAGCGCGGGGGGGGAGTGGCCCCCGGGGACCAAACGAAATTTTTCCGTAAAAGTCTAGTAGACCAACATACGATAAAAATTTCTTCATCCTCGGTGCCACGGTTCTGGTAGTTATTTAGGAAACACTGAATTTTTTGGGGTTTGGGGGGGCCCAGCGCGGGGGGGGGGAGTGGCCCCCGGGGACCAAACGAAATTTTTCCTTAGAAGTCTAGTGGGGCTACATGCCCACCAAATTTCATGTTCCCCGGTGTTTCGGTGTCCCTGGTATCGTTGACGAAAAATTTAAGGGGGCCCCAGCGCGGGGGGGGAAGTGGCCCCCAGGGACCAAACGAAATTTTTCCGTAAAAGTCTAGTAGACCAACATACCATAAAAATTTCTTCATCCTCGGTGCCACGGTTCAGGAAGTTATTTAGGAAAAACTGCATTTTTGGGGGTTTGGGGGGGCCCAGCGCGGGGGGGGGCCCAGCGCGGGGGGGGAGTGGCCCCCGGGGACCAAACGAAATTTTTCCTTAGAAGTCTAGTGGGGCTACATGCCCACCAAATTTCATGTTCCCCGGTGTTTCGGTGTCCCTGGTATCGTTGACGAAAAATTTAAGGGGGCCCCAGCGCGGGGGGGGAAGTGGCCCCCGGGGACCAAACGAAATTTTTCCGTAAAAGTCTAGTAGACCAACATACGATAAAAATTTCTTCATCCTCGGTGCCACTGTTCAGGTAGTTATTTAGGAAAAACTGATTTTTTTTGGGTTTGGGGGGGCCCAGCGCGGGGGGGGAGTGGCCCCCGGGGACCAAACGAAATTTTTCCTTAGAAGTCTAGTGGGGCTACATGCCCACCAAATTTCATGTTCCCCGGTGTTTCGGTGTCCCTGGTATCGTTGACGAAAAATTTAAGGGGGCCCCAGCGCGGGGGGGGAAGTGGCCCCCAGGGACCAAACGAAATTTTTCCGTAAAAGGTCTAGTAGACCAACATACCATAAAAATGTCTTCATCCTCGGTGCCACGGTTCAGGTAGTTATTTAGGAAAAACTGCATTTTTTGGGGTTTGGGGGGGCCCAGCGCGGGGGGGGAGTGGCCCCCGGGGACCAAACGAAATTTTTCCTTAGAAGTCTAGTTGGGCTACATGCCCACCAAATTTCATGTTCCCCGGTGCTTCGGTGTCCCTGGTATCGTTGACGAAAAATTCAGTAAGGTGACAAAAAAAAAAAAAAAAAAAAAACTTTGACAATCCCTATATGACCGGCTAGCTACGCTAGCGGCGGTCATAATAATGTTTCTCTACCTCTTGCAGCGACATCTCTTCTGTTCAAGCTGTCAATCACGTGACATCACAGCAATAGCAAACCACAACCATCCAATCAATTCTGATGGACAAAAGTCCCGCCCTAAATTTTTTCAAGCCAGGACGGCCCATGTTTTTGCAGTCAGTCAGCTGCGGACAGACCATACTGGACTAAATGAACCTTTGGCAACAGCGTTGAGACGAGCTTATAGAAAGATTAGTCAGGTTTCCTGTCTGTGAGCTCAAGTGAGGCTTCTCATCTTTGGCCCAAATCCTGCTCAAATTATCAGCACAGACACACACCTCACGCCTGTTTGTCTGCACTAATTTGAATGAGGAATTTCTATTCATCAATCTAATACCCCCTGGATAAGACACCAAACATCTGCACGACAATAATCCGAAAAGAAGCAATCTAATCTGGAAGAGCGGTCAGTGTGAGGGAGTGTTTATCTTGCTGTGGTTGTGCAGGTCTTGAGCCTCCGTTTTAATGAAGGGTAATTGTGTGTGTGTTGTGAGGGAGTTTGCTAATGGATTGAAAGTCTTTGTCAGACACATGAATTCCCGGCGCTGTCAGGCAGCATCACAGCAGAGTGCTCATGAAGACTGCAGAGGTCCCAGCACACCACACCACCTGCTGCTGCCCCATCTGCTGCCCCAATACTCACTATTATATTCACTCACACATTTACATGTGCTTACATACATCCTCACACACTTACATACAATTTCATAAAGAAATTCACACACACACATTTATACCAATGTCTTCCTCCAGTTGCTGTAGGGATTTACCGATAGCTACGTTTACAGGGGCAGTCATGGCCTAGTGGTTAGGGAGTTGAACTGGTAACCCTAAGGTTGCTGGTTCGATTCCAGAGCCGGTGGGAAATGACTGAGGTGCCCTTGAGCAAGGCACCTAACCCCTAATCGCTCCCCGGGCGCCACACAAAGGCTGCCCGCTGCTCTGGGTGTGTGTATCCACGTTTGCAGTGTATGTGTGTGTTAACTACTCACTACTCTGCTCCTAATGTGTGTGCATTAACTTGGATGGGTTAAATGCAGAGGTCAAATTCCAAGTATGGGTTACCATACTTGGCCGTCACGTGTCACTTTCACTTTCACTTTCACCTTCACATTTTGGTTCAATCGGAATGAAATCAATCCGATTGATGAATCCGAACACGGTGTTTACATGAACGATAAATAAAGTAATCGGGTTGATGTGCGCGTTTACATGTAACAAGCTTTGAATCGGATTTGATCTTTACGATTCCCGCCGTTCCAAGATGCGCACTCAAAAACCTGCTTGAACATCTCATCATTGCGTGACTTGCGACCATACAGTAGTCTTTCAACTACTTTTTCTTCCTTCAAAATATTCAGCAACATCGTGGTTTCTGCTACAGACCAATTATGCTTACATCACGCCATCTTCCCTTCAACAACTACCGCACGTCATATGTCATTAGGCCATTTCTAAGTCACTGCACATGCGCAGTCCTTTCAGTTTTGGTTTTCAGTCCGATAAAGTGTTTACATAGCCTGGCAAGCCAGACGTACATCAAGATGTTTAGTCTGGCAACTCACCATAGACACGGTCAATCTGATGGGTGGGATAAACGGCTGTCTTTCAAATTCCCTCTGCACACAATAGGACAGCGCTTCAACCAACCAGAGCGTTTTCCCAACAGCGGAGCTAACGTTAGTTGATAGATTCAACTTTTAAATCTGGCCGACAAAACTACGAACACATCTTCCTTTTTTTAAGAATGACTTAAGTGCCGTTCTTTGTTCTTTTCTCAAAGAAAAACTTAACTCCAAGTCCTCCAGAGTTGCGGCCAAAGCCGATTCGAAAGACCGCTGTTCTCCATCCGCAGCAGCCGTCATTCTTTGTTTTCAAGTGGCAGGAACCGTCGCAACTCTGTCGTCATATGTTAAGCCCACCCCGCCTACTCTATACACGACGTGATTGGCCTGACCCAATTTAGGTTTTTGCAGCAAAAAGGTCTATTGAGAGTTGCTAGACCCACCCTGGCTGCAAACTAATTTTGCTGCCGCTAGGGTGCGTCTAGATTTCTAGGCTAGTGTTTACATGTTCTCTCGATCGGATTACAAAAGGGATAAACCACCCTTTTTAGTCCGATCGAAATTCCAATTGGATCGATTAAGGTGTTTACATGAAGGTTTTTCAGTCCGACTGAGCCGTCAATCCGATTATAAGGGTCCATGTAAATGCATCTAGTGACATACAGAGCGAGTGATGTTTTTTACTTTAAACCAAAACCTCACACAAAACATTTGAATTAAAGGTAGGGTAGGTAATTTTTGGACAGGCTAGCAATAGCAAGCTAGCTTTGAAACCATAAGATCCCTCCCTTCCAGCACTCTACAAAGCCACGCCTTCTCCAAAACACATGAACGCATTCAACAAGGAGCAAACACAAGCTTCACAAGAGACAGCGTTAAACTACCTCATGTCTCAAAGCACTGAACATTACAATAATAATGAACATAAACAACTTAAAGAGTACTGACCTGTTCCAGTGCTGCAGCTTCATTTCGGCGTTGATAGTGTTGCCATTGAAACGCATAAATTCGAGTCATGAACCGCTCTGAGTATAACGTCACAGGTTTCGCGCTATACTGCTGTTCTCGACAATGTGCCTTTGTAAAAGAGGGGATTTAGCACTTACTAGCATGAAGAACAAATATAGACACAGACTGTGCATGGAAATTGATTTGAGATTCAAACTCTCTTCGATACAAAAACATACCCTGTGTGAGTTCCTGTGTTTAATGTTGATCACATTATACGAATATCCACACAATTGCAAATGTGACATTTTAAACAATAGTTCAACAAACGAAAGGTAGTAATATTAAGTGATGCTCATTTTAATGGGGTAGTTCACTTTGAAATTAATTTTTGGTATGTTTTAGCTTCCCCATCGTAAGTACACATTGATGGCCTAAGACACGAAACGAGCGATTTGTGTGAGAAAACGAACAGTATTTATATAGTTTTTACCACTTATACGCAGCCATGTCCGAGTGATCTGATCTGACGTGTACGCAGACTGGTGCATAGATATACACACTAGATGTCGCCTTGTCTACAGCAGTTCATTGGAACGAATGTCTTTAAGGCGACATCTAGTGTATATATCTATGCACCAGTCTGCGTACACGTCAGATCAGATCACTCGGACATGGCTGCGTATAAGTGGTAAAAACGATATAAATACTGTTCGTTTTCTCACACAAACCGCTCGTTTCGTGTCTTAGGCCATCAATGTGTACTTACGATGGGGAATTGTTTAATTTGGACGACGGGGAATTGTTTTAATTTGGACTCTGTGCTTGTGTTTTGAGATAATGACCATAGACCTGCATTATATGACTGACAGACAAGAACAGTTTGACCTAAAAATATAAAAATTGAAACTACTGCGGAAAAAAAGACACCTACATCTTGGATGCCCTTGAGGTAAGCTAAAACATACCAAAAATTAATTTCAAAGTGAACTATCCCTTTAAACACAGTATTTTCAGTATTTTGTGCAACAAAAGAATAGCTCCAACTAAAGCCACAGCAGAACTGCAGCACACAGCAGTGTTTGTGAACGAATCTGCGGCTTTGAACAAATCGTGAGAGTCAATGATTCAATGATTCATTCATAAACACAGCCACTTGCTTCGTTACTGAATGAATGAATGACTAGATGACTCACTCATAAAGACTTAGTGACTTGCCGCCACCTACTGGCAGTTTTAATTTAATATTTAAAAGCATCACTTAGTTCTCTTACGAGAGGTCTCTCGTACTGCGTAAGTATCTTACACTAGGGGAAAATCCCTTTTCCGTGAGATATTGAAGCCCAAAAAATTATCCTTAATTTTGTATTATTGTAAAACGCGTTGCGGCAGCATACAGACATAGGCAAGACGGCTCGTGTGCCTATTGGCTGTTCTGCGGCAACTGCAGCAGCCTATCGAGCGAGGCCTAGCGTGACCGAAACGGGCGTGGCTTAGGCCTATAAATACAGCTCGCAGGCAGCTGATATCTGATTTTTCATCTCTTCAGCGAAGCACACGCATCGCTGGATCCGGAGAGAAGCCGCGCCGTCTGAGGAAGCACTTGCAGCGGGACGAGTCGTCACTGAAGTCGCTGGCCGCGCCGCCTTCAATCGCCTTCCTGCTGCGCTATCCCGCGCCTATATCCTTTACACTCTCTGTTGTGTGTGTGTTCGCCGCCGCGACACACAGTCTAAAAGAGCTTGCGTCTTTTTAAAGATGCCTTCCTGCGGCTCGTGCAGAGCCACACTCAGCGATGGGGACCGCCACGTTATCTGCGTTTCCTGCCTGGGTGAGGATCATGCAGCTCTCGCGCTCGCTGACGGCGGCTGCCATCACTGCGAGCTACTGCCTATGGCGACTCTGAGGACTCGCCTGGCATATTTCACTGAGACTGCACCTCCGCCCGCTGTAGTGCCGCGCCGTAAAAAGCGCCGTGCTCAGCGGGTCCCGGAACCTTCCCCCACCCGTCAAAGCTCGCCGGGTCGCCCGCCAGCTTCACCGGCTTCGTCAGTGTCTCTTCCTGACGGACAGCGGCCGCTGTCTGCCGCCGCTTCCGTCGATGACGCTGATGAAAAAGCCGCATTGGGGGAGGATGATTCCTGCTCTCTCCTGGCATCGGGCAGTGAGGATTGGGCGAGCTCTGTGGATCTCGCGCCCTCTGTCCGCGCATCGTCAGGCAAAAGAGCTAGCATTGAGTCAGAGCTGATGTGCATACTCGAGCCTCGGCCTCGAGTGGTCTACGCCTGAACAGCCTGCTCACAACCGGCTGGATGGATATTTTCTTCCCGGGGAGTGCGCTTCGCCTGCGTCCAGACCAGCGCCCTTTCTTCCTGAGTTACACGAAGAAGTCGCTAAGTCTTGGAACGCCCCCTTCTCAGCTAGAATGCGCTCTTCTGTTTCGCTAGCATTCTCCGCTGTTGACGATGCTAAAAACAGAGGTTATTATTCGCTGCTGCCGGTCGAAGAAGCGATAGCAGCCCACCTTTGCCCGCCCTCCGCTGGACGGCGCGCTAAGCTGGCTCTGCCTTCAAAAGCTTGCCGCATGACGTCAACCCTGCTCGGTCGCGCTTTCTCCGCCGCTGGGCAGGCTGCGCTGCATACTATGGCCACACTGCAAATTTTCCAGGCCGATCTCCTCCGAAAGCTGGACGAGAATGGACCAGATGCAATTTGCGTGCCAGACTTGAGAAGTGCTACGGACCTCGCTCTCCGCGCTACTAAGTCTGCTGCACAGGCCATAGGATGGAGCATGGCCTCTCTCACTGTGACTGAGAGACACCTATGGCTAACGCTCTCTGAGATGTCTGAGTCTGAGCGCGCCGCGTTCCTCGACGCTCCGCTTTCTCCCGCTGGCCTCCGCGTGGGCCGTGGCCCAGGATTGCGGTAAAGCCCGAGGCCCCGAAGTCGTCCTAGCACGCCTAGGGAAACGACGGTGTCCAAGTCCCGCTGCGGCCGGACTTCCACCAAAACTCATCGCTCGTTCAGTTCCAAGAAATGTGACTGTTCCAGTGTATTTTGCAGTCAACAAGCCGGTTCCACTGCCCGCTTGCCTGCACACAAATGGCGTTTTTACGGCTACCCAGATAAATCCCATAAAGAGTGTATTTTCTGGTGTCCCGGCCACGGCCGATGGTGTTATGAGTGTAGACAAAATGCCCACTGCCCAGTGCCCATTCCTACACACAAGCAGAGCCCAACACACAGGGCTCGCGCACATAAAATCGACCCAGTTCGATTGTGCATTAAACGTAGCAGATGTGCCCACTGCCCAGTGCCCACAATCACTACGTCCTGCATGTCTCGAGGTTTCTGTAAAAACGAAACCAACGTGCATTCGCTCTGCTCAGGCGGGCAATGCTCTCGGTGTGGTAAATGTGCCCGCTATCCCGCGCCCACATCCACACACAGGCATGACAAGTCCTACGGGACTCGCCCAGCCCTCCCCCTCTCGGTTAACCACCGCAGAGGAGCCGAGCGCGGGCAATCTGCCCGCTGTTATCAGCGCGCCCTCTGCCTCGAATGTCATAAGCGCGACGCTTGTGTTACAGCACACCGAAGCCCCTCTGTCGCTGAGCGACCAGAGCGCGCTTCGCATTCAACCCCTAGCCATTCATGCAGATGCATGGGCGAGGCTACCCGGGGGGTCGAAGTGGGTGCTAGACATTATAAAAAGAGGCTATTCGCTACAGTTTCGCCGGCGCCCTCGTCGCTATGCGACGCGCGTCGAGACCATGGTAAAAACAGAAGTAGCACACCTACTTCGAGCCGAAATTTTGAAACTATTGAGCAAAGGGGCCATAGAGCCGTTATCTCTAGCTCAGAGCGAAGGAGGGCTACACAGCAGATACTTCCTGGTACCGAAAAAAGATGGGGGTCTCAGACCCATACTAGATCTAAGGCAACTGAACAGAGTGCTTGCAAAGCGACAGTTCAGAATGCTCACGACCAGAAAAATCCTCGCACAGATTCGCCGAGGAGATTGGTTCGTGTCAATAGATCTGAAAGACGCGTATTTTCAAATACAGATAGCGTCACGTCACAGGCGATATTTGAGATTCGCCTTCGAGGGCCAGGCATATCAGTACACAGTCCTACCGTTCGGCTTGTCCCTAGCACCCCGTACATTTACGATGTGCATGGACGCAGCGCTCACACCCCTCAGGCTACAGGGCATGTGAGTATTGAACTACTTGGACGATTGGCTGATTCTAGCTCAATCTCACTCGATGCTCACAGAGCACAGGACCATTTTACTCGATCACCTCGAGAATCTGGGTCTCAGAGTCAATTGGGCGAAGAGTTCTAGACAGATAATATCTTTTCTGGGCACAGAACTGAACTCTTTCCGCTACGGCGCATCTGTCCCGCTCAATAAATTTCAGAGGATGCTAGGTCTCATGGCCTCAGCATCATCAGTTCTTCAGCTGGGCTTGCTTCGCATGCGCCCGCTACAGTTCTGGCTGAAAGCGCGAGTGCCACACCGAGCGTGGGCTTCCGGTCTGCTTCGTCTCAAGGTCAATCAGAAATGCATCGCAGCTCTGAAACCTTGGAAAGCAAACGACTGGTACCAATCAGGTGTAAGCCTGGGGACTTCCTCGAGTGTGAAGGTGGTGTCTACGGACGCATCCACCTCGGGATGGGGAGCGCTACTCGAGGGCAGACCGTTCTTCGGCCAATGGTCAGAACGGGAGAAGCTTCTGCACATAAACTGCCTCGAAATGCTGGCAGTAGACAACGCGCTGACGCGTTTTTATCCCCAAATACGAGGACACCACGTCCTGGTCCGTTCGGACAACATGTCATTGGTGTCCTACATAAATCGCCAGTGCGGCCTCAGGTCCCGAAACCTGCACAGGCTGACAGAACGCCTCCTGGTGTGGGCTCAGCGCAACCTGCTCTCGCTGAGAGCAGCGCATGTGCCAGGGCTCCTAAACGTAGGACCGGACAGACTGTGCCAGTGAGGAGGGACCTCCTCTCTCAGGCCAAGGGCTCGATTTGGCATCCGCGCCCAGAGCTGTGGTCCCTTCATGTTTGGGCCATCAACGGGTACCCGCTGACCTCCCAAGCGGAGTGTTAAACACGATCACGCAGGCTAGAGCTCCGTCTACGCGATGTCTCTATTCCTCGAAATGGTCAGTGTTCTCCAGCCGGTGCACAGTTCGTGGCGTGTCGCCCCCAGACTGTGGGGTGACGGAGGTTCTCTCCTTCCTACAAGAGCTGTTGGACAAGGGCAGGTCCCCTTCCACGCTCAAAGTTTATGTGGCGGCCATAGCAGCGTTCTCAAAAACAACGCTTGGTCAGTCAATAGGAAGGAACGATTTAGTCATCCGCTTCCTTAGAGGAGCTAAGAGACTGAATCCTCCCAGACCTCCCTCAGTCCCTATATGGGACCTTTCTGTGGTACTGGAGGCCATGAAAGGTGACCCATTTGAGCCTTTACAGACGATTGATCTTAAACACCTGTCTTTCAAGACAGTGTTTCTTCTGGCTCTCGCTTCTGTGAAGCGCATATGGGACTTACACGCGCTCTCAGTAAGCGCGACTTGCATGGAGTTTGGGCCTAATGACTCAAGATTTATACTCAAACCTAAGCACGGTTATGTTCCAAAATCCCTCAACACACCGTTTAGGGCGCAGGTAATTTCCCTGTCAGCCCTACCGGTCTCTGACGAGGAAGGAGACGCGAGCTTCCTTTGTCCAGTCAGGGCATTAAGAGCTTATGTGTCTCGCTCATCTGTCTTCAGACAGACGGAGCAGCTCTTTGTTTCGTTCAGCGGACGTTCCCAAGGGACTAGCCGCGTCAAAACAGAGCCTATCCAGATGGATAGTTGACGCCATTGCGCTGGCGTACACTTCCAAGGGTATGCAGTGCCCGTTGGGTGTCAGAGCGCACTCCACGAGAAGCATGGCTTCGTCGTGGGCCTGGTCAAGTGGGATTGCCTTGCAAGATATATGTATGGCGGCAGGCAGGGGCCTCCCCGTCTACATTTATAAGGTTTTATAACCTAGAGGTTCCCGCCTTACAGGCCAGGCTGTTGTCGGTCTAAATATACCAGTACTGTCTGTTCTGATGCTATCGGTTCAGAATACTGTGTCTGCTGAGCACTGCTCGATGAGCACTGCCCGCTGTTTGACCGCAAAATGCTTATGGGCTAATAAATAAGACCCACAATTTTCCATCAGCTCAGGCCGTACTCCGCCCTGTCTGTATGATGTAATTTGCGTCTAAGGGACGCTGCTATATGTGGAAGAGTGCGGCTCCGCCCCTCCCTCTTCCCGGACTCCCTGTGAGTTCCCCTGGTGATTATGCACTATATGAACCCCGGGCTTTCGCCCTTGGGTCTTTGGTGTCAGATCCCAGCACGCACAGCGTTTTACATTGGGTCCCCTAGCGTAAGATACTTACGCAGTACGAGAGACCTCTCGTAAGAGAACGTACTCGGTTACTAACGTAACCTCGGTTCTCTCTAGAAGAGGGAACGAGTACTGCGTATCTTGCCGTGCATGCACACGCTCTGGTTAGCTTCGGCGATGAAAAACCAGATATCAGCTGCCTGCGAGCTGTATTTATAGGCCTAAGCCACGCCCGTTTCGGCGGGACGTGACGCAGTGGGCGCGAAGCACCCTCATTGGGTCTGATGTCACAGTAGGCCTCGCTCGATTGGCTGCTGCAGGCACACGAGCCGTCTTGCCTATGTCTGTATGCTGCCGCAACGCGTTTTACAATAATACAAAATTAGGGATAATTTTTTGGCTTCAATATCTCGCGGAAAAGGGATTTTCCCCTAGCGTAAGATACTTACGCAGTACTCGTTCCCTCTTCTAGAGTGAACCAAGGTTACGTTAGTAACCGAGTACGTTTTTTACCATCATTGCATATTTCTCCACTGGACATTTTTTTATTTAAAGTGTGTTTATATGCCATGTGATATTGCAGTATCGCAAATAGGATTACAAAATCGATCACAAATACAAATATTCAAGATGATTAAAAGGCAAATCCAGTTTAAAATGTTCTTAGATTTTCAGTTAGTCTTTCTGCAGTTTACATCATCATGCCAGTAGGTGGCAACAAGTATCTGCCACTATGAATGAGTCTGTTTACATACGCTTTTCCTCTTCCGGTCTGCTGATTATGTGAGGTGCTTCCTCTGGAATGATAATCTTAATAACATTTTCTACTGTGTGATGCGCCACGATTTTCAAATCTTGTAGTGTGTGCATGTTTAATATTTGAGGGAAGAAAATCTGCAAGATTCTCCTTAAGTGTGTGCTGCAACCAGATTTCACAATCGGTTAGGATTTTAAAAGTCCTGTAGTGTGAGCCAGGAATTAGGGGTATAATGAAGTTCAAAAATACGTGACCAGTGATATACTGTTATCGAACATCTAATGCCGCCCACACTTCTGAGACCGGTGTTTAGATGAATATGTGAATATGTGCTGCACAATTTCCTCTCTCAATAACAAAATAGAGAAAACAGCATTTTTTAATAAAGCATGAGAAAAGCATATGACATCATAACATTGTGTATATGTTTGCAGGATCTCTGCAATTCGGCACTCTAGTAAAGTCATGTCTTGTTTATTTATATAGCACTTTATATGATTGATTGCTTAAGCAACTTTGTAACAAATTGTATTCTTTAGGATAAGCCCCTTGAGATGCATCATCTTGTTTTCAAGGGGGTCCTAATACACTAAAGTTAAATAACATAACAAAACACAAAACACAAAACAAAACAATATACACAAGACAAAACAAAAACAACACAGTCACCTAATTCAAAACAACAAACACACCACTACAAAAAGTACTTTTTTGCCTATAATTTTTTTTTTTTTTTTTTTTTTTGTATTACTGTATTAAACATGAAAACGTTACTGTTAAACGTGAAAAAACAGTGCAGTGTCTCGTTTCATCAGAAGTACAACTTTATTTTCTACTATAAAGCTGCTCTCCAGTGTGTTCATATTTTCACTCACGGACGTCTGACCTCAATGGACTGAACAGGAGAAATGAACCAGAAAAGATTTGCCCCCCCCAAGAGATGTCACGACATTCGATTTAAATATATTTAAAAAACGTTTTTTTTAAATCAATTCACGGACCCCCTGCATTTTCCCCATGAACCCCTTGAAAACCTACATCACAATATCGAAGAAAAGGCTATCTGTTTCATGCCGACTTTAAATAACTGTAAATGTATTTAAATAGTGAAATGTTAATTAAAAATTTTTGAATATATTTTTAAATATATTTATTAAGAAAAAGGGAGACTTTTCTGAAGGATGTGGTGTTGTCTCAGACCCAGAGATGGCAGTCTTTATGAAGCCTGCAGTCAGTTGTTCTGCTGACACACTGATCCCTTCAGAGCAGATTTAATCATCAGGGAAAGAGTCAGATTCAATCAGCAGATAGTTTGATTATGTCGTCATGGCGACAACATCTCTGGAGCACATGGCAGCCACTTACATGACTGATCAACGGAAAGACAGAAAGGGAAAAACAATGAGTGCAAAGCATTAAAAATGTATAGGCTACACAACAACCTTTCAGTATTTGGAATTAGAGAAACAGAAAAAAACATGAAATAAAGCGGATGCCAGCTATACTGGATTTATTGATGCAGTTTCACATCTGCACATTTTCTGTAACCCAACAGTAAGGTCATTATTCATTTGCATTAAACCTCACTCACTGAGAGGATTTTGTGTGTGTGTGTGTGTGTGTGTGTGTGTGTGTGTGTGTGTGCGTGTGTGTGTGTGTGTGTGTGTGTGAGAGTGCGTGAGTGTGTGCGGCGGCACACAACCTTAACTGAACTCCTAATACTGCAGTTTATATCACTACAGAATATTTTACATATTTATATAATGTGTTGTCAATATGACAATCCAAATACTTAAAATCCCAAAGAGAAAGATATAGCTGGGTTCTTCTCAGGACAATGTGTCATTTGTTTCCTCATGACTTACTGCTGAGGATGCTGAACTTAGTCACATCATTATTGGTCTTTTTAGATGAAATGAGTGTTTATGTAACAGGTACAGAAGGTATAATGTTAAATGTATTTATTGTGAAGTAGAATGAACACAAATTTGTTCATTTTCATATAACTGATGTGGCTGCCTGATTGAGTGAATGCCTTACACTTTAATTGTTGTGATGTCATCATGAGTCAACATAATTTCCTGTTCTGTCTCCACCTCTTCCCTTTAAATTGTGACTGCATTGAAGAGGTAGGGTATTGTAATGATTGCTTTTATATCTTCACTCCAATTAATGTGTATAATGCTATCTTACTTAAAGGTGCTGTATGTAAGTTTTTGACTGTACTAAAGCATAAAAATACCATAATATGTTGCAGGTATTTAAGAAACATACTCATAACATTTTACATACTCGTTTCTCTGAAAAACAATGCTACATACCGTTATTTTACTTTGAAATGTGCATTCCGTGTTGGAATGTCTGTTTTTGTTTTGGTCTGTGTGATACCCCACATTGCCAATTTACTAATAGGTATTTTGGCACCACAGGTTGCCAGTTGGCGGAAAACACAACATATTGCAGCCATGGAAGCAACCAAACATACTGGGTCAGAGATCACAGATTCATGTTCATGTATTTGGTCTTGGTGGGATAGATCTGCTACGCTTCTGCTGTTGCTGCAGAGCAAGTACAGAGACTTGCTACTGTCAATACATTCTCAGACATTACTGTGAGCATGTAAGACATGCTGCTGCTGCTGCTTCACATGTAACATAACCCCAGTAGCAGATCTATACAGGTGGAGCTGGGGAAGGAGGGAAGGGAAGTCTGTTAACAGCAAAGTATTTGTTTGTAAACAAGCCAAGTATTTGAATGTTTGATCGGCAAGCTCATTGGCCGCTGATGCAACAGCTATGTAGATAATGACCAATAGTTGAAAAGCAAAGTCGAAGTAACATCACGGAATGTGAGGTAGAAGTGTGCTTTTGGAGCGCTTCTCTGCATTATTCATGAGAATGAACTCTTTTAACCCAATCACTGCGTTGTATTACACATGAGATCGCATTACAGTGGAGAATTCAAACAACATGCGGAGTGCGCATGAGAGTGGTTTCTTTGCGGAACGCCACGATGAGTTTAACAACGCCCCCAACACGGATCTTATAGTTCCTATTTCATATACTCTAGAGCTCTACAAAGAAATGAGCTCTTTCTGAATCCTTATTGTAAACCTTCACTCAATTTGGTACAGACACAAAGTCTGAGTATGGACCAGTTGAATCAGAAGACTAAATTCGCCTGCAGAGAACAAGGATGTCACAACAATAATGACCCACTCACACCAGGTATAAGGTTTAAATGAATGTATTGTTTTGTTTGTGTTGAATTCAAAACTTGAATTCACTGGAATGTATAAGAGACAAATAAAAGAAAATACAGGAAAGAAAAAAATTATAAATACAATGTGTACCTCTCAAACAAATAATTTATTTGAATTTTTTCTTATAGGTTTCAAGGACTTCAAATACTCTAAAGGACTCAAAAGGTAAGTATAATCACTTGTCTTTTAAACACTGTTTATGTAAATTAATACATTAACCTCTTGTTTGTTCCCTTCTAGGTTTCACTCGTATTTCATTGAGTTCCTTTAAAAAAAAATCGAATTTGTCACCACCGGTAACACTGTATTCACCTTATGACTTAACTTTAATTTAGATTATAATCAATTAAAGTAAAATTCCTTATCTGATACATTTTGTAATTTTTGTTGAACTGCTTCTTCTGGCATGCCCTACTGCAGAAACGGCCTGGAGTTTACTGCGATTTCACTTGGTTCTGCAAGTCCCGTTGGGCTTTTTTCTCTCCCAACAAACACTGTTTCCTGGCTACTTTGGAAGGGTCTGGGTCATTTTCACAGTGGGCAAGAATTTGCCCATCTTCGCCACAGCGAAAACAGTACCCTTGACGAGGTCGGGTCAAGCCTGTCCCACTCTCATTTGACTCAACCTGTCTAGGCCACGCCTTTTCAAAGTTTCCACGGGAACCTAACTGGTTTTGTGTTTGACTTTTCTGTGCTTCCATTGTAACCATTTGAGCTTTTAACGCAGCTACTTGCTTCCTTAGCTCTGCAAGTTCTGAAGTACTTGAGTCAGCGTACAATGTTTTTTTTTTAGGCACAGCTGACTCCACTTGCACTCTCAACTCTTTTACTTCTGCTCTTAATTTCGAGAACTCTACAGCTTCCTGGCAATCAGCCTGTCCCCTTCTTAGAACCTGAAATCTTCTGAGGAGTTAACTGCGTTTGAATTCCCGACATTGTTCTTTTTACCTGATCCATTTGAGCAGTCGCTTCACCTCCTAACTCAGTAACAACTCGGGGACAACTGATGTACGGTAGCTTTTGACTTAAAAGGATATAACTGCTTCCTTAACCTCACAAAGGAATTAGTTATAAATCTTATTTGTTTTATAGGGTGGGATTCACTAACTATGTTGTTTAAGGTACACTGGAAGTGTTTATTACCAATCTTAACAAATCTGTGACATGCAGAAAACAGTAAATAAATACTTCTTATTCATTGCATCTTTTTATCTTTCAAAACCCTTTCACAGACACACAAAAGATCTTACATGTTTTTCCACTCAAGAACCAACAACATATAAATTAAAGTCTTATCTGTTTTTGATTGATGATAACGACTAAGATGATGATGACAAGGATAATGACGTTGAAAGTTCATTGACCACACTATAGAAATCAATGTCCATGAAAGCTCAGGTCCTAGAATACAAATCCCAAATCTTCCCAGTGCCAACCTTAGTGTTGATACAAAATCACATATGTGGTATAATTCAGCTTCAGGATCCACAGCAGTGAGGGTGTAATCCAATTTCAGGATCCGCAGCAATAAGCCGCATGGCCTCTAAACTCACTTCATAGAGTTTCAGACAAGGGTTTCGCATTTGCAACAGAAAGACAAATCCCACAGAATGTGAAGTCCTTCTACAAAAAATAATCACATTCATACATCAACCAGTCAACATAAGAAAATAAACAATGCTTACTTCCGATTGAGCATCAAACTCTCAGTTTCCCAATCAGGACTATTGATTGTTTGGATTCATAAGGCATGCTTACTCCTCCATTACAAATCTACTATTTCTACTCTCTACACCCGTTTTATACCTGAGAGTATTACTCCTTGTTGCCCCCTCAAGGTGTGGCCAAAAAAACATGTTAACAGGTTTGACTGTTATAAGGGTGTGAGCTGAGTCTGTTCATCCCCAAATGGCTTTGCATGTGCTCCTCTTTGGAAGCTTGCTTGTCCTCCTCAGCCCTAACAGACACTACTAACTCCGCAAATGAAGGGGGGTTTGTCTTTCTTCAAGACGCAAATTTGCAAGCATCCCAACACCCTCTACAAAACTGCTTTAATAAGCTGCGGTCACGCTCCGCTTCTGGAATGCCTTCCCTCCGCACTGCCGCACTCAGCATGACTTTCAGCTGATGCAGGTAGCTAGAGGGTTTCTCCCCTTGGTTTTGCAAGAGTGTCATAAATTTTGCCAATAACTCGTCGCCATCTTCAACTGATCCATAGACAGACTCTAACAGCTCTAAATATACCACTGGAGATGCTTGAGGACCAATGTGCTTTACAACATCTGCCGCTGGCGGAAAGACTCGGGAGGCAAAATACCGTAACAAGTATACATTTATTAACAGCCCAGCAAGCAAATATTATGATATAACGTTATTTGGCTTAGGCCCCGTCCGTAGCTCGTAATCCGAGGGTACGGAATCTGCATTTCCTGCCTGAAGACAAAGGCAGGGGCACAGCCGATCCCCTGGGAGGTATGGGAAGGGAACATCCTGGTGGTGGTGGGGAGGATGGAGGGGAAGGAACCATCCTGGTGGTGATGGGGAGGATGGAGGTATATAAAACATCAGCATCTGCGAACTCAGACATGTGTAAGTACCGATCCTTTTATACTACAAGTATTAGAACACGATTGGATAGTTAAGAAGGTAATAAGTGACGTAACAATTGAGTCTATCCGGCAGAACTTGCGCTAAAGCTTTCATTTCAATTTCCTACCATCCAAATCAGCAACGATAATGCTCTGCAAAATCAACTTAACAGTCTCTTTTTTTTTGTCTCTTTCACATCAACTTCACTTCTCCTCTTATGCTACATCGTCTCTGGACACATATATGTTTAATTCTAATAATTTTTTTTCCAAGTAGATAATATAAATACTCAAATTTCTTTGGAGAGATCTGAATCACGTCTGCTCTCGTCTGCTCTGCCGTTTAAAGAGAGCGCGAGCTCCAACCGCGTGCGAAATTCAGAAAACAAAAAATGGCTACACAACATCCTTAACTCTCATTGGTCGGTCCTTCCAAAAAAAAAAACAAACATTATATTGCACCCCTATCCCTATATAAGTCTAAAACATAAGTTCAAAAGTTCTCCTAACTAATCCCTACAGTGGTAACCAATGTATTTATCCCCCAAAAAATCAACAGTCGCTGTTTGTACTTTCCCTGAATTATCCACAGGAGGTTCTAGTACTGCCATTTGCACCATAGAGCTAAACCAACCAATCTGTTTATAATGAGTGTTTTTAGAAGACAAACGAGGTAGAAGCCACTACCAATGTCCTACCCTGACATCCATCTCTAATATTCCTTCTCAGTTAGTTTTACCACTAAAATCATTACCTAAATGTACCAACACTGCTTTCCCAATTTAAACAACTCTAATGTTCTATTCATCTGTCAGTAACCCAAAGTTTTCTCTTTTTCCCCAATTTACTCTCACTGATGAAAATGTTCCATTTCTTCAATTACTGTGACCATCTTCATCTTCTTTAACCCAAAATGCATGCTGATGTGGTCAGGATGAAGCTCATCTATAATTTTAAGCCACATTAAATAGTAAAAAAAAAAAAAAAAAAAGGGTTGTTCTAAACCGGCATGACTTTCTTTTGAATGTGGACCACATGCATCCTATTCTTGGTGCCAAGACAACCAGAGATGTGCATAAAATATCCATTTGAAGATGTTATCTTCTTCACCATCTTTTTAGCTTTTTAGAAGGCGTTGGAATCAGCTCAAAGCATAGCAACGGGTCTCCATGATTTTCTTAGATCCCCTTTTTGCCAATAATGTAAAAACAGCCGTCCTGCAGTTCATTGGTAGCTGCCCTTCAGCAAGGCTTTCATTGGGTACTGCCAGCAGGTTAGCCCCTACTGCACTTCAAAATGATTTATAAAAGTCCATAGGGATCCCATCAATTCCTGTGGCAAGACCATTAGCAATGCCTTGTACTGTACTGAGTACAATTCATGCACTGATAATGACCTTTCCAGTTCAGAATTTGCTTCCATTTGTACCTGTGGTACTCTTGAAAGTAATTATATACTACCTGCAAGTCACCATTTAACAGTATTTTCGGAATGATTCTTTTGCCCATGCAATATTAATCCTTTTACTTTTTCCTTGAACTTTTCTTGCAACTATTCAGTCAGTTAAAGCAGTAAGCCTACATTTTAGACATAACTATCTAGATCAGTGGTTCCTAAACTGGGAGGTTATAAAAAGGCGGGCACGGCAATGCTAAGGGAAAGTGTACAACCGTTAGACTGTTTTGCAAAATAATCCTCTTCAGGGAAGTAAAAACCCCACTGCAAAATGATCCTGCTTATTGTGTGACTATTTGCCATATCAGTAAATAATTGAACACAAAATATAAATTTTACATACCTTATCAGTTGTAGTGGTTGTTGCCATGGAATAACCAGCCCGTTCTCATCCCAAGGCGTCATATATTGACGCTTTTGACATTTCGTCTACATCGAACGCACATGGCACCCTTTAGCGTCAATATGAGACGCAGATAGAAATGGGCCAGAAGGCGCCTCCTAGCGGTCTAACCCTATCCCTACACTACACCTAAACCTACCCATAACCGAACAAAGCTCTGTGCGTCTCATATTGACGCTAAAGGGTGCCATGTGCGTTCGATGTAGACGAAATGTCAAAAGCGTCAGTATTATGACGCCCAAGGATGAGAATGCGTTGGAATAACAGACTACTAGATGGCACAATTGAATAATCAGAATTGAGTATTGCAGAAGAAGTGTAAAAATATAAATGAATGATGCATGGTTCTTCACTATAAGCATGGACAAGTTTGTGAAAGGAAACATAAAGCAAACGATGTATCTACTTCAAAATCTCAACTACCAAAACAATGTGTCTACACCAAGCGGCAACATTCTAATCTGAAAAATGAAGCCTACCCGGAAGTGCGAAAAACTGCAATACATCGAAAATCCGCTAGGGGAAGGTCCCAAAAGGGAGCAAATGTCCATTGACCCAATGTTAAAATGTCCATTTTCACAGCATAAATTCATGTTTTTACAGGTTGGTCCCATGGACTTTTATTGTATTTTTCGATAGGTTCCGAGTGCCTGACAACTGTGAGGGGGTGAATTTTTTTCTAACTCGTTGTTTAGATCGTATTTAGATATAAAATGTATGACAAATAAGGGCGTGGTTAACTTTGATTGACAGCTTGATTGACAGCTGATAACGAGCATAGGCTGCGCCAAGGAGAATGACAACATAAGAAGCGCCATTTTTGAACACAGTTGAAATATAATACTACTGTTTCTGTATCATGAAATGTAGTTTTAAGAGTTTTTCAGGCGAGAATGTAGTTGTTTAAAGCTCAAATCTGTGGTTTATTTTTAAAGATTTATAAAAAATGTATCCAGGTTGTGAGATCCAGCGATGACCGGGCGCTCGGCGTTCATGTACCCCGCCTGGAACAGCCTTTCCTCGGCTAGTCGTTCTGACGTTTGCCGCTGACTCTGGCGTCTCTGTAGTGGTTACATATGAGATATAGGCGATTTTTGGTCTCGTGAATCTATTATTTGTTCCCTGGCCAATCGTTTTGGCTGAGGGGAAGTTTCATAACTTTATAAGCTATTTAACTTTATCGTTGTATGGTTAGACTGCGCTGAATTTGACTGAATTGTTTGCTTTATTTGTATAGCTTCTTGTACCTTTTACTTATACTTTTATAATGGCTAATATTGATAAAACTGAAATTTAACAAAAAGAGACTGGGTTGAGTTTTGTCATTTTAAATTTTAATACAACAAAGATGATCTGTAATGTTGTTTCCTGCAACATCTGTTGTTTAGTACAAATGCACATATTGCCTGGACCATATTAAAATGTTTAATATTTTTATATTATATTTAAAACGAAAAGAGGCAGGTTTGTGTTTTATATTTCGTTTTGTTATAAATAGGCAAACGTTATATGCAGTGAATATAATCAATACGCGTTGCCTGAACCACATTTGTGTGGCTATAATGTTTAAGATTTCTTTAAATGAAAACGAAAAGAGTTAGTATGGTGTTTTATAACATACTTCGTTGCCTAAAATATACAGAGATAACCGGAATAGCAGAGCGAGCTGAGTGACACGCGCTGCGTCCTTTACCCATATATTGGCCAGAAGGTGGGCGGGGTTAGGATTTCCCAAGATTTTCCAAGATGGCGCCGTCCATACCCCCCATAAACGGCTTCAAAACCGTTCTTCAGAAAGTCTATGGGTGACGTCACAGACGCTTTGTCCGTATTTTTTACAGTCTATGGTCTACACCAGAGAAGAGTGGCACGACAAAAGCAAATATAACCCATCCAGTTATCCTGTCTACACTGGATGCAGAATGACAAATTTCAACAGTAAATTGATGCCTCATTCTATTTCTGACACCACTTAGAGACTTCACATCATAAACACAGAGAAGCCTGTAAAAGGTGAGAAGTTGTAGTACTGTATTAATTACTATATTTCAAATAAATCCTATAGAGTTTTGCAATAAGGTCATGTCTACAAAACGGGGGCCCGACAGAAAATGTTTGGGAACCACTGATCAAATGTTTTGAAACAACATGTGGTGAGTAAATAATTGAGTTCACCCAATTTTTGGGTGAACTATTGTTAAAGAATTTGAATAATCAAATTCCTTACGTTTCAAATATTTTGTTAGAAGTGGGATCGGAAACAAACTTCTGCAAACACTTAAGACTACTAATCAACTGGTAAAAAGATTTTTAAATATATGGTCATGTTTTCAATTAACAGCAAATATTTATTTTGGGGCTTTGATTGTATTCACACTCAGAGTTGACAGGTGAAAACTGACAGGCAAATATTAGCTCTATTTTCTCACAACGGAGAGCAAATATTTCACACTGGAAACTCATCTGACCTTTGGCGTTTACAAAGTGTGTGTATCCGTGTGTTCACATGTGTGTGCTTTTCATTAAAACAGATGGGTCTCAGACTCTGCCAGCATGGACGTGTTAGATAGGACACTGCACCACCAACCCTACTCGACCAGCCCTCCTGTTTATATTTGAGATGTTTCTCTGACACAAGCATCATTTTTTTCTTCCATTAACTCCTGCTGTTTAATAGTGTCCATGCCCACATTCATTCTGATTTATGAAATTAATCATGAAATACTTCAATGTATAAAAGCAACACCAACAACAACAAAACAAATTTAATTTACCACCACCCCAAGCACACATATATTAATTAGTCAGCAGTTCAAGCCAATGACAGCCACTTTTGTCTTCATTACCCTCAGAGAATCCAATTTAGCCAATAAAATAGAGTTGTGCTTGGCATGTACAGCAGGACAGCAATGTAATGCAAGGGTCAGGGGTTTGTATATGAGAGAATCGTGCTTGGCTGCTTTTTTTCCTGGGTCGTGATTAAAGACCCTGTCAGAGATCCACTTTACACCGATAGCATCTTCTACACGTCCCATTCATGGCTTCTGACCTACGCGACTCAGAATCGATCCCACAGAGAGGTGCAAAGTCTGATAGCACAAAAGAATCGTACAGATAGCTGACTGTTCATAATGGTCACACACACACACATGCATCGTAACATTAACAAATAAAAGATCAAAAATAGGACAAAAAACAAAAGATCATCTATTCAGAATGGAAATAGTAAATCTATTGTAAAATGTTACACAAAAATCCTGCCTCAGATCTTTTAGAAAAGGCCTTTTACAGTGCAGACGTTTTGCTTAAATTATTACAATTCCTTCTAAGTCATGAGTTGATCTGAAACATTGTTTCACTGATATTCAAAAATAAACGAGCTTGCAAATGTACTGTAATGCCTGAACAAAACATATTATTTTCTTCTTCGCAACACTGCAGTTGCACATCTACCACAGTACAATAGGCCACATAAATAAAACAAGAATGAATGGAATACAAATAAAAGAGATCTGTCACCACATATAATATAACATATAAATTGCATGTGGTCCATTAATAAGTTGCAGGCCCATAGGAGCGCCACATTGTTCTTAATGAAAACAACCCAGGGACATTCACAATAGCACAGAGACCAATAATGACCTCCAGTTTTTTAAACAGTAAATCTGAAATATTCTGTAAAAATGAATTTATTGTGCACTGCTGCAGTCTCTTGCTCAAGACTCTCTGAAACAGAAAAGAACAATTCTGTATCTGCAGCAGACCGAGAGAAAATGTAGCACTATAGAGTGAATTACAGTTGATACATACTGATCAGTGTAGCATACTTGCACATATTCATAGCATTGTTCTGTTATTCTTTAAGGTGTTCTTTCAAAATAATTTAAATTGGTTTTGAATCTAATCGAAAACCATTGAATCGCAAATTCAATACATTTGCTGTTATTCACACCCTTAGTAAGAATGCAATTCAAAACCCAATGCAAATAAGTGTTGTCGCAGTGTTTCCACGGTTGGCATTAGTGTAAACTAGCTATGGTCTGTTTTGTTGTCACTATAATACTAGTATTACAGTACCATATCTAAATATTTTGATTTTCAGACTGGGCTGAAGTCTCTGACCACCTTCAAGCTCAAGCTATGGATGTGGTCAAATATGTAAATGAGAACCCAGTTTGGAACATGTTTTGCATGCTTTTGTGATTTGCAAGTATGATTTTTAAATGCAAACTGAAATGTAGAAAATTTGCTTGTATTTTTGTTAAGATGGTCAGGAGTTTGGTGCATGCATTTCAGACTTTTAATTAATTGTTTTGTAATTGGCCATCTATCCAGGGGTGTGTTTCCCGAAAGCATCGTTAGCCAACTATGGTCGCAAGTTCCGTCGTTATCAGCATAGTTCAACGAGTCTGTGTTTCCTGAAAACGGAGTTCTAACGAACATTTGCAAACAGCATCGCAAAGTTGTGTGGTTAAAACGACAGCTCTCGATATGTTTGCATGACATGTGGACTCAATAAATCCTTATCTTGAGCCAAATAAGCCAGCTGATAGTCAGTACAATCTGTATCTTTTATTTAGAATACATACAAATGTAATTTACGTGTTTTAGTTTGTCAAGAGATTTAAAGCACCGTTTTTGAAGAGTGCGCATGTGCGTACGTGCTCTAATAAGTAAGAACGAGCCTATGATTGAATCTGGAAATAAATCAAAATAACTGAGAAAAATATGAGAAATAGTCCTCCGATGCCATGTCCTAATTTATAGAAAAACATCTAGTATTAATTCGATGTCAAACAGATTAATTAAAAGAAGTTATTACTCCACCACGTGTGTGACATCATTAACCAACGTGGTTGAACGACCAATTTGCGACAGTGACTAGCTAGTTGATTTCTTCAACGATGCATCTTACTACGGTAGTTAAGCAGCAAGTTACTTCATTGTACGGGAAACGCACCCTTGAATGTTTCCCTACCCCATGGCCTGAAACGCTGGGATAGGCTCCAGCAACCTTGCAACCCTATATAGGGCAAGAGGGATGGATGGATGGATGTTTTGTGCCAAACTTTGGTAAAGAAACAATCACGGTAAGCGTCTAGATAATCCAACAAGAACGAGATGCGTGATTTAGAATAAACGAATAACAAGAGGCTTTAATGAGCACAGAGTTCTATAACTATTACACAGTAACCATAAACTTTAACACAAGACACAGAACTAGAACTAAGACTACACTGAGGATAGTAATCAACAGTAGAGGGAACAGGTATGAAACTAATTAGAAACCGTGGTAACAAACGAGAACTCAGGCAAATGACAAGGAAAACCATGAGTGCGTCTCAATCCGCTCTAGAGCTCGTGAATCAGTATATCATGTACATGTGAAGTGGTAAGGACCCTGGTTCACAACACATTATTCAATTTACGATGACATGACTATGTACAATGTCAACATACAACGTTGTAGAACGTTACCGCTGGTATTAATGCTGCAGTGTGGTTGGTACACCATTATTAATATAAACACAGAGTCCCCCTCCCCTTCTCTTTCTCGAGTCTTGAGTGCGGTCGGCGCGGTATAGCATCCAAAAGATCTTATCATTGCAACGCAATTTCGGCACTCTCACAAATCGTCGCTGTCGGGCGGAATCCTCGTATCTCCAAAACCATTATTTTTCAGGAAATTAAAAAAACTGCATATTTTTTGAGTTATTAAACATTGTATCGTTAAAGTTGGTATTATACCTTATATTGCTATCATATACTGTTGTATACCAACATTAACACATAATTTCCCTAAAATCATGTTTAATCGGAGATACAAGATTTATGACTTGGGAGCGGGGAGATACGAGGTTACGCTGTCATTGATTAGAATGGAACGGACACAGACGGCGCTGCTGCCATCAGTGTTTATCACAGTCTGCGGTCGCGTTCAGCCTTTTGATAAGAGATAAGGCTTTAAGAGCTAATCAAATCTAATGATTGTGGTTACATACATCTTCCTAAACTCCATTTTAAACGTTTAAGAGATATGAGTGATGCAATACCAAAATATTAGGCTGTCTAAAATAGGCGGAAATTAATCTGCACGCAAACAAAATCGGCGGTCGCGTTGAGCCTTTTGACAAGAGAAAAGGCTTCAATAGTTAATCAAAGCTAACGACCGTGGTTACATAAATCTTCCTAAACTCCATTTTAAAGGTTTAAGAGCTATAAGTGAAGCAGAACAAAAAATGATGAGCTGACTAACGTTGTCTAATAGGTGGAAATTTGCCTAATCTGCACGCAAACTTACCTCCGTGGCTCACGGGCTTCCTTCTGCACCGAAGCATTACAGCTATCGATTTTTAACAAAACAAGCCAACTCAAATGTATCTAACCTAACTATTTTCACTCGTTATTGTCTAAAAAACAGACAGAGTTATGCAAAAATAGGCTTAACTTACTGGCACCAGTAGACAGACCCTTTTTCTCCCATAAATAAAACCTGCTACTTGGGGTATTTTACATGCACAGTGCCAACTTCGAGTCAGTAAAATAATAATAAAAACAATCATTTAAAGCTGGTATCCAAAACATTTAATTCAATTCAAGTATTAGGCTATATTAGATACATTTTAAAACTTCAATGCACAAGTATAATAAGCCTAATAATAAGCCTAGTAATACGTAGACATTTAAAATGCATCAATAACTGATATCATAGTTTAATACAGATAAAATCATAGTTAAGGCTTGCTTTACGTGTTGCTCGACGAGGGTTTCTTAATCGTTGCGACTTTCAATCCTGAGGAGACAAAATGCCGCGAGGCTCCCGCCCGCCGTGGAGTGAAGAAGAGGTGGAGTTACGAGGATTCTCAGACAGTTGAAGTGTCCAATGGAGTTACGAGATTTGCTCTCAAGCTATTTTCAACACTTTAGATTGGTTAATAATTTGTAAAAATAACAGAACCACGTGGGGACTGACCAATAGCATCGATTTGTGAAAAAATATGAAATTGACCAAATTTGGACATACGAGGTTTCCGCCCGACAGCGACGAAATGCTTTCACCAGAGGTGTAAAGTCCAGGAGTCAGAAAGTAAAAGTCCTGCCATATATTTATTCCACCCATGAACTCAGCCAGCTGATTTCACTAATTAGCTTTATCTCCTGGCTGAAAAACAGTGCTAATTAGCAAATCCAGGTGATTGGAACAATAGCTACTGAGGAGGACTTTTACTTTCTGAACCTGGACTTTACACCTCTGGCTTTCACCAAATAACAATGCAAACAATGCAATGCAAAAAAACTATGTAAATACAGTAAGAGCTTCGTTGTTCTGTACATTGTAACAGCGTCATGATTTTGTGATGATTGATTTCAACGAGTTTTGGCAAGTGTCCTGATAAACTCGGGCTGTTTGATTGACAGCTTGGGCAATTGGAAAGGGAGCATTCTTTGATCTCTTTCTTTATATAATTTAATCACAGTTTAAATAAGATTATTTTCATCCTACTAAGAGAAACGACATGAAGTTGATTGTTTAGTCACTGGCTTGATTTACTGAGGCATAAACAGTATTGAACGATATTTTGAGAGATAATCTGTCTGAACTTGAATAATTACATCAGAAATCACTGATCACAGATCAGGCATTAGAATAAACATGACTACTTACATATTTGTGGCGTTGCTGGCAGATCCGTATCATAAAAGTCTGTTTGCAAAGCCTGTGCCGAAATTTACCAAATAATCCATAGTAAAATACACCGAATACAAACAAATAACACACTGCTGAGACATTCACATTGCTGGGAAAAATAGCCCACTATCCTAGCATTAGGATCGTTTGGAATAAAGGTGTTGATCCTGTATCGATCTTTTCTTGTTCTCAAGTCACTGTCCACTAACGCTCCAGTGGGCGGGGCCAAAGCTGTCCTGTGACATCACAAGTCTCCACTTTTTAGATCCTGTCATTTGCTGGCCTTGGTTTCAATAAAAGCAGTTTTTGGAATAACAAGAACGTTTTGAGTTTTGAAACTTACTGGGTATTTTTATAGTATAACGAACTCTTAACTGTCAAAGGATCAAGGAGCATTTGAATTCTCAGTCTATGACCCCTTTAAAATAGAAATGTCCATATGGCACCACTTTTAAATAAATGCATGTTTCTCTATGTTTTAATCTTAGAAACATGTAGAAATCCCCTTTCTCTTGAAGTAAAGATTAATCATATTAGCAGCCATATGTTCAGCTGGTAATGACTGCTCATATAGCATGCTGGGTTAGCAATGTAACACACTGTTAATGTAGCTGAAACAAACATAATGACCATCATAAAAATCTGTAATTCACAGCTCATACAAAGAGGGGAGAGTTTAAATACAGTGTCTACCCAGAAATTGAGAGACTAATGACACATTAAAGACATTTAAAGGGACCAAATCAAGTTCCATTTACTGTATATTATTGGCAAGTTTTTTGTTTTTTTTTGCTTCTGTGCCTTTTATGTGCCTCTTCACATCTGAATGAGACACAGTGCTTTGCTGCACTTACAAACAAGCAGCTCCTTTACTGTCAAGTCCAATACAGTATATAATGGCCTCATCCTTTCATAACAGCATCTTTGCAAAGCCTAAATTACAAAAGATAGATTCAAAAAAACAATTTGTGGTGAAGTGTGCCACTCAAGTTGTTAAGGTTTTCAAAAGCTATACACAGCTAAAAACTATGAAAACCCATTTACGCCTCAAAAAAAGGTAAATGTGAGATTAAAGTTTGAAGTTTAAAATGTCACACTGTGAGAAATAAAGTTGCAACTGAGAGGTGCAATTATGAGGAAAAATGTCAGATTGTGATATTGAGAGATATATAAAGTCAATTTCGGGAGATTTAAAATCCCAACTAGTTTTTTTTTTTTTTTTTTTTTTTTTTACAGACTTCCATAACAAGCAGCAGGCTGACATTTTACTTTAGAATTTTTACTCTTTGGAATTAAATTCTCCTCTCCTACTTCCTGTGAATGGACCATGTTCTGAATACGAATACCAAATTGGCATCAATGATGTCCATGTGAATGGTCACGTGTTCACGTGTTCTGATGTCAGAATGTTTTTGCAGCATATTTTAATAAATACCCTAGTGAGAAAAAGAAGCACACATTAACATAAAAAAAAAGTCTTATTATGGAAATAATGTCGGGGAAAACATTTTCTTTTCCAAAAAAGAAAATGTTGTAATTTATTACTCACCCTCATATTGTTCCAAAACTGTAAGTCACATTCATTCATCTTTGTTTGCAAAAAAATAAAATAAAAAATACAAATAATAATTTATTTAAAATAGCTTTATTTACAAACTTTTTCTTTGTTCTTTTTTTTTAAATTGAACATTTATTTTTTGGGGTGAACTAACCCGTTAAGCAGGATTTAAGTACATCTTTATATGTAATTTCATAATTGGCTACTTCTGTTGTCTTTGAAATATGGTTAAAGTGTACAGCTGAATGTACTGTTAAGCATTTATGATAAACTAATATACTTGTAAATGTAATTTCTATTGAAACTTGTATGCCATGTATTCAAATATTTGTAATTACACATATGTAATGATGAAGCAATTTAGTGCTTTTAAAATATTTTAACTTTAGTATCACATAAAATACTAGCCTGGATGCCAGCCGAACTTAGCCTCGCCCACAAACTTTTTTGGTCGGGAAGTTCGGTCTGGACTCGTTCCGTTGAGGAGCTATTATGCCCTAACAAAAATTGTTCGGACCAATCAAATTGTCAGGGCGGGCTTTATACGATGATGGACAGATGAGCAACGTAACGTAATCATCCACGTCACCAACGAGCGCTTGGGTTGAATTCGTTTACAACACAGATGACTGCCGCTGGAGAATTGTTATTTCACGAGATCACACTTACAAATAAGTCAGATAGAATAAATGCATATTTGGCGTGCTGTCCGAGGAGAGGGCGGGCTCGGTATTCGGCCCGAACCCAAAGTGCTCCCCCCGTATTCCAGGCTGTGGAAGAACAGGCCGAGAGTGAGTGGAGGGAATGTTAGGTGAGTTGACAAAGTGAATAAATATATGCTTCCTCTCATGCTGATATTGTAGACCAGACGGTCATTGTTTGATGACAAGTTGATTGGATTGATTATTTGAACGTGCTCCTCTCGAACTTTGTTTATAAAACATTATGTGTAGATTCCGCCATCGTGTCTGTTATAGAAGATATCGACAGCGCATTCATTTTAAAAGAGGAACAGAGAACCACGATCAAGGCATTTGTCGATCGGAAACATGAATGAAAAACATACATCACTTACTCCGTTGCTCTGATTGGTTATAGGTCTATCCAATTGAGTGCAGAGGCATTTTCCTTCCTGGTTCGGTTGAAACACGCCCCATAATCAAAGTTCAATGGAGCAGTATCAGACTCACATTCTGACTAGAATCTGAGTATGACGACGTCAGGCTAATAAAATACCACAGTTAAAACTATAATCAACTTCTTTACAAGTGAGTGTATGTTAGTTAAAACAAAAGTTTATTAAAACAATTATTTAAAAAGTATTTTAAAGTAAAACAATTTGATATTTTTTACAAAGTATACTTTAAGTACTTAACACTGTTAATTTACCTGTCAGGGATCACTGGTGATCCTGGATTATTTTAGTTCAAAATATGTTTGAGCTTATATATCTCAATATTAATAACAGTCTGGTTAATTTTGAGTCTTGAACTATAAACTCTCAAGGGTTGGCTTTCTAAATGTATGTGTGTTATGTTTCTATTCAGAATTACTTATGAGCAGTAACCTTTTTAGGCATTTCATGTATGCAGCACTTGCCAAAATTGGGGGTGATGAGGAAGGGGTTAAAAAACATTCAAAAAGCATTCAAGTACTGGTAACACTATTTTACAGTGTTGCTGTTACACATCTTACATGGACTCACTATCTTATTATCAGTAAATTATGCATAATTAGACAACTAACCCTAACCTTAAAGGTTCCATATTGTACACCTTACTGAAGTTTTATTTTAGGTTGTGATGTCATTAAGAATATATATAAGTACCAAAAACCATCCCATATATTTTTATAGCTCCTTTCTGGAGCTCTGCTAAGAACAGGTCGATTTTGGCCAGTCTAATTAATATTCATGAGCCTCTCTTCTGATTGGCCTGTTGTTTTCTGAGTGACTCACGGCCAGTCCAACCACAGGTAATAGGGTCATGTATGCTGTAGCCTGCTGTGGCTTGGTGATGCTCACAAGTAAGGCAAATAAAACACCTGTAATGATGGTCATTGCTGAGGGAAATATTATCCAGCCTTATATGTTCAAGCCGGACTCAGATCCCGAATCGGCGGCGACGACGGGAGACAAACAACCCCTAACTTTCGGCGTTATTGTAATAGTATTATAATTACCATTACATCAATCAATTTAACGTTAACGCTGATTTAAACTGTCTGTAAACAAACTCAGACTTTTTTTTGTCAAATTCGATTTAAATCTCCAAAATA
Organism: Leuciscus leuciscus; assembly: GCF_965113295.1. Lineage (NCBI taxonomy): Eukaryota > Metazoa > Chordata > Actinopteri > Cypriniformes > Leuciscidae > Leuciscus > Leuciscus leuciscus. The sequence continues at coordinate 11,581,299 of NC_138734.1, read as the reverse complement.
TGTACGTTAAAGGTGCTCTAAGTGATGTCACGCGTTTTTTAGGCCAAAACATTTTTTGTCACATACAGCAAACATCTCCTCACTATCCGTTAGCTGCCTGTCCCCTGAACACACTGTAAACAAACGCGGTCTCTCTAGACACCACAGGCTCCACAAACGGCAACAAAAACAAACTGGGCTCTCCCGCACCACGAAACACAACAAACAGTGCCAAACTCCAGCCAATCACCGACAAGAAATATTTGAGGGGTGTGGTTTGGGGGTTAGTGCGCGTGGACATGCAGGGGGTGTGGAGGAGAGACGAGAGAGAAGCATGCTGGAAGTTTGAATTATGGCCGACACACGACTAAAGAGACGACGTTCCGATGAACAAATTGTAAAGAAGAGGGACAAGGATAAGGAACGCGCGAAGTCCCGAATTAACATCGGAAAAACCCTCGAAAGGTGGCGAAAACTCCGCCAGCAGAAGGGCTTCCAATCCGACATTCAGTTGCTCTGTTTTTGCAGAACAGGTAAATCTATTTTTCTTTCTAAATTGACGTTCATGTTTGCCAAACCAACACAAGGATGTAAATAGCTAGAACTATGCAGTCAGTGTTAACTTTGGTGAATACAACATATATGTTTCTAGCAGCGATCAATCTCTATTGTAAATGATCAAGCAAATTCACAGTAGGGCGACAATTTGTGTGAATGATTGTTTTCACCCACTGTTTGTTATGGATTTGAATGTTCATTTATAGGCTATTGACAACTTTGACTAAATTTGTTTACGCCGCCGCCGTTGTTTATGCTCACTGGAAAACGCGAAGCTAACGTTATCTTGCTATTATTGCGTCCTTGTATGGGAGCTATAGTTATAACCTCAGGTGGCGAAACGATTTTGAGACAATGTTTCTCTTTTTCTGCATTCTGTTCTGCAATATATAAAAGCATTTATCTAACTTGGTGACATTACACATTGAATGAAGTATCAGTAAAACTTAACTTTGTTTTTAGTGATTACTTTGACTTTCCTTTATGCCGGAAGGGAGGGGAGGAGGGAGGAGACGGGATGAGGAGGAGGGAGGGTCTAGCTAGCCTCTGTTTTGTTTGACAACAATTCGAATGTCAACACTCCCAGCATCACTTACACTGTTAGACTTTTCTGTAATTTCTACAGTTATTTACTTTAAATCCCCCAGTATTATACTGCTATTTCTCTTTACAGTAAATAACTGTGATTCCAATTGCATCATGGGAATTTTCTGTGACGTCTAACACCACATACAGAGACTTACTGTATTTTTTTAATTTGCTGTATACTACTGTATTTGACGTAACTGCCTCTCTGGCTGGCACCATTCCACCGTGCTTTTTATTTCCTAATTTTTGCCTTACACCACGTGTCTACAACGCTATAATAGCCAGAGGCTGTCTATATTGGACACATTGAAGCGACCGGACCTTTAAATGCAAACCTGTTTATCCCTTGTAAGAACTAGTGCGAGCGCTTGGACTCGTATCGGACTACGTCTGAAATATAACGGCCGCGGCGCATCACTATACTGTCTGGGATTTGTCGTGTCGCGTCAGACAGACATCCAGTGTAGGTAATGGGGTCTGTCTTTTGTTGGATCGCGACGTTCGTGTCTGGCCCGGGGAAGAGACGGAATTCACTTCACCGAGAGAGAGATCAGCAAGCAAGGTAAAAAAAAAACAACAAAAAAAAAACATTCTGTGTATGTTGACAGGATTGTGCCCAGTTTAACGTATGTTATAACGTTAACGTTAGCCTAACGTTACTCGTCGTCAACATGGCGGTAACGAACTTTACCATGGTAAACTGAGCTAACGTTTCATTTTACACACTTTGTTAGATTATTGAATTGTCGAGTTAAAATATGCCAACGAGCAACGCGTTTACATTAACAATAAATGTGAATAAACTAATGTGAAATTCTGTTTATATCCTAATGTTGGCCTACTGATGAGAACCTTTATAGTTTTAGCATTAGTTTGCAAACTATACCATATTATAGTTGTTGTTTTTTAATGGAATTTAATATTTACTTCCATTTTTGTGTTTAAAGGCAACTGCAACAAAGCGCCAATTCGCGCCAGTGACTTAGCAAGATTCCAGAGGTAGGCCAGCCCATTTGTGATATATTTTGAGATAAGTTTGCTGAAATGATTAGCATACACTATGTGAAAATTGCTTTTGAGCCACTGGTGCAGACTAGGTAGCTTACAATATCTTATAAAATCTCTATAAAATTGGCTAACTTTATATAAAATAAGTGACCTTTGCATTATGTCTAACTTTATTACACAGCAAATGAACCAATCAGAAGATGGACCATTGTCTTTGTTCAGTCTCACCAGATTAAATGTATCCAGGTAAGCACTGCAGTAAAACTCTCACTAATTCATTCAGACCAAATCTAGCATTCTAAACAACTTAAGTTTATATTTTTGCATTATTTTTATATTTTATTAGCCAGCGACTCTACCATTGCAGTTCCACCTGACTAGGAAGGTCCTAATATCAGCGCACAGGTGGGTTAACTACTGTAGGAAGGAGAACGATCATCACACAGTGATTTCTTGCATGTATCTTACTGTGTATTTGTCTCAAACAGGTACTCCTTCACTGCAGACAAGCTGAAATGGGCTAAAATCATCTATTTCAGTCGTTCAACTTCTTTCTATGCATCTAAGCATTTTTGGACAGAATTTAGGATTTGTAAGTATTAAAATTTAATCTGGCATAATTTAATTTATATCTTTTGTATGCTATTTATTGACAAAAGCTGTTTACAAATATATATTCTTAAGTTTTTGTGAAAATAATAATAAAAATTAACAAAAAAGGAGGTTAAAAATAATGTGACACTAATATTCTCTCTCTCTCTCTCTCTCTCTCTCTCTCTCTCATATAGTTTTGGAACCGGGATCTCCTCTGAAGGACTGAGTACATTTGTGTTTGTGGGCACGCATGCAGACCAGGGAACACTCTGATGTTGTCAATCAAGTTCTGAACAGGAACCAATCTTTGGAGAAGTTCATTTATTCACAAAGGTGGACAAAAACATTGTGTTGGCTTTTTAAAGATTATTTTGATGATGACTTTTACTCTTATGCTGTAGAAAAGATGGAGTAGACAGTCAGACATTGATAATAATAATAAATGTTTCTTGAGCATCAAAGAGACTTCTTTCAAAAACATTACGCCACTTAAATACTTCTTTTGGCCACCAGTGTACATGAATCCAACACATTTTTGGAAATAAGTGAAATTATTTTTAAGGTGGGGTTATGTGTCTTGTATTGTGAAAAGAACTGTGTTTTGTCCTGTTTTGGACATTTCCTTTTTGAATGCTTAATGTATTTATATTCTGCAGTTTTATGAATGTAATGGTTGATATTTCATTATAATACTTGTATAAGCTAAACAACCAATGACTCTACATTCATTTAGTCAAATGCTAATGTTTTGTTTATGATTTTATGTATGTTTTCAAAAATGTTTGCAGTGAAGGACAGCACATAATGTGTTAATTTAACACGTTTACACATCTTTGTGCTAACCTCTCTGACATATTTACTTTGTTAAAATCATTAACACAATGAATGAGTTAAAATTAACACAAAAAATGTTGTCTCTAAACTTACCCATTAATGTGTAAAAATTTCACACATCATTTCCAGCATTGGCATGTTTATTTTGTGATATATATGAAATGTTTTAAATAAAAAAATGGTATTTTGTGATAACTTTGTCTAATTGGTTTGTATGAAAGTAGTACTTATGTAGGATAAAAATAAAATTAATCATATATCAAAATTATCAAATCTAATTTATATTTAGTACAAAAAAAAATAATTACAGTAGTGTACTGATTAGCTTAGTTTTTACAGTAATGCACTGTACTGATTAGCTTCGTTTTTACAGTAATGCACTGTATTACACAAAACTGAAATACGGTTTGGTACTGTAACTCTTAATTACAGTAACTTACTGGCAACAGTGTTGCCAGTAAGTTACTGTAAAAAACCCTTGAAAAGTCTAACAGTGTAGAGCACCTTTAATAGCTAGTTATACACTGATTTTGAAACGCTTAACTGCTTTATAATGTAACGTTAGCAGACCGTAATATGTAACGTTAGCAGACAGACATCGAATGCAGTAAGCTATTGCTTTCCTACTGATACAGTAATTTGACGTGCTACAATTTCTTTTACAATATTACTTTTTCCTGTAAAAGGTGTACTTGTGGTAAATCTGCAAGGATGCCCACAGAACGCGAGAACATGCTGCAATTGACGCCCAAGGTAAACTTGTAAAACTATGAACTGTAGGGACTGCAGCATCTTTGAGGAGTAGCTTCTTTGAAAAAACGGCATTGAACTGTGCCTGATTGACGAAGCAGTCACTTGAGAAATGTGCAGAACAGACGGTTAAGGTCGAAATAAATTGCTGTGGTATTTCTGAATAAATAAACATTAGCCACTGTTCTCTTATATTAATGTTGTTTGGAAGCCTGTGCAATGATGTAGTTTCTTGACAGTGGGCAGGGGTGGTGACTGAGTAGTTCTGACATCACATTAATACGGAAGTCACAACGGCTTGTGAAAAGGCACAGCTACTTTATGCAGGCTGTGTGCATTTGTCTGTGGATTGACTGTTTTGAAACTTATATGGTAGTTTCATAGCCCCTAGACCTCTTTTATCATGAAAAAAGCCAGGAAATTTCAGTTTTGACAATATGCACCTTTAATTATATAGTAGCCTATATGTTGTCAATTATACATGTTGTTATATTTATAATATAATATAATATAATATATAATATAATATAATATAAAATAATATTTATACTCAGTACTTATTTGTATAATTAAACTGTAA